>NC_087359.1:28316118-28624771 GCF_030014295.1 Loxodonta africana | reverse complement strand
ATCATGATGTGGCTTATTGGTCCAGTTGTGAGGATTTTTGTTTTCTTTATGTTGAGCCATAATCCATACTGAAGGCCGTGGTCTTTGATCTTTATCAGTAACTACTTCAAGTCCTCTTCACTGTCAGCAAGCAAGGTTGTGTCATCTGTATATTGGAGGTCGTTGATGAGCCTTCCTTCACTCCTGATGCCCCGTTCTTCTTCATATAATCCAGCTTCTCACATTATTTGCTTAGCATACAGATTGAATAAGTATAGTGAAGGGATACACACACCTTTCTTGACTTTAAACCACCAGTATCCCCTTGTTCTGTTTGAACAACTGCCTCATGATCTCTGTACAGGTTTTTCATGAGCATGATTAAGTATACGGGAATTCCCGTTCTTCGCAATGTTGTCCATAGTTTGTTATGATCCACACAATGAAATGCCTTTGCATAATTAATAAAACACAGGTAAACATCTTTCTGGTATTCTCTGCTTTCAACCATGCTCCATCTGACAACAACAATATCCTTCATACCGTGTCTTCTGCTGAATCTGGCTTAGATTTCTGGCAGTTCCCTGTCAGTGTACTGTTGCAACCGCTTTTGAATGATCTTCAGCAAAATTGTACTTGTGTGAGATATTGACAATATTGTTCGATCATTTTCGCTTTCTGTTGGATTGCCTTTCTTTGGAATGGGCACAAATATGGACCTCTTCAGTCAGTTGGCCAGGTAGCTGTCTTGCAAATTTCTGGGCATAGAGAATGAGCACTTCTAGTGCTGCATCTGTTTGTTGAAACATCTCAATTGGTATTCCATCAGTTCCTGGAGCCTCATTTTCCACCAGTGCCTTCAGTGCGTCTTGAACCTTTTCTTTCAATACCATCGGTTCTTGATCAGATGCTACCTCCTGAAATGGTTGAACATCAACCAACTCTTTTTGATACAGTGACTTTGTGTATTCCTTCCCATCTTGTTTTGATGTTTCCTGCATTGTTTAATAATTTCCTCACAGAATCCTTCAAAGTTGCAACTCGAGGCTTAAATTTTTTCTTCAGTTCTTTGAGCTTGAGAAATGCCGAGCATATTCTTCACTTTTGGTTTTCTAACTCCAGGTCTTCACATTTTCTAACTTCTGGGTCTTTCATTATAATACTTTGTCTTCTCCAGCCGCCCTTTGAAATCTTCTGTTCAGCTCTTTTACTTCATCATTTCTTCTTTTCGCTTTCACTACTCTATGTTCAAGAGCAAGTTTCAGAGTCTTTTCTGACATCCATTTTGGTCTTTTCTTTCTTTCTTGTCTTTTTAATGACCTTTTGCTTTCTTCATGTATGATGTGTTTGATGTCATTCCACAACTCATCTGGTCTTCAGTCATTAGTGTTCAGTGCATCAAATCTATTCTTGAGATGATCTCTAAATTTAAGTGGGATATATTCAAGGTCGTACTTTGGCTCTCGTGGACTTGTTCTAATTTTTTTCAACTTCAACTTGCACTTGAGCAATTGATAGTCTATTCTGCAGTCAGCCCCTGGCCTATTTCTGACTGATGATATTGAGCTTTTGCATCATCTCTTTCCACAGATGTAGTCGATTTGATTCCTGTGTATTTCATCTGGCCAGGTCCACATGTATAGTCACCGTTTATGTTGTTGAAAAAAGGTATTTGCAGTGAAGAAGTTATTGGTCTTGCAGAATTCTATCATGCAATCTCTAGCATCGTTTCTATCACCAAGGCCATATTTTCCAATTACCAGTCAGTCTTTCTTTGTTTCCAGCTTTCACATTCCAATCACCAGTAGTTACCAGTGCATCTTGATTGCATGTTTGATCAATTTCAGACTGTAGAAGTTGGTAAAAATCTTCAATTTCTTCATCTTTGGCCTTAATAATTAGTGTGTAAATTTGAGTAATAGTCATGTTAACTGGTCTTCATTATAGTCATATGGATATTATCCTATCACTGACAGCATTGTGCCTCAGGATAAAAAAAAACCCGAAAACCCACTGCCATCGAGTCGATTCCGACTCATAGCGACCATATAGGACAGAGTAGAACTGCCCCATAGAGTTCCCAAGGAGCCCCTGGCGGATTTGAACTGCCGACCTCTTGGTTAGAAGCCATAGCACTTAACCACCACGCCACCAGGGTTTCCTACTTCAGGATAGATGTTGGAAAAAAAAAAATTTCTTTTTTCTTTTTCACGAAAAATGTGACACCATTCCTCTAATTTGTCATTCCTGGCATAGTAGACCATATGACTGTCTGATTCATAATGGCCAATACCAGTCCCTTTCAACTCACTAATGCTTAGGATATCGATCTTTATGCATTCTGTTTTATTTTTTCTAACTTTCCTAGATTCATACTTTGTATATTCCACGTTCCTATTATTAATGGATGTTTGTAGCTGTTTCTTCTCATCTTGACTCATGCCGCATCACAAAACGAAGGTCCTGAAAGCTTGACTCCATCTACATTGTTAGGGTCAACTCTACTTTGAGGACGGACCTCTTCCTCAGTTTTCTTTTGAGAGTTTTCCAACCTGAGGGGCCCATTTTCTAGCAGTTTATTAGGCAGTGTTTCGCTGCTATTCATAAGATTTTCACTGGCTAATGTTTTCAGAAGTAGACTACCAGGTCCCTCTTCTTAGTCTGTCTTAGTCTGGAAACCTGTCCACCATGGATGACCCTGCTGGTATTAGAAATACAGGTGACATAACTTCCAACACCACAGCAACACACAAGCCACCACAGTAAGACAAACTGACATACACGTAGGGAGAGATGGACTTAGTAGAACGTATATGTCTTAGTCATCTAGTGGTGCTATAACAGAAATACCTCAAGTGGATGGCTTTAACAAAGAGAAATTTATTTCTTCAGAGGAAAGTAGGTTAAAAGTCTAAACTGAGGGCATCAGCTCCAGAGGAAGGCTTTCTCTGTCAGCCTTCTCATCCATCATCCCCCAAATTAGGAGTTTCTCTATGCAGGGACCCTGGGTCCAAAGGATACAGTCTGCTTCTGGTGCTGCTTTCTTGGTGGTATGAGGTCCCCCCTCTCTGTTCACTTCCCTTTCCTTTTTATCTCTTGAGAGATAAAAGGTGGTGTAGGCTACACCCCCAGGGAAACTCCCTTTACATTGGATCGGGGATGTGACCTGGGTAAGGGTGTTACAGTCACACCGTAATCCTCTTTAACATAAAATTACAATCACAAAATGGAGGACAACCACACAATACTGGGAATCATGGCATAATCAAGTTGACACATATTTTGGGGGGACACAATTCAATCCATGACAGTATACCTTCAAATTCCTCCTTCTCCTATTGAAATGGTACTCACAGGATGAATAGGCAATCATAGAATCTCAACTGTATCAAAGATCTTAAATAATGGACAATGGAATAAAAGGAAGAATGTTTCTTGCTGCTGTGTCCCTTACGCTCACAATAGCTATTTTATGTCTCTGACTTCGTTAGTTTATACTCAGAAGAAAAGAGTTCGTCACACTTCTCTTACCTTTAAGACTATTACCTTGAATAATTCTGACCCCCATATAAAAATGGCTGCAAACGTACTAGGAACTTTTGACTCAACTAATGAAGAAAAAGAATGAAAACTGACACAAGGGCCATACTGTAATTCCTGACTATGGTTCTCTAGGTTTCAGGGCCCAGGGATAGAGGTTGACCATAGGTGGCCATATCTCTACAAAGGCCCTTCTCTCAGGATGCCACCCATGCATAGACTAGTAGAAGGTTTGTAACTAGGAGAAGAGGCAAGCCAAAAGCAGAGAAGACAGGCTGGGTAGGAAAAAAGAAACCAAGTGAGTGTGATCAAAGGTGATTTTTCAGTAAATTTATCATTATGATGTCACTATCTATTGGGAGCCCATTTGAATGTTTTTCTTCATTATTTTTCTTTAAAAATTTCCTTTATGGAGAAAGCAGCTAAAATCCTTATTCTGGGAAATAAAATAGAAAAAACATTAATCAAACACAAATATACTGCTATGCTTAGCTTGAGACTGGAGAGGCCAAGAGCCACCTATCCTCAGACTTTGTTCTTTGTCCTTAGCCCTGACAGCTGCAGCCGGAAGGGGCAAACTGGAGGTGTGCCGTCTGCTCTTGGAACAAGGAGCAGCAGTGGCCCAGCCAAACCGCCGAGGTGCAGTGCCTCTCTTCAGCACTGTTCGCCAGGGCCACTGGCAGGTAATCAGGACAGCTATTTGTAGTCCCTAAGACAAGAATGAGTTCTAGGTGGGAACTTCTGATGCGGAGAGCAAAAAATAAATAAATAAATAACAAAGTTGGAATTAATTTTAAACTCTCAGTATTCATTGAGTTTGAAGACTTAGGGCTTTGCTGTTAATCTGGTTAATTGAGAATATGGCAAAAAGTTAACATTCAAAATCATCATTATCATCAGTGTTGGATAGGACTAGCTACTTTTGTCTTGGTCGTAGAGTGACCTCCTCACATTTCATCATATCCACAGGTTCCCTGGAGGTCTCATTTCTCAGCAAATCCCTGCTAACCACTTGCTTATAGTATCTGAGACTTGCTAAAAGAAAGTGCAGTGTATGCAAATTCTAGTTATGCGATCTTTCCAGATGTTTGAATTCTGGATAATACTCACACGCTTAGGATGGAAAATAAAACAATGGTAATAATGTTTGGAAGTATTTGAGTAGAAAAAGGCCCTAAAAGACAAGCAGTGCTGAAGAGTTATCAGAGGAATTTTTTTTTTTTCCCAGCTTAGTCATAAATACTCACTGTGGGCACGTTTGCAACTACTCCCATGCAACTACTAAAAACTACTAGAGGTCAATAAAATGGCATTGACATAGGGGGTGACTTGTGTTGGAGCTTCCATTAAGGGATTGTTTAGTCTACATCTTAGCTTTTGTTATCTTAAATTCTTTTTTACTTAGTGGCTGAGTCAGACATTCAGAGTTGAATCCTTGTCATTTGGCTGTCCCTGAGAGAATCGGGAGGAGCACTGGTGGTGCAGTGGTTTAAGTGCTCAGTTGCTAACTGAAAGATTGGCAGTTCGAACCCACCAGCTGCTCTGCGGAAGGAAGATGTGGCAATCTGCTTCCTTAAAGATTTATAGCCTTGGAAACCCCGTGGGACAGTTTTACCCTGTCCTGTAGGGTTGCTCGGAATCCACTCAACGGCAATGAGTTTGGGTTTGAGAGAGTCAGATTAAATTGAATGGTACTAGGACTGTGCAGGTACTCATTGGGGGCTCTTGCAGTGGGAAGCTACATGTAGAGATTACTCACCTGCACAGCAGCAGGCATTCACACAGTGTGCATATGTCTTCTCAGCAGTCCCTCTTGGACTGATTGGTCTCTGTTTCCCTGCACTTATAGATTGTTGATCTTTTACTCACCCATGGAGCTGATGTCAACATGGCAGATAAGCAGGGACGTACTCCCTTGATGATGGCCGCATCTGAAGGCCACCTAGGAACTGTGGACTTTCTACTTGCACAAGGTTAGTCCTGGGATGCCAGCACTGGGTGGTCAGTGCCCAGAATAGCCCCGCTGAACGCATGATTTCCAGTGATGGATTCCAGGAAATGTTAAAAACTCATATTATTAATTCAGTGGTTAGAAAATGAAAGACCGTCTCCTCTCCTCTTACAAACAGTTTAACCCTTCTAACTCTTGACTTTTTCGATTTCCTTATGGCTTGAAGGATTTTTTATATTCTTATCAAATTAATATATTCCAAAGTCTTTAATTCAAATCAATAATCTCCAAACTTGGGGTTTTTTAGTGTACATTCAATTAATATTCATCTTCCAGGGATTGTATTTTGGCTTTGACTTTATTGATTCTTTTGTAAGCCTGCACAGGTAACATTTTTCTTGTATCCAATGAAGGTAGATAGAGGCTACAACAATTGTTGACAGTGGGACCTTATTTGAAGAATAAGCATATGATTATTCTGCTGTTGTAGTAAACTCCTTTTTACATTTCTCAACATCCACAAATTCTTGGTAAATGAGAAATAAAGGAGGTTGTGGTCGCACCACCATCATAAAGCATTTCAAGCTCCTGTTAATTTCTGTGACCTCTCTCACCTGTGCAAAATAGTGATGGGTGATGGCGGACCTCTGTAGTGCAACATAACAATTGTACATATGTATGTACCTAACATCAGACTCCCACAACATATGACTCCCAAAATATCTGATGCAAACACTGACAGAATTGAAGGGACAAATAGTTCTACAGCAATAGTTGGAGACTTCAATACACCACTTTCAACAGTAGCCAGAACATCTGGAAAAAAGACCAGTAAGGAAATAAAGGATTTGAACAACACCATAAACCAGCCATACCTAACAGACATATATAGAACACTCTACCCAATAACAGCACAGTACACATGCACGTGGGTTATTCTCCAGGATAGGCCATATACTAGGTCACAAAACAGGTCTCAGTACATTTATAAAGATTGCAGTCATACAAAATAACTTCTTTGACCACAGTGGAATGAAAGTAGAATTAAAAAAAGAAGGAAAACTGGAAAATACATAAATATGTGGAAATTAAACAACACTATTAAACAATCAGTGGGTCAAGGAAGAAATCAAGAGCGAAATCAGAAAATGCTTAGAGTCAAATATAAATGAAAGTATAACATACCAAAACTTACGGGATGCAGCAAAGGCAACACCTCAGAGAGAAATTTATAATGGTAAACATCTACATTTAAAAAGAAGAAAGATCTCACATCTATGACCTATCTTTACAACTTGAAGAACTAGAAAAAGAAGAGAAAACTAAGCCCAAAGCTACCAGAAGGAAAGAAAAAACAAAGATCAAAGCAGAAATAAATGAAGTAGACACTAGAAAAACAATAGAGAGAATCAAATTAAAAAAAAAGAATACTGTGAACAGTTGTTTGCCAACAATTTAGATAACTTAGATGAAATGGACAAATTCCTAGAAAGACATAAATTGCCTAAATTGACTCAAGAAGAAATAGAAAATCTCAATAGCCCCATAACAAGTGAAGAGATTGAATCAATAGTCAGAAACTTTCTAATGAAAGAATAAGTCTTGAGCCAGATGGCTTCACTGGAGAATTCTACCAAACATTTATAGAAGTGGCATCAGTCCTTCAATGCTTCCAAAAAATAGAAGAAGAGGGAACACATCCTAACTTTTTCTGTGAGACTAACATTACCCTGATACCAAAGCCAGACAAAGACACCACAAGAAAAGAAAACTATAGACCAGTATCCCTTATGCATATATAATATATATATATAAATGTAAAAATCCTCAACAGAGTACTACCAAACCAAATCCAACAGCATGTTAAAAGGATTATACACCGTGATCAAATGGGATTTATTGCAGGAATGCAAGAGTTGTTCAACATTAGAAAGTCAGTTGGCGTCATACACAACATTCATAGAACAAAGGAAAAGAACTACATCAATTCAGAAAAAGACATTTGACAAAATCCAACACAATTTCATGATAAAAAATGCTCAACAAATTAAGAATAGAAGAAAATTTTCTCAATATGATTAAGGGGATTTATGAAAAACCTATAGCTAACATCATACTCAATGGAGAAAGACTGAAAATTTTCCCCTTAAGATCAGGAGGAAGACAAAGATGCCCACTCTCACCATTGCTATTCAGCATTGTACTAGCCAGGGAAATTAGACAAGAAAAAAATTCAAATCAGAAAGGAAGAAGCAAAACTATCCCTCTTTGCAGAGGGATACTATATATAAAAAATTCCAAAGAATCCACACAAAAATCCACTGGAGCTGCTAAATGAATTTAGCAAAGTGACACATAAAAATCAGTTGGGTTTTTACACACCAGCAATGACCAATCTGATAAGGAAATTAAGAAAATTCCATGTACAATACAATCTAAAAGAATAAAATATACATAGGAATAAATTTTACCAGGGAAGTGAAAGACTTGTACACTGAAAACTATAAAACATTGCTGAAGACCTAAATAAATCGAAAGACATTCCTTGTTCATTGATTGGAAAGCAAATTGTTAACATATTAATACTACCCAAAGCAATGTGTAGGTTCAATGCAATCCCTGTGAAAATTCCAACAGCCTTCTTTGTAGATATTTAAAAAACCAATCCTCCCAAATAACCAAAGAAATTTTGAAAAGAATAAAGTGGGAGGACTCAACACTTCCCAGTTTTAGAACATACTATAAAGCTACAGTAGTCAAAATAGTTCAGTGCTTATGTAAGGATAGACATATAGAGCAATGGAATAGAATTGAGAGTCCAGAAATAAATCATATAGTCAAATGATTTTCAACAAGGGATTCTTGTCCATTCATTGGGGAAAGAACAGTCTCTTCAATAAACGATGCTGGGACAACTGGATCTCTATGTGCACAAGAATAAAGCTATATCCCTACCTCACACCATAATGAAAACTAACTCAAAATGGATCAACAACCGAAATATAAGAACTAACTTACATGAAACTTTTAGAACAAAACTAGGGTAATTCTTCAGTACTTAATTTTCAACAGTGGATTCTTAGATGTGACACCAAAAGCTAAGCAACAAAAGACAAAATAGATAAATTGGACCTTATCAAAATTAAAAACTTTTGGGCATCAAAGGACTTTATCAAGAAAGTGAAGAGATGGTCTACAGAATTGGAGAAAATATTTGGGAATCATATAATAAATAAGGGCTTAATATCTAGAATACATAAAGAGCTTCTCCAACTCAACAGCAAAATAACAACCCAATCAAAAAAATGAGCTAAGGACTTGAATAGACATTTCATCAAAGAAAAGAAAAGATGCTCAATGTCATTCGTCACTAGGGAAATGCAAATCAGAACTACAATGAGCTGCCACCACTACCCCCTACTAGAATGGGTTTTATCAGAAAAATGGAAAACAGTGTTGGCAAGGTTATGAAGAAACTGGAACCCTTACCCATTGCTGGTGGGATTGTAAAATGGAGCAGCTTCTGTGGAAACCAGTTTAGTGGTTCCTCAAAAAGTTAAAGAGTTACCTAGCAATTCCACTCCTAGGTTTTTATCCAAAAGACATGAAAGTAGGAACTCAGCAGGTACCTATACACCAGTGTCCATTGCAGCATTATTCACAGTAGCAAAAAGGTGGAAACAACCCAAGTGTCCATTAACAGATGAGTGGATAAACAAAATATAGTAGATATATATAATGGAATATTACTCAGCCATAAAATGGAATGAAGTGTTGATAAATGCTATAGCATGGATGAACCTGGAAAACTTTATGCAGAGCAAAATAAATCAGAGATTAAAGGACAAATATTACATGATCCCATATATAGGAAATATATAGAAGAGGCACATGCCTAGAGACCAGATGTATTAGTGGTTTCCAGGGGTGGGTGGAAGGGAAGAAGAATTATTGCCTAAGGGGTACTGAATTTCTGTTAAGGGTGATTGAAAAATTTGGAAATGGATAGTGATGGTTGTACAACACGGTGAACGCAATTCATGCCACTAAATTGTACACATAAATGTGGTTAAGATGGCAAATGTCTTATTATATATATTTTACCACAATAAAAGAATTCTAAGTAATCGAAAGTATTGAGATAAATAAGTGCATATTAGCTATGATTGAAAAAAAATTATAATTACCCTGGCAGTAGTTTGAATATTAGAGTTGATGAAGGAATTATAAAGAGCCAGATCAGTTAGGAAGCCATTATAATAGAATAGGTCAGAGGTAATGAGCCAAAGGTAGTAGCTGTCAGAATAGTACAAAAAGGCCACAGTGCACGAAATACATTTTTTATATAAAGACTGATTTGATGTAGGAAATTAAAAAAAACAGAAGAATTGAAGATAACTCCAAAGTTTTAAGATGGATGTTTGGGAGAACTGCATTAGATTCCCCATTAACTGCTTGGGGAAGAGAAAAGAGAGGAGAAAGATTACAAATTGAATTTTCAAAGTCTTGAACATATTATGGGTTTATTTCATACGTATCTCCTTTTAACATCTTAAATTCCAGCTTTTCTTTTGTTTGGAGAATCAGTTTATCTGTAATATACATCTAAAACCTTATCCTCTGCTTTTTCTACCACTGGAGTCTTTGTCCAGGGAGTTTATAGATGTCAAATCTGAGACAATTCCTTGGATTCTGACCCATATTCAAATTCATTCCATGTTAGATTCAGTGGTTTAATTGCCAACAAGGCCACTATGAAAAGATAACCCAGTACATACATAGGTCTCATCAGAGTTTGAGTTATGGTATCTCCCAGCCCTTTATTAAGCCACAAACTCTGGCTGTCTTACCTCTAGGAATACAGTTAGGCCAGATAGCGAGTTCTTAGAACCTAAACTTGGATGTAGCAGATCCTAAGCTGGAGCTAACATCTGAATCCTCTCCAGCTAAGGAGGAAGCCTGGACAGTGTCCCATACATAGTAAATTGATCTCTATTTTAGTTAGTAACTATGTTATGACATGCTAACTATGTGAAAAGAAGTATTTTAGGTATTCTTCAAAACTAACAAGGAAGTGATAAGATTCTTTGCCATCCAAGAGCTTACAGTCAAAGCCTAACCAAATGTATATTGAATTTTAGAATAAATACAAAACAGCATATCAAGTATGCTTGATCCTTGAAGATGAAAATAGAAGGGCTGAAAGGAAGCAGATGCAGACTATAAAAGGTGTTAAGAAAGTGGAGATGACGTTCTTACAGAAGGTTGACTAGCTTAAGTAAGCTCTGAATTTCATTTGTGGCCTGGGCTCGGTATCCTCCCATAAGTCTGTTTCCTCCTCTTTCTAGGGAGGGAAAATCAGGTTGGTAGTATCACCAATGATAAACATGTACCGAGCTCCTATCTTACGAGAATCTCTCAAGGAGTTTACGCTATTGTAAATGGAAGACTTCAGTGGATTCAGAAAATATTCACTGAGAATTTATTACATGCAAGTGGGATACATAGATAACAGAGTAAGGTGATATATGTCAAACAGATTCAAGGTGAGGTAACAGTGAACTAGAAGCTTCTTGAAGTCAGTGGACTTGAGGTGGTTCCTAGAGAATGAGTAGAAGTGAGGCAAGTTATGGAGAGAGAAAAGGTATTCCACACATGGAGCAACAGAACCAAAAGTGAGGATACAGGAATATTTATAGTAGATTCTAGAGGCAGTGAACACATCCCTCTGGCCAAAGTAGAGAATTCTCACAGGGCAGTAAAAAAACTTAAGGATAGAGAGTAAACTTGGGGATAGATTATGTGGAGAACCTTGAATACCCAATAAAGCATCTAGACTCTATTCTTGAGCTACTTGTAGGATTCGTCTCCCCGCTACACACACATACACACACACAGTTTTACTGAGATATAATTGACACACCAGGATCAGTCTTAAAATGGTAATCGTTCAGAAACAAAAGACATTCTTTAGCAGAATCTACACCTTAAGTACTAGCTTTCCCTCCTGCTATGAATGTTCGTGTTTCCTCAGTCCTGTTATCACTTGCTTTTGTAGGTGCCTCCATAGCTCTAATGGACAAAGAAGGACTGACAGCCCTCAGCTGGGCTTGTCTGAAGGGTCATCTCTCAGTGGTACGCTCTCTAGTGGATAATGGAGCAGCCACAGACCATGCTGACAAAAATGGCCGCACCCCACTGGATCTGGCAGCTTTCTATGGTGATGCAGAGGTGGTGAGTGCTTTTAAACAAGCCTCAGGGTAGTAGGGATAGGGAAGCCTTCCCATCCATATTATCTGGAGTTGAGGGTAGAGTGATGTTTTGATGAATCCTGATACAAAGTTCCCAAGTCTATACCTGCTAGAGGGCAGGGATATCCAAAACACCATTAAAGACCAAGAATATGGCTAAAGCCTAAAATACCATGGCTGCACAGCCCAGTTCAGACCAGCAGTTGAATAAAGAAGGGGCAGGCGACAGCCAGGGCCCTCAGAGGAGCAATAGCACCTGTGTTAACTGCTCTGCTTGGTCCATGTTCTAGGTCCAGTTCCTGGTGGATCACGGGGCCATGATCGAGCACGTTGACTACAGTGGGATGCGCCCTCTGGATAGGGCAGTGGGGTGCCGGAACACTTCTGTTGTTGTCACCCTTCTGAAGAAAGGAGCCAAGATAGGTAGGAGAAGGGAAGAAGGTGTTGGCCATCTGTGCCCAGGGGCCAGACTGGTCCAGCGGTCTGGCTACCCTGGGTGTTTTGTGTGAGTGTATATATAGTTTCCCTTCTGCCCTGGCCCAATTACTGTCCAAGTGAACAGAAAGGCTCTTGGCCCAGAGAAAGTACCATCTGAGCCACGATTTGCAGCACCGTGTGTCTAAAGTCACATGGATATCTGCCATGCCCCTAGTAGCCTTAGTGAGGAGGCTGCTCTGACCTTGAGCATATCTTAGTGCTAATGCCTCTGCCCCAGCCCACCCTGTAAGCATCCTGGATCCCTGCACTGCTGTGAGCCTTTGCTTTCCCTTGCTGTATATGTGCTTCAGACTCTGAAGTCCCTGCTGCTGCTGCCCCAGCTGCTCCCTGATCCCACAGACCTGTAGACAAGGGTTGGCTGATACGCTGGCTTTTTTGCTGCCTGCCTCTCACTGCTGCTTTTTCCTTCTTTTTTTTTTTTTTTTTTTTTCACCTTCATCCATTTTTTTTCCCCCTCTCCTACAACTTTTTGTTTTCTCCTTTCTTTGAAGGTTGTCAGACGTTACCGAGTCGCCCACGAGGTATATTTCACCGCTGTCAGCATCAGGCGTGGTCTGATGGCTTGGTCAGCTTTGCCTTCTCCTCTTTGATTTAGCCTGCATGAGTTCCCTACACCTCTAATCTTTTAATTTACTTCACCTTAAAAGAAGATTTTTTTAATGACTGTTGTAGAGAATAACTTGAACTATTGATAACTAACCCTGAAAAGCTTAGTTGGTAACTAATTCAGGTATCTACAAACTAATCAATATAACCTTTTCTTTCGTTTTGTGGGTAAAGTAGCCCTCAATAATGTTGACTTGTTTCATGTCTGTTTGGTATTTGAACTGTGCTCCTGGTTCAAAGTGAATCCCAGGGAGTCTTGTTTGGTACTTACAAATTCAGGGAGCCTTTTTTTTTTAGTCTTTAACAGTTTCCCCTCTGAAAAGTACATATTTCAAAATTAAGAGACTAAACAGCTGGGGGATTTGAGTCCAAGAGTCTAAAGTAAGTTACCTTTTTGGATTTTTAAAATTTTTCTCAATGACATTTAATGTCGACCTCTTTTCCCAATTTCATTATTAAAATAACTCCAAACTAAGCCATCAACTGCCTAAATGCAACACACAGGCTTTGCTGCCCTCCTGTGGTGCACGCTCAGACAGTTCAGATATTCTTATTTTAAGGTGAATACAAATCTAATGCAGCTTCTTGGCAGTGCTAGTCACTGAGATACTCCCAGGTCTAAAAGATGAAGAAGAAATTACTGTGGAGCAAGTTGTTCTCTCAGCAGAAATTTCCCCAGGATGTTTTTTTTTTCACCTAGCTTCCTACCACCCTTACATTGTATGAGTTTTTACCCATCATGCATCCTGTACACTACAGGTCCAGCCACATGGGCGATGGCCACCTCCAAACCAGACATCATGATCATCCTGTTGAGCAAGCTGATGGAAGAGGGGGACATGTTTTATAAGGTGAGAGAATGAAAGAACAAAGTTTCCTCAAAACCAGCCACTGACTCTACCCAGGTCTTGACAGTTTGCATCCTTGGTTCTAGAGGCAAGGGGAGAATGCCATCCCTCGGCATATAATGGGCTCATAAGATGGGAATCCTGGGATTTTTGCCTTCCCATCAAGATAGTAAGAGTATCCTACACATGCCTGCAGCTGATAAACTGAAGGATCTAGTTTTACCTGGTCATGAATGGGTGGTTCATGACATGGCTTTTACATGGAATCTGCTAAGTAGGATCTGGAAACTCATGGGACAAATAAAAGCAAAATTATGTAGTAGAGATATTTCGCACCTGTGGGGAAAAAGACACTGATCTTAGCTTTAATATTTAATGTATATATAGCTTAAAAAGTCTATAGTAATAATAGCTTATCAGCATCCCTGCGTAAGATAGGGAAACCAAGGCAAATAGCAATTATAAGATTTGCTTGAAGTCACTCACTGACAACAACAAAAAAATGTATGGAGTCTTTTTGTACTCAAAATTCAAGCTGAAGGCTCTATACCCTAATACAAGCAAACTCCCATGGCCTATAGGAAATCCCTTAAAGAACACTCCATGTCAGAATCATCTCATTGTGTTAAGGTTAGCTGGATCTTCTCTTGAAGATGAATACAAATCCAACCTAGCTTCTTGGCAGTGGGTGTCACTAAGACATCCCCAGGCCTAAAAGATGAGGAAATTGTTATTAAGCACATTGTTCTCCTCTTGTGGCAGAAGTATACAGAGTTCCTGGGGGCAGGGTTGTATTGCCAAATGCCCTTTGAGTGACAGTTATGGAAACCTAGGGCTCTTAGACTTTCAGGAAACTCAAGTCCTGACCCAACCAAAATTTCACATGACTTCAAAGAGGAATCTCATCAATCTAGGTATCAGTGCCATTCTGGAATCTACTCTCAAGAATCTAAGCCCTGGTTATTAACATAACTCTGGTGTTATAATGCAGAGTCCTATCTCCTAATGACACTAGGCAGAGCTACTGCTGTTCTCACCAAGAATTCTACCTTGGAAGACTTCAAATCTGTCCTTAGTGAAAAGTGCTGAGGGGAAAATAAAAGAGTGGTATCCTGGTGGGATTGCAGCTATACAGAAGGAATGGAGGTGATAAAGATCAGCTAAAGGGGTAGGAGTTGCCTCCTGTGTCTTTCTGGACTCAGCTTACAGATTTTCAGATACAAAAAGTAAGAAAAGTTCAAGCCCCCTGTGTTTGGTACCCTAGTTGGTCCTAGATTTGCTTCATCTTAGAAAATCCCTCCTACAAAGTTAGATGGAATCACAAATTCCAAACTTCACTTCTTGACTACCTCCCCACCCCATGCCTTTTCCAAAAATGGGAGAAATTGGTTAATAATATTTTATCCCATGAGATTAGGAAAGCAGCAGCTAGGCTGTGGTAGGCTCTCAGCAGCTAGACTCTTCCTTTTTGAGGAAGGGAGTGACGTCTTCTAGAGGGCTGGCAAGATGGAACATCAAACAAGAAAAGAGAGTTCTCCAGACAGGTCAGAAATTAAGAAAGTAATAACTTTAGAATGCTTGGGACTAAGAAATGAAATGTGTCCCAGGGAGATCAGTTCAAAAAAGCTCCTTTGAAATGAACAAGGTCAGTCCCTTTAGAATCCAGTCGGGAAGCTGAGGGCCAGGGCTTCTCATTAGCCAAGGCTTTATTTTTCTGGTTTGTATCTTGGGTATGCACTTTAGTATTGCCTTTCCTACCGGGTGAGTTTCCTGCAGAAAAGACTTGGCCCTTCTTCTCTCACCATCAGGGCCAGAGAGTTACTCCCTAGGCTGCTGTTTGGGAAGAGTAACCCTTAGTGTGAAGGATCCCTGATGGCACAGTGGTTAAGCACTTGGCTGCTAACCAGGTCAGTGGTTCGAGCCTATCAGCCACTCCACGGGTAAAAGATGTGTCAATCTGCTTGCATAAAGATTTGCAGCCTTGGAAACCCTATGGAGCAGTTCTCTGTCCTGTAGGGTCGCTATGTGTCAGAATTGATGAGACGGCATCGGGTTTGGTTATTTGTTTTTTTAACCCGTAGTGATAACTGCTGAGAAGAGGAAGGGAGTGGGGACCAAACTTCCTCAGCTGCTCACCAGACCAATGGTGTGTTTTGCCATCTTGTACCCCCATTAGAAAGGTAAAGTAAAGGAAGCTGCCCAGCGCTACCAGTACGCTCTGAAGAAATTCCCTAGAGAAGGGTTTGGTGAGGACTTGAAAACCTTCCGGGAACTAAAGGTGTCACTCCTCCTCAACCTCTCTCGATGTCGCAGGAAAATGAACGTAAGTCCCTCTCATCCCAACTCTTTCTGCAATCCTGGAAGTTGACAGTCCGTGTCACTCACTAGCTTTTACCAAGCCCCTGAAATCCTTCTCTGCCCTATTTGGAACTTGGTTGTCCTTCACAGAGCACTGACATTTGCAATTTGAAAGAAATCAAGTCTAAATACAATCTGTATTTCAAAAAAGTTAATCCTGGAAGTACTTCATAGCTTTCTGAATTTTCATAATTGCCACTCCAAAGTGATTGGAATTTCATCATCCCCCCAAATCAGTTTTCTGATCTTTGGGAAGAGGTGAGAGCAGTGGTCACAAGAATTCCAACTTCAATTGGATATGAATTGTAACCATTCCCTTCCTTTCTAGCAGACTCTTAGTCATTTAAGGAAGGGCTAGAAAGTGGATTCAGGACCATGGACTTCAGGGTTTAATATCTAAGGCTAATCTTGAACTTTTCACATCTTTCCTTATCTCTTTATTCCAGCATGCCATGTTCCTTCTTGTCCAGAAGGGAATCTTAGACCTCTCCCTGGTCCTTTATTATCTCCCAAGTGGTCCCTGGGCTTTCTTGCCTACCTTGTAAACACAGTCTCTGATGCCCTCAGCTGCTGTTCCCTTGACATGCAGACACTGCGCTCAGATACGCAGAATAGCCAAGAACATTTCAGGAATCTCTGACACCCACCAGCCTGAGGTCTCACAGTTCCTCAGGAGATAGAAATGATCCAAGCCAAAGGAGAATGTTGGTCAATAAAGAACTCAGCTATAAGAAGCAAGATTTGAGCCTCAGTGGCAAGAGATCTGCTGTCAGTTCCAGAAAGATGATTTGTGTTTATGAGCTTATGTCATCTAAAACCTGGCAGTAAAAAGGGCCATGATATACACTTGGCTGTCTCAGAGGACACAGTTGTGACCCTAAGAGGCAGAGTTGCCCCAGGGCACCCGGGGAAGGAAGGGAAGCTTGGAGGAAAGCAGTGAGGGTCTTATGCTTATGGTTTCCTCTGTGAAACAGAAGAAACCACACCAAGGGTGTCCTGTGACGCCAGCTAGTGAGAATGAGACAAAGCTCAGAGGCTGCTGTCAACCTGCTGACTGGCTTCTTTTTTCTCTAACAAATAATCTACTTCTTAAAAATACTGTAATCTTCCCAGAAAGAGCAATTGTCGCAAAAGAAGAAATAAGAGGCTAAGAGTAGGAAGCAAAGTGGGGATAGAAGATGACCCATATAAACACGGAATGCTTTTTCTCTAGGTCCACATTTGTTCAGAAACAGATGATAATCACTTACCACGGACCAGCACTGTGCTAAGCAGCAGAAGTCTGACTTCTGTAGAAAATTGCCTGTTATTTTTTTTAAATGTTACCTATGCCCCAGGGCCTTTGTTCTGCCTAAGATCTTGTGTTCTGCCTTAGGATTCACTAGTATAAGCAGAGTCTACTGTGCTATATTATGGCTTTAACATTGAAAGAGAAGAAAAACCTACCCTTCCAGCTTAGTATTTAAGGGTCTTTTAAAACCATGGACCCTGTTTAGTCAATTTTGTTCCCCTGGTCACTGTTCCCAGGGATTCTCAGAGCAAGGACAGATAGCTCTGATGTTGTTCCAAGGAGCCACGTTGATCAAGAGGACGGGATAGCACAGACCCCAGTCACGGCCAGGGCCCCAACTGCTCCTCTCATTTTATTTTGATCTTAAATGTTTCCTAAATATGGAACCACTTCAGAGGAGGAAAAAGCCAGAAAAATTTCTGTGAAATAGAAAGGAAATTACCATCTATTGAGCATCTGCTACATGCAAAGACTGTGTACAGTGCTTTTAAATGGCTTATCTCATTTAACCCGACTTGTGAAGTGGGTATGAATGACAAAATATTACAACACACTCTGAAGGGTTATGACGCAGACCAAAGATTTGAGCCCATCTCTCTGACATCCCTACACCATCTAGCCTCCACAGGTAGTGCATTTCCCCTTTACACAGACACCATCCTTCTGAATTTCAGTTGACCCTTAGAAAGCCCAAGTGGTTGCAACAAGAAGATGTGAAGGGTAGGATGAGGGTCCATGTGAGGTGTAGATGTGTGTGTGTGTAGCGCATACATGCACATGTAACGAGTCTAGTTTCCAACTTCAGGAGTTTTATTGTGAAGGGTTGACATTTAGTTTCTGGGCTAGAAAGAGGGCAAATTAAAAATATTTTAATATTTTTGGACAAAGATTTCAGTGAGTGATTACAGGGCCACACAGGGCAAAGGCAGAAGGAACTTTCAGTCTGTGGGCCACATGGCTAAAGCCATGTCAGGCATGTCAAGAATCCCAGGCGTTCCATCCATAAATGTCAAAGAAATGTACATATTATTTGTTTTATTCCCAAGTTGTCTATTTTTCATATCTCTTGAATGACTCATTTGCACACCTATTGTAATGACAGGATTTTGGAATGGCGGAGGAATTTGCTACTAAGGCCCTGGAGCTGAAACCGAAATCTTATGAAGCTTACTATGCAAGAGCAAGGGCAAAACGCAGCAGCAGGTGAGGAGAGAGAGAGAGGGTGAAAAGCAAGAGGTCTCTTTTCTAAAACTACAGCCAAGACAATGCAGGCCACCCTGGGGCATATGTGCCCAAATATCTCTGTCCCTGAGGACTTTCAGGGCCAAGCTTTGGGGATGGCCCACAGAGCACAGTACTCAGCTTAAGATTGGCAAATCCTCTGGGCTGTGGATACCTATAGCATTTTACTATGGGAGAAAAATGTTTTTCCATTGTTGGAGAATGGTACCTTCTTCCAAGAAGCCTCTACTATATCTCAATCATTTTTCAACCCCCAAAGCAGACATCATAAAGAGACACCTCTTAAAGCAGAGGTCATTTAAGCAAAACATCCTGCCACTCCTTTTAGAGGGAAAAATAGGATGGGTCACTTGCATCACAGGCTCCTCTTTCTTTTTCTGTAGGCACTTGGGGAATCCCTAGGTTATTTAGTCTTCCTTCTGGGGCTCTCCTCAAGTCTGGTGGCATCAGACCTCCTTTTCATCTAATGTCCCCGCATCACCACCACCACAGCACACACACACAGAGATAGGAAGAGCTCACTGCCAGGATTGAGAGGGCCCCAGGGAAGTACAATTCCTCATGCCCATCTGCTGCAGTTTGGCCACGGGGCAGAAGAGTCTCCAGAAGGACCTAGAACCTGCAGTCAGTGATCCTTCAACCCAGAATCTCCTACCCTGGATAACTTGTCACTGTCCTTGATGCCGCCTGCCCAGTGCCCCCAGCCTTCTCCCAAACTCTGCATGGGAAAGAATTGCTTCAGGCTCATGGCTGTCGCCGGGAAAGGGGTGGCGGGGGGAGGGGATTTGGTCCTGAAAATCAGACCCAAGTGGAGTGTAGAAATGATGGTGGCGATGATATTACTAGGCAGGGTAAAAAATTTATTAGAGAAGCTTAACTATCAAATTCTCTTTCCCTCTGGATTGTTCCTTTTCCACAAGGCCAATTGCCCCTTTTCCTAGCACTGTTTATAGAGAGAATGGGAATATCACTGACAGTTCATTTCCTCATTTGTAAACTAGAATCTCTTTGGGGTCTGCTTAGCTCCACGCCTGAGTTGCCTAGTCAGCAAGCCTCATACTTGCCCAGCTGTGATGTAGCAGAATGGAGAAGCAGCAGTGCTGTGGGTGAAGGGTAGAAAGAGCAGAGGACAGGGTTTTTGGCTAGGATGGAACAGGTCTGAAATTTGGAGCCAAAATATTGAGACTATAAAAAAAAAATTTCTGCTGGATCAGCAAGATTTTTAAATATTGTAGTTACCATTTTGTTCCTAAGCTACTTGACAGTGACCCTGTAAATGACAACCCCACCCAACCCCCGTATTGCCTGGTGTGCATCAGGACACTAAGAATCTTCCTGAAGGGCCTGGCTGGACAACACAATGGGGACATTTCTCCACTAATCCCAGAGAGGCCAGAAGGAAGGTGGAGGCCGAACGGGCTAGGGAATCATTCTGGACTCTTCTAGAATGACAGCCTACCTGTTTCCTTCCTTACAAATCAAACTAAAATCCTCAGACTCCCACAAATGCCACCACAGTTCTCTGAAATAGTGACCATGTTCTCAGTTCTTGGTAATTCCTGTTGATTCAGAATAACTCCAGTTCCTGTGTTTGCATTTTGTCAAGCAGACAGTTTACAGCAGCCTTAGAGGACCTGAACGAGGCCATCAAGCTATGTCCAAACAACCGTGAGATCCAGAGACTTCTGATGAGAGTGGAGGAAGAGTGCAGACAGATGCAACAGCAGCAGCAGCAGCAGCAGCCGCCGCCTCAGCAACAGCCTCAGCCGCAGTTACCAGAAGAAACAGAACCTGAACCACAGCATGAAGATATATACTCTGTACAAGATATATTTGAGGAAGAATACCTGGAGCAGGATGTTGAAAATGTTTCCATTGGCCTTCAGACAGAGGCTCGGCCTAGTCAGGGGCTACCAATAATCCAGAGCCCACCCTCCTCTCCGGCCCATCGGGATTCCACCTATATCTCTAGCTCACCTCTTGGCTCTCATCAGGTTTTTGACTTCCGATCCAACAGTTCTGTAGGTTCTCCCACTAGACAAAGCTATCAGTCCACCTCACCTGCTCTTTCTCCAACTCACCAGAACTCTCATTACAGGCCTAGCCCGCCACATACCTCCCCAGCTCATCAGGGTGGATCTTACCGTTTTAGCCCCCCTCCTGTGGGAGGGCAGGGCAAAGAATATCCAAGCCCTCCCCCTTCTCCTCTCCGTAGAGGCCCTCAGTATCGAGCCAGCCCTCCAGCTGAAAGCATGAGTGTCTACAGGTCCCAGTCTGGTTCACCGGTGCGATATCAGCAAGAAACAAGTGTTAGTCAGCTTCCTGGCAGACCAAAATCTCCATTATCCAAAATGGCCCAGCGACCCTACCAGATGCCACAGCTTCCTGTAGCAGTTCCCCAGCAAGGGCTCAGGCTACAGCCTGCCAAGGCCCAGATTGTACGAAGCAACCAGCCCAGCTCAGCAGTTCATTCAAGCACTGTCATCCCCACAGGAGCCTATGGCCAAGTAGCCCATTCAATGGCTAGTAAATACCAGTCTTCACAAGGAGACATAGGAGTAAGTCAGAGCCGGTTAGTTTATCAGGGGTCAATTGGGGGAATTGTAGGTGATGGGAGACCTGTGCAGCATGTCCAAGCCAGCCTGAGTGCAGGTGCCATCTGTCAGCATGGAGGGTTGACCAAAGAAGATCTTCCACAGCGACCTTCCTCAGCATATCGAGGTGGCATGAGATACAGCCAGACACCACAGATTGGGCGTAGCCAATCAGCATCCTATTACCCAGTCTGTCATTCAAAACTAGATCTGGAACGTTCCTCCAGCCAACTAGGTTCCCCTGATGTGTCACATTTAATCAGAAGACCTATTAGTGTCAACCCTAATGAAATCAAACCCCACCCACCAACTCCCAGACCATTGCTACACTCCCAAAGTGTAGGCCTTCGCTTCTCTCCATCTAGCAATAGTATCTCATCCACCTCCAACCTAACTCCTACCTTTCGGCCATCTTCCTCTATTCAGCAAATGGAGATCCCACTAAAACCGGCATATGATAGGTCATGTGATGAGCTGTCACCAGTGTCTCCCACTCAGGGAGGTTACCCCAGTGAGCCCACGCGATCCAGGACCACACCATTCATGGGGATCATAGATAAAACAGCACGGACTCAACAGTACCCCCACCTTCACCAGCAGAATCGGACCTGGGCAGTGTCATCAGTGGATACCGTTATCAGCCCTACATCACCAGGCAACCTGCCTCAGCCTGAGTCCTTCAGTCCACCATCATCCATCAGCAACATTGCCTTTTATAACAAAACCAACAATGCACAGAATGGCCATTTGTTGGAGGACGATTATTACAGCCCCCATGGGATGCTGGCTAACGGGTCCCGGGGAGACCTCTTGGAGAGAGTCAGCCAGGCCTCCTCATATCCTGATGTGAAGGTGGCTCGGACCCTACCTGTGGCTCAGGCATACCAGGACAATCTGTACAGGCAGTTGTCCCGGGACGCTCGACAAGGGCAGACCTCTCCTATCAAACCAAAGAGACCATTTGTGGAGTCTAATGTTTAAAAGACGTTTGTTGGAGTGAGATCCGTATGTTTTCACTGCACATTTTCAGGCTTGGTTTCCACATTCAAGGTAGTTCTCTGGCTTAATTTCTCATGTAGTTTCTGTGTGGTGTTCAGAGGTGGCAGCCCACATGCTGAAATCCTTTGCATGCAGCCGACTGGGAAGCTGGCCTCCAAGGAGCCAGGACTTCAGTTTCTGTTGTCTGTGCCCCAGCCACATGCTCTCTCCCTCTCTTCAGATGCCAACAAGGAGATTTCCGTTCAGCGTGCTTTAACCCAGGGAGATCAGACACACTGGTCAGCTTTTTCCAGGAGACAATCGCTTTCACTGATGTTCTTGTTGTGTAAATGTCTTCTCCTTTAAAAAAACAAAAAATATAAGGTGTTGTTTGTTTTCTTCTAGGAACTTTAGAAAGAGTGTGATTCCCCCTGCCTTCTCATTCTTACCCAGTGTTATCCAAATAGCCAGCCCCAGTGCATACTTGTGCCAGTGGTCTTCTCCTCCGGACTGCCAGCTCCCACAGCCATCAGGTCTAGAATGTTCACTTAAATCACTGCTGGTCTTCATAGAGGGGTAAAAGAGTAGAGGAGTGAGAGAGGAAGTAAGTCTGTTAAATCAGAAGAAAAAAAAAAAAAATATATATATATATATAGTTCTTTGAAATGTCACTCCATTGATTTCTCAAGAGGCGTTTTAGAAAGATTTAGAAAACAGCTAGCTCTTTAAATATTTCAGTCAACCAGGGAAATTGGATGAGAACTGTATATTTTTAAAAAGAATTCACTGAGAATTATTCTCTAGGTTTTTAGCCAATAATTAACCACTAAAAGCCACTCATTTTCCCAGGTTGCAGGAAGGGATAAATAAATACATAGAAAGATTGTTCTGGATTCTCAGTGAAAAGGCAGTAGAAAATCTTAAAGGAACCTGTTTTTTAGATCCTGAGGCATCCTCGAGCATCGTATTCCACAAAAAGCAAATTCTTCCCAAAGGTTGACTGGTGCGGTAATCCTATTAGTTGATCTTTACCTAGAGCCAGACTTGGTTCTACTGGCCCTCTTTTTTAAACTCATATGATATATAGTGAAGAAATTGGTTCTTTGGGAAGCATATTGGATTCTCTTGGAACATAAGACCGATTCCCAGGGTTTCCACCCAGGATCGTTCCCTTCCATCCCAGATATTGTCTAATTCCATTAGAGAGCTATAGTTTCATTATCTGCTATTACAAGAATCATTTCTTTTTTTTTTTTTTTTTCCTTTTCTAAGAGTGTTTGTTTGGGGGATGATATTTGAAAACCAAACACAGCAAAAAGTGTTTCAGGGTGAAGGAAGACCACTTCCCACCCTGTTTTCCAGCCCTGGGCAGGAGTATGTGAGATAGATAGGCTTTCTGGTCCAGTTACTCTCTACGCATTTTCTCCATCTTGTGGTCATTTGCAAACCCTACCTTTGAGTAATGGAGGCCAGCATTAGATGAATGGCAAGAACACAAAAACCAAAGCCTCACACAGGCCTGGTACTGAGTCATGTCACTTTTAAAACTAAGTAACCTAGCCAAGCAAACTAAACAGCAGAGAATCCGTTCTCTCTTATTAGGAATCATTCTGTTAATAAAGGGCTGCAGGAAGAGCAGGTTTCTGAATAAAAATCCAAATGTGACCAGACCTGTTTGTAATAGGAAATGTCCTCTGAAAGGATCCTAAGATGTGGGAGCATGAAGCTGAGGTTGGGAACATTTCTAATTTTGATTGTGCCAAATAGATGGACCCCTGTGCCCCCAGGCCTGAAACAGGACTTGTCTCTGTGTGCTGGGAACAAACAGCTGTGCTGACTCAAGGCCCAGACTCTTCTCGCTCTCTCTGATCCTTAAGGACTGTCTTGTACTCAGCTAGACCCAGAGGGTGGCCATCAATGTTTGTCCTTCTCCCTCCCTCACTTTTCTCTCTCCCTCCTCCCAACCAAAGGTGAAATGTACAGCTGTAGTATCAGCCTCTAGCCAGGACCCAGCAGCCTTTCAGCTCTTCTTTTGGCCAGGGCTCAGCCCTGTTGATCTCTTTTCATCTTGTCACTTTTTAACTGCTTTCTCTTACTGAGGAGCTGCTGTATTTTCAAGAATTGCTCATTTCTCTTAGAAAAGTGCCCCTGCTTATTTGGAACACCACACATACCACCTGCATTCACCTGTCTAGGTAGGTGAGCAGGTTGTGCAATTTTGCAAGTATGCACTGATACTGTTCTTCCCAGGGGTCTCTCTCTTTGTTTTCTAGAACAAACAGGAGACTTAGGGTCTGTGCCCTACTGGGCAAAACACCTAAAATGTCAACAGTCAGAATGCAATTCTTTTTTAGCCATTGTACGAGGGAGGAATAACACTATTGGGCGCCAGTTGTTTTTGAACAGAAAATGTCAACTGAACCCTTATTTGGGCAGGAGGCAAATTTTTCTTTGTAAGCAGACTGCTTGCACCCTGTTCTGCTAGTGCACTGCCATGGTGTGATCTCAGTACTGCCTTTTAGAGCTCCCCCTCCCCCAGCAATACTTTCTGAATCAGTGTCTGGCTTCAGATGGGGGAACATTTTCAGTTGAAACTGGTAAGTTCCATTCACCCAATTCACATCGCCCTGAAATGGAGACAGTGGTGACAAACTTCAGCTTATAGGTTTCTCACCAACCTGTGTGTTCTGTTTGCCCAGAATTCTTGCACTAATAGGTTTCCATCACATCATGTCTATAAATGGGTGCACTTTACTGTTTGAATTTATAACTCTGATAAATACTGGATATTTAAGTGTGAGTAATGTCTTCATTAGAAAATAGGCAGAACTGCTCTTGTCTTAGTGTATTTTTCAAGAACAAAAAGAGGAAAAGAAAGAAATCAAGCAGTGGATCACAACATTTATAGCACAAGGAATGACTTGTATATAAGCATCGAAAAGATTAAGAATTTTTCAGTACAAAAAAAAAATATTTGCAGTGATTTTAAAGTGCTTTTCCAGCAATTTTCTTAGGGACTCCTGAGACATGGTTACTTTATTTACTGGATCAGTAAGGTACACAATTAACAATTAAAATTAATATTTATTTACAAAGTAAAGGGAAAACCTGTGTAACATGAGAATTTGGCACGGACAAAATGGAGACCATTTTGTATCTGCTGTTGTATCTCATCCGGGTTGCAGGCGTGCGCTATTAAAGTCCCAAGTTAATAGAGCACAAACCCTTCTTGTCCTCCTACGTGCCCCTCTTTTTAGATATGTTTAACTTACTCGATGGCTCAGGAAAATCCCACTAGTTAGAATCATGTACAGTACCCAGGTTGTTGTCCAGATATACAAGTTGCTAGTTAGTTAAGCCTGGATTATTAAACACTTTTCCTAAATTATTGTAAACAGAACAGCTTAGAGAAAGGTATTCTCAGTCCTTATATTGTATAGTAGTTTATGAACCCCCTCTCTAAAGATTGGTATTTTTATATTTCAGAGATGTACCCAATAGAAAAAATACCAGTATCTAATATCCATAAGTATTTTTCCTTAGAATTTAGTCATGTACAGTGGGACATGTGGATGTCACCTGTGCTTCACCATACTTTACCACTAGGTGTCACTGTGGCTCTGCACCAGGCTTCTCTGGTAGCAAAGAATGGCAACATCTCCTCTGGGGAGCCGCTTCCCAGGCAGCAGGCAGGCCCATAGGCTCACAGAGTTCAGGAAGAAGGGGACAAAGGCCTAGAAGGAGTTTTCACTCATCTGTGCCAGACAAGTGGCAAGACAAGCTATTTGAACACTACCTGCTTTGAACCTTTAGCCAGGCAGAGGCTGGAAGGAGGTTGATAGAAGTCCCTTGCTTTGGTAGATGAATGGGTATATAGAGGACCTCTTTCTTCCCCATGAGCACCCCTCCTCAGCAATTCTCACCTCCAACTCTTAAAATTCCAGAGGTGTCACAGTTGGGAGGTTTGATTCAAAGCCAGTTGCTCAGTGAGCCTTTGCCACAAAGTGGAAGAGAACCCCCAATGGGCAGGATATGCCCACCCCTGTGCCCAGTCTCCTATCGAGGCATTCAGTGCTCAGCAGCCTCGACCACCCCATTGTCTATTCTTGGGCTGCCTGCTGCTCTTATCCCAAGGGCTGTGCTGCCCTGTGACATGCTCATTGAGAGGTGTGGCTTGTTCTCCTTTTCCTCTAGGAATTCCATACCATCTACCATGACCAACAACATTGAACAAAGGGCTTAGGGGTAAGAGCTACCTACAAAGACGTGTCATGGAAACCTTCACCATGCAATGCCTTGAACTCAGCTCTGGCTGCTCCCAAGAAAAGGTGGCTGGCTAGGGGCCTGGACACAAGCACAATGGGGCTGGTGGAGCCACTGTGCAGAGCTACTTGAATAATCACTGGGTCTTCATCAACTCCTTTTATAATGCAGACCACTCAAGGGCTGAAGTGTTGGTAACCTTCATTTCGGTGTCCAGTGCCTGACAGTAGCTGAACCACCGTGAGATGCTTGTGGCCACGTGATGGCCACAGTCAGAGCTTTGAAAGTACCAAATGAATGCACAATTGGACACCAAAAATCAAGTGTTCATGTCTCCTCACCCATATCATCTCATTTCTTTCTGCCGACTCTGTGATATCCACACTAAGCTGAGCTGTCAGGTTTTAGCTGGGTGCCAACAAAAGCAGGCCAGCATCGCTCTCATTTTTCAGATTGACCTACTCTGTGGAAAGGAAGTAACCTAGCTGCATTGTTTTTGTAGCACTTGCTGGCTGAATTTTTCTTTTGCTAATCACAAGAAAATCTGGTTAGGGGGACTCGGTCACTTCAGTCCCCAAGACCAGACAGTTAATTCTGGAAAATTCAGTACTTGAATGTACCTGCCTTATTGTGTCCCAGCTTAGCAGGGGGAGGGGGGCAGATAGAAGTGCTGGCTGCAGACCTCCACTTCACCCACAGGCTATTTTGGAAATCCGGTCAGTTACATTTCCTGTTCTGTTTGGTTGGGGTTTTGCTGTCCCCGCCGCCTACCTTTGGCTGATTCCTGCTGAGTGGGGCCAGTTCCTTGTCAGGCTCAGGGCAGGTGCCATTCTCAGGCATGGCCTCCTTTCCATTCTAGCACAGCATCTTCGTCTCTGTTCTGTCTCCTCCAAATCCAAGATGATTTTAATTAGTACAGACATGTACAGTCTATACTTAAAAGAGTGATTTGTACTAATATGATTTTGATTCTAACTCCTCTTTGCTGTCCTTTCAAGACACTTGCTGGAAAAAGCTTTAATGCACTTAGTTTTCCTTTAGGTTTTCTATAACTCAGATGTAAAGGACTTTCTCTGTACAGTATATTATCCAATGCATGTTTGTTCTCTATCCTGATATATTGAACACCACACAGTTGTGAACTCGTGCAGTGGGGCTGTCCCACGCCCAGCAGAGGCTTCTAGCCCCCTGTGTATAAGTAAAGACATTTTTCTTGCTGTACTTGCTTGAGCAGTTTTATTGTCTGTACATGTGAGCTGTGTGAGATAGATGTGAAAAGTTTAAATGAATGCATTTTCCTGCCCCATGTATACAGATCGTCATCTGTACAATGAACTATGTATGAAAGCAAATGTACTTATTTATAAATGGTTAACACTTGGAAAAACCGTGGCCATTGTGGTGCTTTTCTTCAGTAACAATACCTCTCCAGGAAGCTGCACCTCCAGCTCAGCCCTCACTGAGGCCTGCAGTGCTGTGGAAGCCTCCTCCCAGGGAAGAATTTGGCAGGTTAAGGTCAAATTCTAGATGATTGGGCTGGTCTCTCATGGGACATCCAGAGTCACCCCTTCATGCATTTATTCACCGAGGAGGTCATTGAGCACCCCCTTGGGGTTAGACACTGTAATAGGCACTCTGTGTGGACAAGAAGACATTGTTCTTAAGGCCTATCAGCAAAGGTTCACTGCATTCACTGACAGAGGGAGGCTTTTTCTTCAAGTGGAAGATTTTCTTTCTTCAGTCATGCTAAGGAAGCACTGACCTCTCCTGGTTTCATTTTGATAGTCAAAGGTACAGCTCAATCCAGCCACTTTACCAAAATCCAAGACTGAAGTGGGCAACAGTCCTAGCTGTAGATCCAAAAGCCGGCTTTGTCAAAGCTGGAGGCCCACTGCTTCCGGTGACTTTATTTTTCCTTCAGAAATCTGGCCAGCATTTCTAATCCTCACCATAAAGAGGACTGCAGGTTTCCTGAAACTGGCTGGAGAGTCAGTACCTTACAAAAAGTGGCCGGCACTGAGCCCTGTAGCTTTTCCTGCCCAACGGCTGCCTCTTTGTCTGCTTCAGGGACAAGCAAGGAAGGAGACCATTTCCACTAGATATCAGATTGTGCTAAACAAACATCCCTGCTCTGTAAGTACAGCCATTTCCCCAAACAGCTGAAGCTGGACACGCAGGAAGACCCCAAGGCCTGTGTAGTCATCCCAGCCAGGTCGCCAGGACTGCCTTCTGAGAAGCAGGGAGGACTCGGGGAGGAGGGAGGATTGGTCACTCAGTCTGAAAACCATTCCTAGGCTGTTCAGTTATTAAAATTCAAAAATGGGTAATTGGTTGGCAGGAACCCCAGCTGTTTCCTTTAAGGATGCCTGGGACATTTGGAAAGAGAAAGGTAATGATTCCTAAAAAAGCTAATTCTTAAAAGGAATCTGCCCTGAACGTAAATAAAAAGCCACTCAGAGTAGAAGCAAAGCACGAACTAGCAGAAGGTAGATTCTCAGAAGTAGTAAACCAGATGCCCTTACCCCTTGTTTTCATTCTTTTACAGTAACTCTTCGGACTTAGATGTGCCATTGTGCGAATATGCCCATGGGGAGCTAGACTCCCCTTGGGAATGAACACACAGGCAGAAACCAATGAGGGGGTGCAGTGTCATCTTTCAGCTTTAAAAAAAAAAAGGCGGAGGAGTATGGAGAGACTTGGCAACTCTGTCATTCCAGTCCCAGGAATAGGATAGAGCATTCGTAAACGGCCCTGTGATAAAAAGGGAGGTCCCTTATAGGATGGTGCTCAGAGGCTGCTCTCCGAGGCCATTCTCCTGAGATGCCCGTTATGTTCCATTAGTTTTGTATAGAGGAGGAAGTGAAGGAGTAGCCCCCCACAGGGGAGGTCATCATCCTCCTCAGGGAGGATCTGAATATTCACAAACAGCAAAGTGACCCATGAGATTTTGAGACTAAAGCCAGAAGTGAGATGGCACATTAACAGGGTCAAGAGCCCTCTGCCCGATATTGACTGAGAAGTCAGCTGGTGACGTGTGTCAAGCCATGCCCTGTGAGGTCCACAGAGAAGCCTTGATTCAGGAAACTCTACGGATGCCTTAAGGATAGGCCTCATGCACTTGTTCATACACACTAGACGCCAGACACAATACAGAAAACAGCTTAAAGAAACGTTAGGAACCAAGTAGTCTTGTTACAAAACACTTATTTACCTCATGAGGGGATTTGTCGTAGGATTCCTTTAAATCATAAGCTCCCTGGTAAATTTTTAAGTTGTTTTAGGCAGGGCTTTGAACTGGTTCCCTCTGATTTGAACCCCTGCTGAGAATTTGCATTTCCACCCCAGATATACTAGATCAGAATCTACAGTCTAACAAGATCCTCAGGTGATTCTTATGTATAATTTTGAGAACCACTGCTCTACTACAGGTTCTCAGAATTGGTCCCTAACCAGCAGCATTAGATTCGCCTGGGAACTCGTTATAAATGCAGATTCTCTGCAGGGTTTCGAACTAAACCAGCACCGTTGGAAGCCCTGGTTTTAGGTGATAGTGCTTCTGCTGAAGCCCTGGTTTTAGTGACAGGGCTTCTCAGGGGAACACAGTACAAGAGGTGCAACCAAATTTACCACAAACAAAGCTCCTGTCTGAGCCAAATGAATTGATCTACACTGTAATCACAGCTTGTTCCAAAAGCTTTGCTCTTCTTATTAAGGAACAAAGAGACATTTAAAAAGGAAAAACGTCAATTGAATACAGAGGGAAACTTCTTGCCAGGGGCCTTATCAGGCTCCTGCAGCTCCACCGTCCAAGCCCTTCTCTCTAGGTTGAGTAAGGGTTTATCACAGGGAAGAGCCTCCTCCACTTGGGCCAGAGACCGGACAAGCTCAGGGCCATTTCAGACTCTGCGCCGTGATAAATATCATTAATCACTTTACCCTCTGTGCCTGGCCTGCAGCTATTTAATTTCTTTCAACCCTCAAACTAACTCATCTATCTGACTCGGCTAAAAGCAGTGGCTCCTTTATTGCCACAGAAAATGAAGATAATAGGCAAGAGGTTTACTGCAGACATTTATTGAATCATCTGTTACAGCAACAACACATTGTACTTCACAGAAGATTGGCCACAGGCAAAATAAACCACTACGGATCTGTCTTTTGGGGGACCTTCTTTGGCTCCTTATTTTCCAACATAACGCTTTGAAAAACAGGCCAGTTTACAACTTTTATTGCAAATTTAACGTTCTGTTTCACTAACAAGCATTCCGGCTGGTGGGGGAGATGCACAATTGTACTTTGGCTGTCTAAGGTAGAGTTTTCCACATGTAAACATTTGTGTGCCAGGTGACTGAAGAGCTGACAGAGTCCCTGCCCTTGCCGAGCACACAGTCTACACCGGCACCCAGGGCAGGCTGCAGAACAGGCCAGAGACCCCGACGGTGCCTAGACAGGGACATTGCCTGAAGCAGGGCCCAAGAGGAAAGCTAGTGTCTGGAAATCTGAGCCGTTCTGGGGACTAGCCCACTTCTCTAAGGCAGCGTTTGGGTTCGAAAAAGGCAACTGTTAAAAGAACAGTACTCAGATTCAGGACTTCTGTTGATTTCTTAATTTAAGTAAACTCTGCTTCAAACTATGTCATGTTCCTCAAAACCCAGAAAATGAGGAAAACAAGGAGAGCATTTGCCAAGTCAAAAAGCACATAATGGATGCTCTAATCATGTTATTTCCAGACCAATGCCAAACAGTGACTCAGCTAACTGCACAACACACTTCACGGGGCTGGAGGGCGTCCAGACACCACCCGGCATCTGTCTAATCACCTTCCTCCAAAGATGGACACCAGGTAAGAGAGGGAGAGGCTTCTCTCTGAAAGCAAAGCAGGAGTCTCCCCATCAAAGGAGGCAACAATGGCAGCTTTTCATTTAAAATAAAAAGCCTCCCTGTCAGAGCAGTGCCTGCACTAGCAAAAAGCTTGTGAGTCAAAGCACAAGACGAGGGGGGCGGGGAGCCACAGGCCCACAATAAGCCGAGCTACCACCCAGACCAGCCCATGGAGGGGAACACCGTCCTGAATCAAACCCTTCCTCCTATTTAGCTGTCCCCATCTGTCGCGGGGAAGTCATCTGAAGTCCTGCACCTCTATCTCCTCTCCCAGCAAAGCCATCCTGGGGCAAACGGGTTGCTGCCGGGCCCAAGCTGACTCTGGAGCTTCCTAGGAGCCAGTCCCTCCCCTCTCCATATATCACTCACTCCCACTGCCAAAGGAGCAGGTTGGTATACACAGCGTGTTATTCAGGCTGGCCGGGCTTCTGGTGTGACTCCAGGGTTACATAGCACAGCAGGCTTGGCCTTTACAGGCCTGTCCCTGAGGCCCTTAGGCTCTCCTGCAGCCTTCCTCTATGCTCAGTGGTACCCACAGACCTCACTCCCATCAGGTGGAGCCACTCTCTGTCTCCTTCGGGGATCCGTTCTTGGGCAACAGGACTTACTACCTAAAGCCTTCTCCATGTGAAAGGACAACAGGGGCAACAGGGCCTTTGTGTGACTACTAGGACTAGTCTAAAGCAGCAGCGAGAAGAGAAAGCAGAGGGAGAACAAACCTAAGTCCCAGAAATTAGCTCCAAAATAGACACAGCTGCACCCCACTCCCCAGCTCCTCTGCAGGAGCCCCTCACCCGGGAGCCACTAATCCTGGGGACAGCCTCAGCAGGGGGCGGGAAGAAAGAAACATCACCCCTACAGAGGCAAGGAGGACGCTGGCTGCGTGCCATCACTGGGAGCTGGGACTGTCTCCCTCCGTCAGCGTCTTGAAGTCCATTGAGAGAGCTTGTTCTTCAGCCTGGGATGGCCGCTTCCAGTCAGCGCGAGTCAAGATGTAGAGCACAACCACACCAAAGCAGGCCAACAGCAAGCCCAAAATGTTGGCCAAGACACCCTCAGGCGTGAATGTGCTGTACTTAGTCCTACAGGGTTAAGATAGAAGAAAGAAGCCACCCAAGAAGTCACAGTTAGGCCAAATGCCATTCATACCCTGGGCCAGAAAGATGCCACAGTATTCCAACACCAGTTCCCATCTGCCCCCACCCCAACAGAAAAATTACTGCTTATCTAACACCAAAAAAGCTGGCTCAGAAACAGGGCTCAATCATTGTAAGTAATCATGGGCCCTGCCCTCTCGTGTCATGGGACACTCACCCAAGTTTAAACAGTAGCGCCTCCTTCAGGCCAAGCAGGGCTGTACCCACAGAAAGGAGGAAGATGGTGGCGCCAAAAAAGATGTGCTGTGGGCGGTAGCGGCTTCGCAGAGAAAATGAAGCTCCAGGGAACAGGAAGAAGCTGAAGCCCACGAGCCACTACAAGGAAAGGAGAGGAGGTGCTAGGGGACTGAGCAAGGCTGGGCACCTCCCTCCTGGCCACCAGCTGAGCAGCTCAGAGGACACCCAAATCAGCTGCTTCCAAGCTAGGGCTGCCAACTCCGTATCCAGCTGCTTGGCTTCCTTCATCTTAAAAGCAATGGCAGGGGAAGCACTAAGCACTTATAGGAAAGAGTACTGGCCCTCAAACACTTGAAGCCTCACCTCAGCACATCATATTCATACACTCGGAAGGCTGGGCACATGGCCAATCACATTCGCTAAGTCAGCCAGCTGGAAGGGTACCTGGGATCTAAGACACCCTCCGCTATAAAACCCTGGGTTTGTACCCACTTCACAATCTGAAGACAGCATCCAACTGTACTAAAGCCACCCTTGCATCTTTGGGAGTCCCTGGAAAATGGGCTATCGCTCCCCTCCCTCACCCCATCTCCCCCATCCCGTGTTGGTGGCCCAGGGACCTGTGGGGCTGAAAGGACTCACCTGCACAAAGTAAAGGGTGAAGACGAGAATCCCACACCAGCTGTGCAGGCTATACAGGTCAGCATAGCCCTTCTTCTTGTGGTAGTTGAACACCGCCACCAAGCCTGGACCAGACAGGATAGGTCATGTGAGGACAGGGCTGGGCATGGAATAGGGAGGGACAAGGTGATCCAAGGAAAGTTGTGCTGACTGGAACTTTTGGACTCCCATCACAGCTCTATGGCTGCCAGTACCAAGTGTCCCTCCTAGGATGATGGAAGGTTAGGCATGGGGGAGCAGGAACCGTAGCAGAACAGGAGTGAGGAGCTTAGACGGTTGGAGCATCTACTTCCCCGAGCCTGAGCTAGGAGCGGGGAAAGGGAAGGCTGTGCCAGGAACTCACCGACCAGAGCAATGATGAATGCAAAGACATGCAGCAGCCCGTGCAGGACTTTGGTTGTGCGTTTGGCCTCGTTCCTGAAGACACGGTAAACCAGCAGAGCTTATGGGAAGGGAGAAAAGGAACAAAGTACATTAGCCTGTGTTCATGGCTTTCCTGCCGCAAGCACCAAGGAGGCCCGCCATGGCGGGAGATGTGGAGTTAGGGGCCGGACAAGGTATCTCAGGCACAGGAAACCCATCCGGGGCCCTTCAAGGTCGGCACCCTTGGGCTGTATGTCCCTGAACACTGCAGCCCCATCCACCCACTTCCCAAACATCTACCCAGAGGCTGGCATGATTCCTGGGGCCACAAGAGGCAGCAAAGGTAAGGGGCACGGCCCACAGTCTCTACCTACAGCAACCGCCAGGCCCCTCAGAGAGCTCCACCCCAAGCTGGACACCTTCCCAGGTGTCCTGTGTAACCCAGATTCATCATGCAGTCACAGTGAGGTGCCACCAAGCTTCTGAGTTCACCTTTTAGCTGTGTTGGCCCCCACACAGTCCAGTATTAAAGCCTGGTCAGACAGTCACTATGTCAACCAGCAGGCTCCCTGCTTCGAAACCCCTGGTTCCCAAAGCAGAAATTGTGATCCCACCTAGTTTACCCTCACTGCCTGAGGGGGCAGAGCCAAGTCGCTTAGGGGATCTTCTCAGGATTCTGCTGCTGAGGGGGTAGCTGTGGCTAGGGCCACATCTAGGAAGAATGGCTCAAGCAAATATAGACCCAGCTTTCTAGTTTTTTTTTTTTCTAGTTAGCAGACCAAGAAGGCCACACATGGCCACCAGGAGGATGGAGGCCAAGCACCCCTATTCCCACCCCAGGGAGGTACTCTAGCTCAGCCAAGTCCAACATCCCTCCACACACTCCTGTACACCTTTTTCCAACCTCAAACCAAAGCCCGGCCCAGCAACCTGCCCTGTGACATGCATAGCCTTGGAGGCTCCTTGTTAAAGCAAGAATGCAAGTGCTGGGACAATGTGGGCAAGGATTGGGTTCCCAGTGTCACCAGGCTCTAGCCCAGCTTCCTTCTCTGCCTTTCCTAGAATCATAGATTTGTATAACTAGAAGAGCCCTCAGGGGTGACAGAAGCCCTGCAAACGGCCTCTCTCATGTACACCTCCCGTGGGAGCCTCACCATCGCCCTGCAGGAAGATCAGGCCGATGACCATGCAGAGGGGATGCACATTGAACTGCAGGGCGCTCTTCCAGGCAATGCCGCCTCGGTACAGGCCGAGCCAGGCGCCCGTCATGGCCACCACGGTCAGACCCAGCAGCTGGGAGAAGGCCACGTAGTAAGGCAGCCCTCTGGGGACAGCGGCTGTGCCGACGCCACTCTCCATGCTGAGGCGGCTGCTGAGGAAAGACAGCAGAGCTCAGAGGAGCCCACAGCTTCCCCATGCCACCCCTGCTGTTGTCTACCTGCCCCCGCTCCCCCAGATCCCTGGGCAGTGGTCCCAAGTCTCAGCAGCAGCCCCAGAGATGGACCCTGGGCCTGGCTGGAGCTTCCTATGCAAGTAAAGACACTCCCAGGTCTGGTGACAGGAGGACCAGCACCTGTGCTTTATTTTCTGCCTCATGAGACCCTGGGTTCTCTCAGGTGGGACTTACAGGTAAATTACAGGTACGTCAGCAAATTTCTTGGAGGTACAGAGTTAGGCACTTTCTCCCACAGATGGACCATAAAGTGCATCTGAGGTGAGAATGGAGAACCCACCTCCCCATCCTGAGGCCCCATTTGTTAAGCCCCAGGCTGGAAATGGGAGAGCAGGTGCCCACCCCACAGAGCCTGGGCCTGGCCATCAGACCCCTCCTCCCCACACAGCACCCCCGCAGAATTCACCCAGCTTGTCAGTGAACGTGCCAACCCTGTGGTGCCTGCAGGGGCAGCCCAGCAGCTCCTTTTCCCTTGTCGCCTCTTTCTCCCGCTCCAAACCCAGGGCAGGTTAGAGCCACACCCCTCTCTCTGGAGAGACGTCCAAACTGAAGGCTAGAGAAATGAGAGCTACAAAGAAGACTGCCTCACCACTTAAATTCATAAAGTGTTTTCACATACACTATATGAGTTACAACAACCCTATAAAGAAAACAATCTCTTTTATTCTATAAAGCAGGTGTATCACTATGTTCATTTTCCAGATAAGAAAATGGAGGCTCCAGGAGGCTTGAGAAAGCCTCGCCCAAGAGGCCGCACAGCAAGCCCATGAGAGTGTTGGCGTCAACTCTTCGCCCTGAACCTCCTGGCTCTCCTGACCCCTGCCCAGCCAGCACCCCCACACCACACACCCAGGTGTCACTGGTCCAGACCCATCTTCACAGCCCTCTCACTGTCCCATGATCCCTTGCGGATGGTGACATTGGGCAGCGGGAGAATGAGGAGGAGAGGAGGGAAGGGACAGCTACAAAGACAAACGGGCTCGGCCTGCCCTAGCTTTGCCCACCCAAGCCCACAGAAAGGTGCTCGCCCAGAGCAGAGTGTGGAACAGCTCACCAGCTTTCCCACCCAGAGGGTCACAAACTCATCTCCCCTACCCCACTGGTACCGGCCTCCCCAGCCCAGTCTGGCACGTCCCCTCCAGGGCGGCCATCTCCAGCCCACCGGCACCAGCCTTGCTGAAAGCAGCCATGGAAACACCCTGAGCTTCTCCATTGTCAGCAGAAAGCAAGCCGCAGCGAGCCTAACACAGAGACCTCCGGGCTGAAATACTGTCCGGTAACCCCTCCAGCACCCAGATGCAGTCTCTACCCTCAGGTGTCAGCCTTGCCTTCCTGTCCTGGCCTTCAGCTCTGTCTTTAATCCCCAATCTTCTCTGCCACGTCTCACAGCTGTTAGCAACTCCCACCATTAAAAAAAAAAAGAAGAATTTTAATACATGCGCCCTGTGGTAAATTGCAGATAAACAAAAAAGAAAAAAGTTTACAAGTAATAACATTTTGATTTATGTCCTTACATTCATTTCTCCTTAGAAATATATATTCTTTTATAGAAACAGGATCACATTTTTCTAAGCTGTTTTTTCTATATCATGCATATCTTTTCACCAATGAATATCATCTACCTCATCATTTTCATAACTGAACAGGTTGTGTTGTACGGCTGTTCCATATTTTAACCAATTCCCTAATCCCTTGTTATTAAACATTTAGCTGGCTTCCAGTTGTTCATTAAATAAACACCACTATGTGGTTGTCTTTGCATACTTGTCTAATTAAGTCCTAAGCAGAAAAATGGAATCCTGAGGAAAGGGCTGTGTTCTTTTTTAGGTTTTTTGTTTGTTTTTGTGGCATTTAAAGCAGTGTTTAGTAAAAATTAATAATAGTCTTATATACATACATCAATAATCAAACATCTAACTCAAAAACCTACAAAATGAATAACACTATAAACTGAATAACAAAGAATAAGAAATTAATAAGTAGTCAGCTGTTCCTCTTCCCTGACCAGTTCCCTTAGTCCGGTGTCTACATCTGATCAGGAAACCTCTCCCTTCCCAGCAGATACTGGACTACAGAGAGCTACCATAACTATCCTTTCTGCTGAGGGAGTGGGGGGCTCTTGTATTATTCAGTTCCTTCAAATTTTACCTTGGTTCTGGAATTGTAGAGAATTACTTTTCTCACATCCAGTTTCATAGCCCCTAACAACAGTTTAACCAAAATGGGATTTCTGAGGAGATGCTGCCCTTCACTTAACTGGAAAATTCTCTTCCCTGCACCGTACATCCAACTCCATCTGCTTCCCATTAAAGAAAGTTCTTAGGTATCTGAAAAGACATTTTTCTAATGATAAAGGAGACAGATGAGACAGGTAAATACATAACAAATGGCACTATAGACAATGCCAACAAAATGACCAGTATTTCCACATGTTTAAGATGAGTAAGTATTATTAATACATGACTTTCTCAGAAGCACAGACAGGGAGAGGAGGCCAGATGGGTGGTGGGTGTGTTCCCTGCTCCTCATCCTCTCTTCACTGTGTACCCTAAGCCCTCAGAAGCTCTGCCTTTTTTTTTTTTTTTTTTTAGGTTTTTGATACATTCTGCCAAAGCATCTTCCAGAAACACAGCCCCAACCTACACTTCCAGGGCAGGTGGGACACCTGTTTCCAGAAGCCCTGGTGGACAGTGAACCCCTTATTTCTAGAATTCTAGCATCTGCCCTTATCTGTCACTTCTACACAAGTGACTCCTAAATCTAGTGCCGACTCTGTCCTCTCCCCCAATCTCAAACCACAGTTCTAACTGTCCACTATACATCTCTACCTGGACATCGCACAGACACTTGAAACTCACACACCCAAACTCACTAAACCTCCCACTTAGCCAGTGAGGCTGCTTACCTCGTCCCCAGCACTTACACCTTGGCACCTCAGACAGACCACCGAGTCCCAGCAGGTCTCTCCCTCCCTAGGTCTCTTGCCATGACTCCCTTCCTGACCATCCTCACTGCCACCACCCGATGGATTCAAGACACGCAACTTCCCCCCACCTGAGGCTATCAAAACCGCATCCTTATTGGTCCCTTTACCTCCAGCTACCCTCTACAGCCATGGTTAGTGATTTACCCTCTTCAAGAGCCTGACAAGCCAGGACACTCTCAGCTCCCTAAGTCATGGCCCCCGTGCAGAAGCTGTCGCCCATTGCCCACAGGTAAAATGCCACCTCCCTACCATGACCCTAATTCACTCTCCATTTCCTTACCAAGCTCATTCAAGGGACTCTCTCTACTCCCTGAATAGAAGAACACTACAAGTTGTTGTTATTCCTTCTACCTCACACACCTCCTGCCACGTCCCTGCTCCCTGCAATACGTGCCCCCTCCTCCACTCCCCCGCAAGGATTTGCTCCAGGACCTGAAGTGGGCGTTGTGTTCCTCAACGTGTGTGTCGTGTCGTACCCCCACCCCACCCCCCCGCCCCACCTACCTCCCCCCCCCGCCCCCCGCGCAGCACTGGCACCTGTGCGTCCCCAGGCTCTCCTGCACTGACTTACCCTTCCGGCCTCGTCTTATGTTAATCTCTGGTGTGCGTCTGCCTCGGCACACAGGGAGCTCCTTGAAGGTAGGGCTGCGGCTTACCCTTCTCTGAGTGTCCCTGAGTGCCCTGACTCTAGCAGGAAAAATGCACTAGATGGAGAAATGCTGTCCTCTGGTCACTTCACGTGTCCTCTATCCTCCTCCCAGTTCGCCGCCCTCATTTATTAGCTTCACCCCGTGCAGTCGGAACCTGATTAGCCCTGAGTTAGGACGTGCAGAAGGAACATCACTCTGCTGCTGTCCGACCCGCCACACATCTCTTATTTTTTAAATTGCGGTGAAAATATATTCACCAAAACATTCGCCGCATTTACAATTCTGTGACACTGATTACATTCTTCATGTTGTGCCACCATTATCGCTAACCTTTTCCACCACTGCTAACATAAACCTAATGCCCCTCCCAACAAAAACTCCCCCTTCTTCCCTCCTTCCTGCTCCTGGTAACCATTAATAAGCTTAGGTTTCTATAATTTGCTTATTTCATATAAGTGAGATCATACAGTTATTTGTCCTTTTACAACTTACAATGTTAGCACAGTGGTTAAGAGCTCAGCTACTAACCAAAAGGTCAGCAGTTCAAACCCACCAGCCTCTCCTCAGAAACCCTAGCAAGTGAAAGTGATTATGATGAAGAATCTGTTGCGAGCAGGGATTGGTTCAATCATTTCCCAAAGTGAGAGCATGTTTATATAACATTAAAGGGCAAGTACGAGTTGTCCGTTAAGTTGGCCGTTTCCATTTAATCCAAAGGCAGCTCTCCTGGTCCACACCAGCCCCCGGAAACCAGGCATCAGAGGAAGTCCAAGATAAAGAACCACCTTTGGTCTGGGGTCTTAAAAGCTAGCAAGCGGCCATCAGAGATGCATCAAATGGTCTCAACCCACCTGGAGCAAAGGAAAAGGAAGAACAGCAAAGACACAAGGAAAATATGAGCCCAAGAGAAAGAAGGGGCCACATAAACCAGAGACTACATCAGCCCAAGCCTAGAAGAACTACATGACTGTCCTGACAGGGAACACAACAGAGAATCCCTGATAGAGCAGGAGAAAAGTGGGATGCAGACCTCAAATTCTAGAAAAAAGATCAGACTTACGGTCTCAGACTGGAGAGGCCCCAGAGGTCATGGACTTTCTGTTAGTCCAAAACTAAAACTGTTCCCAAAGCCAACTCTTCGAAGATTAGACTGGACTATAAGACATAAAATGATACTGGTGAGGAGTGTGCTTCTTAGCTCAAGTAGACACACGAGACCATGTGGACAGCTCCTGTCTGGAGACGAGACGAGAAGGCAGAGGAGGACAGGACCTGGCTGAATGGACACGGGAAATACAGGGTGGAGAGGAGTGTGCTGTCACATTGTAGGGAGAGCAACTAGGGTCATGTAACAATGTGTGTATACATTTTTGCATAAGAAAGTGACTTGAATTGTAAACTTTCACTTAAAGCACAATAAAAAAATAATAATAAAAGAACCACCTTCGAAACCACGGAGGCCCAACTTATGGACAAAATATCCCACTTTGATGTATAAGAAAATAGAGACTCAAAGAGAATAAATGACATGCTCAAAGTTACCGTCAGCAAATAGCTGCTCAGCTCAATGGTTTATTAAGCACTTACTATATGCCAAAGGAGTCCTAGTGGTACAGTGGTTAAGCACTCAGCTGCTAACTAAAAGGTCAGTGGTTGAAACCTACCACCTGTTCTGCAAGAGAAAAATGTGGCAGATTGCTTCCATAAAGATTACAGCCTTGGAAACCATATGGGGCAGTTCTACTCTGTCCTATAGGGTCATTGAGTCCAAACCGACTAGATGGCGACAGATTTGGTTTAGAGTTTACTATATGCCAGGCACTCTGCTAGATACTAGGGCTACAGATAAGACAAGTTCCCTGGCCATTCGGGGCTGACAGACAAGTTGCAGGGCAGACATAGATTTTAAAGTGAAGGGTTTTAGGAATTCAAGCCAAGTCTGCCCAACTCCAAGAGATGTTCCTCCAAGTCTTCTCCAAGTGGTATCTCAGCTCTGCACTAACACCCCAGTAATTAGGGCTCAAGAGTTTCAATTAAGCCCCCACTTGAGCTGTCATGCCCTCCAAATACTGTAGCCAATCAGGGACCCAGTCAGCTGGTCGAGGTGGTCACTCGGAGGCAGAGCTCCAAGGCTGTCCTGCCCAACTCCATGCAACGCTGGTGGTGCAGCCTCCCCTCTGTACCAGCTCACAAGTTGGGTGAGCCCAGCACAGCCGAGAGCACGGTGTGTCCCTGCATGCTCGCCCAGGGAAAGGCACCAGGACAAGAGAATATGGGCAAAAGAGAGGCGTTATAGGATGGCGGACGAACCGCAAACGCTTCGTTTCAATTTACTGCTAATGCAGCTCTCCTGGTCCACATCAGCCCCAGCTAACCACGGGTCCAGAGGAAGCCCGAGATAAAGAACTTTTGGAACCGTGGAGGCCCAAGCTACCTCCCTACCCTCCCCTCACTGGAAGGGGACGCCCCTAAGTCTAAATGTGAGGGATGATGGGAGACTTTGCATCCGAGCCAAGCAAGGAGGCACTCCTCCTCGCAGGCCTGGGGCTGGCCTACTGACCTCACAGTCAGTTCTCAGTGTGCAAACCCCAGACTTACAAAAAGTAATGTAGTGAGTGGTTTTGTGCTTTACAACAGATGGACTGAAAGATTCCTTTAGCAACAGATTCCCCTATGGCTTATTCAGTTTGACGTCACTGCAACGAGGGGCTGTGTTCGGTGCCGGAGGATGAAGACATTTCAATGTCTCTGGACAGTCTGACCCACCCACATACATGTGCAAATCTTGACACCATGAACATCCACTCCCTAGGCAGCAAACAGGCCTCTGAACCTTGGCTCTCACTTTCCAACCTGGACAGGGAGGGTATGCTCTCGTCCTTCCTTCCTAACTGGGTGGTACCCAGACACCTCCTGTGTTCCAAACCAGAGCTGAGGGCAGCAGCTTCAAGGGAAGCGGCCACTCTTCATCCCCAAAGGCTTCCTCTGCCCAGCACACCTGAGTCTTGGACCCAAAGGTGGCCCTTACGTAGCCACCCTCCTCTCTCAGAGCACAGGCTGCAATGACAGATCTCTGGCAGCTCCTGGAAACTTGGGCTGTGACGGTAACCCCCACACACACCCCACCTGCAGTCAGGCTCCACTTAACACAAATGGACAGGGACAGCAGCTGCCGGAGGGCTAGACTGTACACTGAGCATCACTCTCCTCCCCATCCTGAGGCACTTTATTAAAAGAGAACCAAGCTAATCTCGTTAGGGAGGCCAGACACTGTGCAGGTTGCTCAGCCTGGAAGCAGGTGGGCGGGAGCCTGGCAGGGCTGGAGCCCTTCTTATTAGAAGCAGGGTTTTAATTGAGTTAGAAAAGACCAAGAGAGGCGAGAGGGGACTAGATCTTTCCTTAATGGGGTGAGGGGGGAAATGGCTTGAAGGTCCTTGATGTGAAGAAAGAGAAGGCACATTGAGGGATAAGCTCTTAGCTGGGGCCCTTTCTTATCAGTTCCACTCAGGAAGAAAGCAGAGCTTGAATTTGGACAATGGCCGGCTTCCGCTTTAGGCACAGGAGGCCCATGCGAGGGGCCATGATGCTCATAGGAACCCACAGAAGTGTTCCCATTTATGTTAAAAATCAGAAGAAGAAATGAACTTTTAGGGTCCATGTCCCCCTTTTGAGCCTATTCCTCATCTATAAGGTGGGGGATACCGGCTCTACCTTACTAGACTCTCTCATCCAATTACCATGGAGCTGATTCCAACTTACAGCAATGCTACAGGACAGACTAGATCTGCCCCATAGGGTTTCCAAGGCTGTAATCTTTACGGAAGCAAACTGCCACATCTTTCTCCCACGGAGCGGCTGGTGGGTTTGAACCATTAACTTTTTGGTTAGCAGCTGAGCACTTAACCACTACACCACCAGGGCTCCTTTTACTGGACTCTAGCAAAGATTCAGTGGGATAAATATGTACCAGCGCCTAGCATGGTATCTGTCCCACAGTTGACATTCAAAGAGAGATCCAACAAAAACTAAATCCAGTCCTAATAGCACCTTAGAAAGTCTCACAGGTCAGAAGCTGTTAACACATGAGAGGTGGGACCACAGCCAGCCAGATGGCAGCAGACAGCGCTGCCCCTCTAATACATCCACACTCCCCTGTGTCCACCATCAGACCCCCACTGAGCAGAACCCCCCGCCCCCCACCGGAGCTGGAAACAGCGTAAGACAGTCTGCTTTTAATCTCTGATACTTGATATTCCCAAAACTCATTTAGGGATTGATTAGACAGGGGGTGCTTTGTGAAGCCACACTTTTGGAGGTGGTTAATTTCTCAAGCAAGGGGCCCTGGCAGCACAAAGGTTAAGGGATTGGTGGCTAGCTAAAAGCTTAGTGGTTGGAACCCACTCAGCAGCTCGGTGGGGGAAAGACCTGGCAATCTGCTTCCGTAAAAACTCCATGGCACCCAACATCAGTTTCCCTTGGCAGCCGGGTTTGCCAAGGCTAGTCCACCAACACCTTGTAATACTACTGAACCACTTGGGTTAGCAGAAGCCCTAGCTGCAGGCCAAGGGAGGGTGGCTGTGGCTAAGGCAGGAATAGTAGTAAGACAAAGAGGGTGGTTCCACCTCAGAGCCCAGGAGGCACCTCCTACAAGGGGGTGGGGCTGCAGCAGCTCTTCTTCCTTATGGGTCTTGCCTTGGCATTTACAAGTTGGGGGTTACCTGTATTTTCTATCTCAATCCAATCTCAAATCAAGGCAACCAGAGGAGGTGGCATAACTTTGTAGTTGTTTTCACCCTGCCTATGAAAGTAAAGGAAAAGAACCCAGGCATCCTAAGACGGAGCTTCATTTAATGAGTATTCCAAAATCCTCGAAGAGTGCCAAGGTGGAATGAATGACAAAAGGAAACTAAAGGGCGAAAGATTTGTAAGGGGTGCCAGCCTCTGAAGACATGTCTGGGAGTCCAGGGTCCACATGGATATCTGGGGCCCACGGGGGAAGGGCAGGCAGAGAAAAGAGGCATTCCTGCCATCCCACCCTCCACAGCTACCCGCCGTGCCACAGTTCAGGGCCCACCGAGGCCAACTCAAGGAGTCAGGATCTCCCAATCTGGACGCTCTTATCCTCACATGAAGCTGGGGGTGTTAAGGAGAGAAAAGAAGGGATCTGCTAGCTAGATCACCCTGAGGCAGAGGTCCCACCACCTTCAAAGAAGTTCCGGTTTCAGGTCTCAAAAGCACAGTGGCAAATGTTGGACGATCCACTTCTACCTTGCCTTATTCTAGAACATGGCAAATATTAGCCATAGGCCTGTAAGGTTTAGATTCGGGGTCACCTGCCCTCTCCATTTTAACTTCAGCAGAGACTCCCAGCACAAGGGCAGACCCAGGGCCAGGGGATGCGCTCCGAGCCTGGGCAGAAGGCTGACAACTCCAGGAGGGAGCAGGACACGCTTGTTCACCTCCCGGCCTTGTTCAGTGGCCCCTCCAAGCCTGGGGAGGCAGGACTACATCTGAGAGCCACGGAGGTGAGGCAGGGAAGCGAAGTGGGCAAACTTGCTTCGGGCCCGGGGAGCCGACCTGTTCCGGCGCAGGCGCGGTCTCTCCCGTGTCCGGCTCACCTGGGCCCGCCATTTCCGCCGCCCCAACCCGGCGCACCTGGGTCCGACCCGCCCGCGTCGCCTTCCCGCTCCGCGCCAGGGGCTCCGCGCCCACCACTGGCCGGGGCGCCTACCTAGTCAGGCGCCAGGCCTGGAGTTCGTCCCCACTGCGCGGCGCCGCCCACCGACCTGCGAGCGTCCCCGCGCTGCGCCTCGGCCGCTCTGCCGGTTCCTCCAGCCGCCGGGCTCAAGCGGGCGCGCGCGGGCTGGGAGACAGCGTCGCCATGGCTACCGGGCGGCGGCCGCCGGTTGGCAGCGAGGCGCACGACACTGCGGGTGTCACGCGGCAGGCGCGGGGCGAGAGGGGCCGGAAGTGCCCCCGGAGCCCCGGGGTCAAGGCCCGACCCGCCGGGGCGCCTCGTCAGTGCAGGGCCCCCTGTGGTTCCGCTCGGCCTCCGGACAGGGCCCTGCCAGAGCCGGCGCCCAAGCGGCGACACCTCGATGGCAGGGGCTGCCGCGCAGGACGCTGAGGGGCGAGAACCGTGGCCACCGTCACCTCGGCCTTTTGGACCCGTGCTTGGGTAACCTTCGAAATACGGGCCTCCCAACCCAGCCTCTGGAACTTCCCATGTTCGGGGAGCGCAAAGGGGTCTGCGGCCAGATGGGGGCGTGTGGTGTTTGCGTCGCCCGCGGGTAGAGAGGGGACCACGGGGGAGCCCCTCCAGCTCCAGCCCTTGCCCAGGTGCATTTCGGTGGCCGCGGACGAAGCTGGAAGGGGCTGCCGGGTTCGCACAGGCTGGGGCAGGGCGGAGAGAAGGCTCCCCGCAGGCAGAGAGGGGACGGGCCTGCCGGCGGGGACTGCGCCGAGGTGTGGGAAAGAGCCCCGTCCCGCCCTTCCCTGGCCTCGGTTCCCCGCTTCCTCGTCTCTCACCGCGCCCTCCCTTCTCTCCAACCTTCTTCGCTCCACTGCTCGCGCCCCGCCCAGATCTCAGGGCGCCACTAGGTGTCACGCACAGCCTGGGCCTTGGGCCTCGCTGCAGCTCCTGGAGCCCTGTCTGGGGAAGGGGACCCCACCTAGCCCCAGTCGGGGGAGATGTCACCTTGCTGGGAAGGCTAGGACTAGCCCCTTCCCCAGTTCCATCGTCGAAAGGAGAGTGCCCAGGCTGAGGGTCAGCCCCCACCACGACCCCCTTTGGCCGGCTATGCTGAAAAGCTATGGGTGGATAACAGGGCCGCCTCATACTTCCTACAAACTCTGAACAAAAGGCTCTTTTAGAAACCCAGCCAAGAGCCTAGAGAGCTGAGGGCAACAGAGAAACCCTGCAGACCTTAATGAGCTGGAGCAGATTAACCAGTAAACAAGGTCGCCCGGTTTAATTGTGTCTATTTACTAATCTGTAGTGAAATTGTTGACTATAGGTTAGTAAATAAGTACAAGTAAATCCGTGAGTACCTTGCTTATTGGGTAACCCCTCCCTGTTCAGGAGCCTCAGCTAAGGAAAACCCTTCCCCCACCTGCTTTCCCAGCAGCAGGCGTCTGGGAGGTTGATGAGTCACAGAAAACTGCATATTTAGATCCACTCAGGCCTCCTGGGCTTGCTGAGGGCAGTGGCCAGAGCATCCTGGAACTTAAAGGGCCCTGGCCTAGTTGGGGCTTCAGGTTGAGATACCTCCTTACACAGAGAATATACATACTCTCAAGCCCGTGGCCAGACACACGAGGGTGCCCACTGCCCTAGGCACACCTTCCCATGGGCAGACACAGCCAGGCCTGTTCCTCAGAGCTACCAAGTTTCAGCCCTCCAAGAACATCCATTTTATTGGGGTGTTTTTCCAGCTGTAGAAGTTAATGGACATTTTAAAGAAGAAACCACTTCCTTGCACACTAACAGGCAAACAGTGGGCAACACATGCTTGTGAATTGCGTGGGGAACTGAGCCATTCCCCATGGTTTGGCTGTACATTTGGACCTGAGGAGGAAGAGAGGAGGACGACGAGGACAATGACAGTGGGGATGGGCAGGGCAGAGGAGTGGAACCAGTTGCTGTCAAGTCAACTCTGATTCATGGCAACCCCATGTGCGTCAGAGTAGGACTGTGCTTCACAGAGTTTTTCAATGACTAATTTTTTGTAACTAGATCACCAGGCCTTTCTTCCAAGGCACCTCTGTGTGGATTCAAACTTCCAGCCTTTCAGTTAGCAGCCTAGTGCGTTAACCATTTGCACTGCCCAGGAACTCTTTCTTCTTGCTAGGGTTGCTGGATGGGGGGGGGGGGAAGAATGCCTAGTGATATTTTAATTTAATAATTTTTTAGTGTATGTCCCAAATATTACAGGCAATATACTAAAAAAAATCTATTCGTTGTTTATCTGAAATCTGGATTTAACTGGACATCCTGTATTTTATCTGGCACCCCTACCCTTACTCCTGTGTGGAAAGAAGGCCTCCTGGCAATTCTGGCCCCTCCCAGCAATAGCTTACCCACAGCACGTTGTCTGAATCAGGAGGTTACCAAAATCGTTAACTCTTATTTAGCACAGACTTCAGGCAGAGGCCTTGACCTCAGGCTGCAAAATGCTTAGGAGGTGGGGTCCCCATTACTAAGCCACTGTAAGACTCCTACAGAAAAATCACACACTCAGAAATCATGCATTCTTTACAAACGCTTTTATTGAGTACCTCCTGCCTCCAGTCTCTGAGTGACAAAAACAGTGAAATGCTTGGCTAGTAACCAGAAAGTTGGCAGTTCAAGTTCACCCAGAAGTGCCTCAAAAGAAAGGCCTGGCAATCTACTTCTGAAAAAATCAGCCATTGCAAACCCTATGGAGCACAGTTCTACTCTTACACACCCAAGGTCACCACAAGTCAGAATGGACTCGACACTAACTGGTTTTGTTTTGTTTTCTGTGTCAGGCTCTGGATGAGACACTGGGGATCTAAAAACAGTCAGATGAGTCCAACAAGAGACTCAGTGGGGAGCCTCTTAGACCATTCCGCCCTCTCTGATCTCTGACCACCCTCCAGAGGGGAAACCAGGATGCTGGGTGTGAAGGTCAGGGAAGGCTTCCTGGGTGCCTGATGAGTGCCAGGATGAGCAGGAGCTAACCTGGCAAAGAGACAGGTGGGGGAGGGCAGGAGCGTTCCTGCCAAAAGACACAGGGAAGAGCAACCGAAGGCAAAGGTGCAGTGGAGGCCTACTAGTACACCACCTTCAGGGCTCACTTCAGGGCGGATTCCCTCGACCCTGGAGCAACAATACAGGGGAGGCCTTGCCTTGAGGTGCCAAACAGTTGAAAGGCACAACCCCTGACCAGTGTCCGAGGGGGAGATCAGCCTAAGCCCTGGGTGGCATCATCTACCTTCCTCCCGGAGGAACTTGACCCACCTTCCTTGAAAAGAAAAGTAGTTTGAGTTGAAAGTAAGTACACGGCTACTTTTTTTTTTTTTTTCAATTGTACTTTACATGAAGGTTTATAGAGCAAATTAGTTTCTCGTTAAACAGTACACATATATTGTTTTGTGACCTTGGTTGTCAACCCCACGTCATGTCAACACTCTCCCCTTCTCAACCTTGGGTTCTCCATTACCAACTTTCCATTCCCCTCATACCATCTCGTCCTTGCCCCTGGGCTGGTGTGCCCATTTAGTCTCATTTTGTTTTATGGGCCTGTCTAGTCTTTGGCTGAAGGGTAAACCTCAGGAGTGACTTCAGTCCTGAGTTAACCATGTTCTCGGGGTTTCTCCAGTTTCTGTCAGACCAGTAAGTCTGGTCTTTTTTTGTGTGTGAGTTAAAATTGAAGTTACATTTTTCTCCAGCTCTGTCTGAAACCATGCATGGTTACTTTTGATGTACTTAAAAACAGAACTGTCATCACTCAGGGCGAAATGTCATCACTCAGGGAGAAAACCCCTGTCTTCCAGCTCAGGCAGTGGAGGTGGCTAGATGAGCTGCTGCCACAGCAGCAGTAGCCTGAGCATCCAGGCAGAGTGGCAATGCTGGCGGCAGGAGTGGCAAGATAGCGGACCAGCTGCAAAGCCTCCAGGGCCACCAGCGAAGACAGTGAGTCAGCTGGGACCTCCAGAATTCAAGGGGATTGGGACTGAGGGATGTCTAAGCTAGGGGACTGTCACCCTGGCCCTGGTGGCCCCAAGGCAGGTCCAGTCAGGAAAGCAAGGCAAACAAACAGAGGAACCTACCCAGGAGCCAAAAAAAACACGCAAGACTGGTGGGGAGGCAGCAATGACCAGAACAGCCGGGCCCTCCTTCCCCTCCACTGGGCCCTGAGGGGACAGGATGCAGATGAATGAACTGTGATGGGACAGCCTGGGTGCAGGAGGTGGATGACCGCAGGGGCACCCGGGGGAGGCAACAAAGGGAGTGAGCTCAAGGACACACTGCCTGACCTCCGATTTGTTCACGTGCAGCCCTGGGTGGGGGGTGTCAGGAGGAAGCCCGTTTTCTCCTCTTCATCCTTTCCTCCTGCCTCCCTCCCTTTCTTCTTTTCTCCTTCCTTCCTTTCTTTCAACAAAGGTTTATTGGGCACCTACTACGTGTCATGCATTATTCTTAGCCCCTGTTGTTATTGGGTGCCATTGAGTCAATTTCAAAACATAGGGACCCCATGTGACAGAGCAGAACTGCCCCATAGGGCTTTCTAGGCTGTAATTTACAGGAGCAGATCATCACGTTTTTCTCCCACAGAGCCACTAGGTGGACTCGAACTGCCAGCTTTTCCCTTAACAGCTGAGCACTTAACTTCTTGTTCTTGCACCACCAGGGCTCCTTATTCTATGTCCTGGAGAGACAATACTAAACAATACAGACAAGGCCCCTGCTCCTTGCTTTCATGTAACTTACATGGAGTTGGGGAGACATAATAAACAGATATATATTTATATGTGTAGAGACACATAGTTGCATGTAGCAACAAGTGGTATGAAGAAAAGAAAGCAGTCGGGGGATGGAGTGTCACTGGAGGAAGGGCTGATGCTAAGGGTGCTGAGGAAGGCTCTCTGAGGAGAGAGAAGTGGGGGTGCAGCCACGTTCAGCCCTGGGGGAGGTAATGCCAGTAGAGGAAAGAGCAAGGGCAAAGGCCCTGAGACAGGAATGTGCATGGATGTCTCCATTCTGCCCTGTCCTCTTCCATGTCTCCTCCCTCAACAAAGGAGAGATTAGCTGAGTGCAGAGATAAGAAGGAGGGATGTAAACAGGTAATTCAAGAGGGGAGAGGTTGAAGATGTGAGGTGGGTAGCTGGGACCCCACCATTGATTCCTGGGGCAGTTAAGAAGTGTCCATAGGCCTACGGGTGTAGTTCTGTCTGAACACTGGTCACGTCTTCACACACTAGAGAACCTGGACATTGGCTCAGGGTCTGAAGAGCGCAGCCAAGACCCCTTCTTCCAGCCCAGAATGTTTGCCACGTGGCTGGTGGTGCGGCCTGAGCCGGAGGCATCAAGGCACCCGCTGGCTGAGCCTCAGCCGGCAGCAAGGCTGGACCGGCCCCCCCCGCCCCCCCGCCAGGAAGGCAGCCTTGAGGAAGTCCTCCATCCCCCTCCCCGCTTGTATTTCTGAGTCTGTCAGTCAATCAGCAAATACTGAGGACCTGCAGCGTGAGTGCTGGGCACGTTGTGGAGAGCAAGAAAACCCAGGCCTCCCAAGGGAGTGAAGCTGTGAGGCCTAGGGTGTGGGGTGGCCAGAGCCTTGGGTGGTGGTAGCAGAGGCCAGAGGGTGAAGAGGAGGAGGTGCTGATATGACAGCCACCTAATCACCGCCACACACCAGCCATTAAGGGCAAGGGCTGGGACTTGTGCACTTTGCTCAAAGCCTAAAACAGCTCTATCTGAGTTTTCATCTTGGCTCTTGAAACAATTCCAACTCTGGCTCCAAGTGCCCTGGTTTGCAGATCCTGGCCGAGCTCCTCAGCCCTGGAGTGCGGTAAGGATGTGGCAGGCGGTACTGAGCCAGAAGTGCAGGGTGACCGAGCCACGTCCCGGAGGACACCCTGATGAGGAAATGGCAAAGGCGAAGGCAATGTCTCCAATTGTAGCTTCATCGCAGCCTTCCTCCTGCCCACCCCAGACCAGGCCCTTGCTGAACCCAGAGGAGCAGGAGGGAGGGGAGGTGGGGTGAAGCACTGTCTCAAGGAGGACACCAGGGCTGAGGGACTCTTACAAGGCCATAACAACTCAGCAGCAGAGTTGACCTGAGTCAGAGGTTTCATCAGCCCCACTGTGCTCCCTACTCTACCTCCGTTCTTACACTTCTCTGGACTTTGGCCCCGGCACTTATCTCTGAGTGTTCCTATCAGATCAGCTGGTCCCATTCAGAGATTAGATTCAAAGGGCACCTTGACCTTAGCTGAGAGGCTCCCTCTCCCAAGAAGCCACTCTCTTCTAATCCCTCCCAGCAGATGGGAGCTCCTAGAGGTAGGCTGGTGCCAGGGAGAAATCACACCCTCAGGCTGATCCTTAGTCTGTGCCCACCTGTAGGGCAGGCATTGCTTCTGACTCTTCCAGGGACCCAAGGGCTAGGCTCCCGGAGCAGGACAGGAGCTGGGCACCCTGCTCTCACAGCAGCAGGCTGCTCACATCTTCTGGGGAGGCATGGTCCAAGGCCTTGGCCCAAAGCTCCAGGGCCCAAAATGTTCCCCAAAAGTCAGTTCCAGTGCCCAAGGCTGCTGGAAGGCAAGAATGCTACTTGGAAGCTTCATCATTATCCATCCTGACAGGGAATCCACCTCACAGCCTGAGGGGCAGTGTCCTGGCATCCAAACAAATGTGACATTGAGGACTCTCAGCTGCCTTGAGGACATTTTCCCCCCTTCCTGGCAGGGGCATAGTGAGAGTAACGAGCGCCCAGGGGCAGTCTCTGAGTTGCCCCTCCCTCAGTTTCAAGATGAATAGCGGTTGATAGCAGAAACACCCTCCTTCCTCTTGCCCTGCTAACTCAGTTAGGAGCCTTTCATATTTGCGGCACCTCAAAATGTCATTCTGTGCCTCGTCTGGCCCTGCCTTGGACATGCGCCCCAGAACAAGTGCCCCTGTCTGCCCCACCTTCCCTCACTACGTCTCTGCTTCTTGGGCCCCTCTTCTGATCAATCCAAGGATCCCGGAGCTTATTTTGGCCCTGGGTCAATCCTGACTACTTCACTTCATCACAGAGTCACAATCCAGGTGCACCTCCTTGCCTGACAGCTACATACCAGCAACAGCCACTGCTCCATCCCAGTCAGCCCAGGCTTTCCAGCTCCTAGTGTTCCAGCCCTCCCCCCATGGCACCCCCTCAGTGCAGGGTGTCAAGATCAGCATCACCAGCCACACACAGACACCTATGCCCACTACAGAGCCCAGGGACTGTTCAGTTCCTCCATGGGAGGCCTTTCCTGCCAGCTGACCCTCAGAGAAGATCTGCTAACACGGAAGGGGTCTCACCTCAGATTCTTTCCTCCCTTCAGGGTCGTAGGACCATATGTGCTGGTCAACCCAAACCACCCTGGCCTCAAGGGGAGTGATGTAAGGGGGCATCTGCCACCTGCCCTTGACCATGGGCCTTTGTGCCTGACAGCTGCATAAAAGGCCCTCTGAAAAGGTGCTTCCTAGAACAAGGAAAACTACTGCAAGGTAATTAAAAAACAAAATGTACTGTTTTCCTGTGGTGCAATGGATCGCTTTTGTGTGGCCTTTTTAGCCGTGGTCTTGTAACACCCACCCCAGTGACTGAGTGAAACTGCAAATAACGCAACTGTCGCCCACCAAAAGGGATTGGTCAGTTTTGCCTTAAAAGAGAACCAATTCCGGAAAGAGAGAACCCCACCACCACCAAGGAAGGACAGCCAGGAGAGGAGTGCGTCCCCTTCGAACCTGGGATCCCTGCACTGGGAACCACCTGGAACCTGGAGACAGAGAGAGAAAGCTGTAACCCTGAAGATGGTGAGAAGTGGTGGCAGGAGATACTGGGAGGAAACCACCCATTGGGCTTTCTAGCACACAGAGCAAGAAAGCTGAGTATCTGGGGTGCCTCTGGGGACATATTGGCATGGGCTAAAAGAGTTTTGTAGCACTTGCCTGAGCAGGGCAGAGGCCTAGGGCCAGAGAGCACAGCTGAAAAGAGGCTGTCCTGATGGAAGAACTGTATCCTGAGTGTTCCTGAGCCTGAGTTGTAACCTGCTACTTCCCTAGTATTAGCTGTAAGTTCTCTGTGGCCATTGCAATGAATTATCAAACCCAACGCAGAAGTAGAGAGTGCCTTGGGAGAATTGGTAAAGATGGCGGAGAGAGGAGGTCAGACACCATTCCCATGCCATTTTTCCATCTCCCCTACGAGCCGCACATCTCTACACATCACTGCTGCTTTCCAGTGGATTTGTTTCTTGAAGGGCCCTTTGGAAGGAGCACATGGGAGGAGTGGAGGAGAGGTGGAGGGAAGAATGTGGTCTGTGGTGGGCAGTGGGGCTGGAGGGCCCTCAGGGGTCCTGGTCACTCAGAGGACTTGTTAGTGCTGGGCATCTAGACATGAGGAGTGGACCCCAAAGATGAACTTGCCTCTTGTGCTCTGGGCCCCCCAAAAGAGACTGTATTGGGGCCTCCAGGAAGGAGGCCTCCCCAAGCCCAGAGGGAGGCCGGGCCAGACCCCCAACTCTAGGCTCCACAGTGGTTCAGACAGGATAGCTGCTCACTTCCCTCCCTCCCATCTCCGTGGGCCCCCTGTTTCTGCCTCTGCTATCACTGCAGGCTTTGTTTTGCTTCTCTCTGACTCTACCTCTCTTTTTTCTCTGGCTCAGTCTCTCTCACTTCCCTCCATCTCCCTCTTCCTGTCTGACCTGAGGCTCCCTGGGCTCCTGGGAGGCAGATGATAATCTCCAGCATTTCAGCATGTGGGCGGTGTCATGAAATTTCCTGGCCCTCTGGAAACAATGAGTAAAATACACACAGCCAGAGTAAGATACACACAGGTGCCAGGGCCATGTAATAGATACTGATTGTAACAAATGTACCACCGTTTCATATACGTATATATATACATACATAATCACTGTTCTTGTTTCTCTCTCTTTATTGCTGACTGCTGAATACTTTATCAAGGGCCAAACCCGCCAGTGAATTTGCCTTTGGGAAGCACTGATAGAGACACCTACACAGGTAGGGTAAAAGCCGGGGTATGGAGGTGGCAAGGGTCACACCAGGAAGGACTTTGAACTTCATGCTCCGGAGTGTGGATTTTATCCCTCGGGTGATGAGGAGCTGGGAAGGGTTTTCAGCAAGGGGTGTATCTTAGTTATCTAGTGCTGCTATAACAGAAATACCACAAGTAGATGGCTTTAACAAAGAGAAACTTATTCTCTCACAGTCTAAGAGGCAGGAAGTCCAAATTCAGGATGCCAGCTCCAGGGGAAGGCTTTCCCTCTCTGTTAGCTCTGGGGGAAAGTCCTTGTCATCAGTCTTCCCTGGTCAAGGAGCTTCTCAGCACAGGGACCCCAGGTCCAAAGGACTTGCTATTCTTCTGGCTCTTGTTTCTTGGTGGTGTGAGGTCCCCCGTTGTCTCTGCTCACATCTTTGTTTTATATCTCAAAAGAGATTGACTTAAAACACAATCTAATCTTGTAGATTGAGTCCTGCCTCGTTAACATAACTGTCACTAATCCCACTTCATTAACATCATAGAGGTAGGATTTATAACACTTAGAAGAATCACATCAGATCTGAAAATGGTGGACAATCACACAATACCAGGAATCATGGACTAGCAAAGTTGACAGACATACTTTTGGGGGACATAATTCGTAACGATGTTAGGATCAGATTCCAATTTTAGGACGCTTGTTCTCACAGCCCGGCATAAGAACGAACTGGGAAGACTGCAGGGGGCCAGCAGAGGGTTCCCAGTGAGAAAGGATGAGGGTCTGTGCTGAGGTGGGGACAGTGGTGGTGGAACTGGAAAAGGGGAGGGGCTTGAAAGATTTAGGAATAAGGCTTGGAGGAGCTGGGTCCTAAAGTAACGGTGGGGAGAGAGGAGCCACACAAAGCAGGTAAGAGATGCATACTCGTTCCAGTCCGTGTCCACATAGGGATAGTAGCAGAGGTGAACTGACGTCACTAAGAGTCAAACTAAGGAGCGCTGGTGGTGCAGTGGTTAACACTCAGTTGCTAACCAAAAGGTTGGCGGTTGGAACCCACCCAGTGGCTCCGAGGGAGGAAGACCTAGTGGTCTGCTTCTGTAAAGATTACAGCCAAAAGAACCCTATGGACAGTTCTACTTTGTCACATGAGGTCTCTATGAGTCAAAAATGACTTGACGGCAGCTAACAACAATAATGACAAATGGCCAAACTATGAGAAATAGGTTTAAGATTTGGGATTAAACAATAAGAAGAACGTCCTGACTCTATAGAACATGACACTTGGTGCTGTCCAGTCAGAGCAGACCTGCTGTAGAGCATCAAGAGGGTGTAGGATGAATACATGGGGACCAGCTTACTCGTCCACCGTCGTGTTTCAGCTCCATCTCTTGCTACTTTGTGACCTTGGCCAAGTTACTAACCTCTGCGTGCCTTAGTTCCCTTGTCTATAACATGGGACTCAAACAGCATCTAACTCATAGGGTTGTGAGGAGGTTGAAATTAATTCAAGTATGTAAAGCACGTAGACTCATGCCTGGCTCAGTAAACATTGCCCCAGATCATTGGACACTGTCACATCCCCAACACCCAGCACAGTGTCCAGAGAAGAGGAGGGCAGTGAATGCTGGTGCATCGAGGGAAGGAGGCTTGGCCACAGCAGAGGCGAGACCTGACCACAGAAGGACCTGGGCTCTGAGGCTGGCTTCCAGCTCTTGGGCAGTATTTTCTTTTTAATAGGTTTTTTTTTTTAGAGCAATTTGAGGTTCACAGAAAAATTGTGCAGGAAGTACAGAGAATTCCCATATACCCTCCTCCCCTGCACAGTGTTTCTCCTATTAACACCTTGCTCTCCTGCGGTCCATTTGTTGAATCAATGAGCCAATATTGATTAACTGCTATTAACTAAAGTCTGTAGTTCACATTAGAGTTCACTCTTTGTGCTATACAGTCCTGTGGGTTTTGACAGTTATATAATGTTGTATGTCCACCATTACAGTATCCTATAGAATAGTTTCACTGCCCTAGAAATGCCTTCTGTTCCACCTTTTCATCCCTCCTTCTCCCCCTGAACATCTGGCAACCACTGATCTTTTCACTTGGGCAGTATTTGGGATGCTGTTTGGTCTGTAGAGGCAGCTGTCTCCTGTAGCTCCCACCTCACTCGCCCAGGGATGATCAATGATGATTGAGATGGGACAATGGATGGATATGCAAATCCTGGGTCTGGGCCTGGGGGAGGGGCAGGGAACCTTCTGGAAGGTTCTCTGTGATGGATGCCTGGTCTAGCAGCATCCTTTGAGGCAGCACACAGAGAAAGGGTCAATCAGAAGGTCTGGAAAAAAAAAAGAAGAAGGTTTCGTGCCCAGAGGAGGACTACTGACCAGAAGGCACTGGACCAAAGGGCTGAAGGGAATGAGAAGAGCAACTGTTGGCCACCCACCTCCTGACAGAAAAGCAGCAGCGGCCTCAAGACCACACACCCAGCATCTCCAAAACCAGACCCTTCACCTCAGTTCCCTCACTCCCATTCCCACCCCACCACCCAAACCAGCTTCTTCCCCTCCCTCACCTCTACTTCCAGTCAGCCATGGCCTCCTTTCACTGTGGACCTGCCCACTGCCCTCCCTCCCCGGTCCAGCCGCCTCCTCCTTCTTGTCCTCACTGGTCTCTGAGCCTCCTGGTTTTGCTAATCATTCACTTATCTTCACTGCAGTCAGAGATCTCTCTGAAATACAAATATGATCATGCTACTCCCCAACCTCGAAGGAAGGTGGAGGTGGAAACCCCCTGCCTCAGGCTTGGTGGCCTAGGCGGTTCTCCAGCCTCCTCCCCCCACTCCCTACTCACAGCCTAGTGTGGCAGGCAGGTCAAAACATTTTCCTGTTCCTTCTGGTTATGTGTTCATCTCCCAACACCTGGCCTGACTCCTACCCCTCCTTTCAAGGCTCGGCCTAACTGATACCCTCCCCCAGCCGGGTTTAGGGGCTGCCCTGTACCACCCCTAATCACTCTTTGGACTTGATGTTTAAATTCTGGGGGTTTGTGGGGGCGGGGCCAGGCTGCGCCTGCTCACCCACATCTCCCAGCACAAGCACAGACCCCACACTTTGTGGTCCCAGTGAAAACGTGTGGAGGAACAAGTGAATGAAAGTAGGAGACACTCTTAATGAAGACCAGGCGCGACTGGGCAATAGGAGAAAACCAAAAAATTAATAGAAGAAAGGACAACTACAAATCAAAGATGACTCAGAAGCTCCTGGCCCTGGAGGCAGCGATGTGTCATCTCTGTCCACAGCATGGCAGGGTGAGCTCCATCCCTGGCTTGGAAGGAAGAAATGCACCTCTCCCCTCACCCTGGTCCCTGGGACCTAGGGGCCCACAGAGACAGCACAGTAGAGGCAGGGACAAAGAAGGCAGATTTGCCACAGGCATTGTCCTTGGCATGTCAACATTAAAAAAAAAGAAAGAAAGAAAACCAGTGTCTTGCTCATTAAGTTTATGCTTGGCATACAACTGGGAGAACAGCTAAAAGGAGACATGGGAGAGTTAAGAAAACAATCGCAAAAGAGGATTGCCAAGTCAAAAGCAGTAGGTAGAATTTTCCAGATATTCTGCATTTAGAGGGGGAAATCAGATCCACATGAATGAACTGGTAATTTTCCACATGAAAACGATCTGAGGGTTCTGATCAACTCCTTTGTTCAATATGAACCACAGGGGTGACTGCTGCTGGGACAACCGGCCCTCTTCAGCTGCACTGAGGAGATCACATGAACCAGCTCAGGGGTCCCTCTGCACCCGTTAGATCAGCTCCAGCTCTTTCCTAAATAAGGGCAGCACAGTTTAAGGGGAACGTGGAAAATCTGCAGCCCATTCACAAGAGGGGTTGCCCACCATGATTAGGTGGGTAAGGATCTGGAAACACCTTTTCCCAGGAATCACTGATGGTGGCATACTTCACCTGGAGGAGAGAAGCCACCTTGGATGTTGGAGGGTTGTCATGTCAAAGAGAGAGCAGACTCACCCAGCGTTTCTCTAGAGAGCAGAATGAAGAGTAAGGACACATGATGAGGCGGGAGACAGGCAGCTAGCCTAAGAAACAAGCTTCTGCCCACTAGAGCAGTCCAGCAGTGGACCAGGCAGCCCATGAGGTAGTGAGCTTCCTGTCCCTGGGAATGTTCAGATGCAGTCAAGGTGATGCCAGGGGTATGGTAGACCTCCACTGGCAAGAGATCAGTGGTCCCCAACCTCTCTTCCCTCCAAGGATCCATTTGTTAAGGAATCCCAAGTTTTGAAGTATTGTACCTACTAAATAAATCACACATATTCAAAGTAACAATTACCCCAATTTAGTCATCAAAGGCCTGTATAGTGTCAATCACCTGTCCCTCGGCCAGACTCAGGACCCACTGGACTCAGCTTTGGGGGTCAGGAAAAGCTTTGAAGAGGAGGTTGTGCCGCAGGTGGGGTTTGAGGAGTGACTTGGAGTTCTTTGAGCAGACCAAGGTAGTCTTTGCAGCAGGGGAAGGCTCAGCGGTGAAAACACCAGTTTGGGAATGAACTACTGAGTAGAAAGTGGGACTGGCTGGGGTGTGGAGATGAGGCTGGGGCAGGAGCGTGCAGACAGCCAGGCATTACATGTTCTGCTCCAGAGCTTGGTGGTTCAGTAGGGGCCACACTAAGGGCTTTGACCAGGAAAACAGCATGGTCTGCAAAGAGTGAAGTGGAGTTAACAGAAAAAGAAAAGGTAAATGAATCTGAATTTATTAAAAGTAAGACCTTCTGTTCATCAGAAGTCAGCACATGAAATTCAAACAAGCCACTAACTGGGAATGACACCTGTAACACATTAAATGACAGGATTCATATCCAGAATATATAAAGAACTCTCGTGAATCAATAAGAAAAATAAATATACTCCCCCCAAAAAACAGGCAAAGGAAACAAACAGGAATATCATAGAAGAAGAAGTACAAATGCCCCATAAACATGTGACAAGACGTTCAAGCTCGTTAGCAACAAACTTGTAGCGACCCTATAGGACAGAGTAGAACTGCCCCATAGAGTTTCCAAGGAGCGCCTGGTGGATTCGAACTGCTGACCCTTTGGTTAGCAGCCGTTGCACTTAACCACTATGCCACCAGGGTTTCCTGTTAGCAATAAGGGAAATGAAAATACATCGTTCTCATCAGATTGGCAAAACGTTTAAAAAGTGGACAATACTAAGTGTTACTGAAGATGTGGAGTAATGCAGAAACTCCTTCACAGCTGGCAGGAATGCAAATCAGTGCAACTACTTTAGAAAACAATTGATATTTGGCTGCCCTTGAACGTTTGTGTACCTTTGAAAACCTGCATTCTCTTGACTGAGCAATTTTGCTCCCAGTATATCTCCCGGAAGGAGCCCTGGTGGCGCAGTGGTTAAACACTCAGCTGCTAATTGAAAGGTCGGCAGTTGGAACCCACCAGCCGCTCCCAGAGAAAGATGTGGCAGTTTGCTTCCGTAGAGGTTTCAGCCTTGGCAACCCTATGGGTCAGTTCTACTCCATCCTACGGGGTTGCTATGACACAGCAGCAGCAGGTTCATACCTCCTGGAGTGGTGCTCATCAAACTGTGGTGAGGGACCGGTTTTTTGTTTTCATTTCCACTCTGTTGGGCATCCATACTTTTGTAAAATACAATAAAAATGAATTCCAAATATATATGTATATATGACGTGAAAAAAAAGACAACAAAATACAAGCTCTGATATTTTATAACGAGAGTCAATAGACATAAAATTACATACGTGCAACAAGGAGACATGTACGAGAATGTTCCGGGAAACTGTTTTGTAATAGTGGGAAACCAGAAATAACTCCAATGTCCATTGACAGAAGATTGGAGAAGTAAATTGTGGTGTAGTCACGTGACGGACTATGGACCATTACAGAGTAGTAAAAATAACTCATCTACAGCTCTAGACAGTGACTGATAGAGTCTCAGAAAACTCTAATATATCTATCTTCAAAAAAAAAACTTTATTGAAGTATTACTTACACAACAAAATTCACCCATTTTAAGCATTGTTGTTGTTGTTGTTAGGTGCCGTCGAGTTGATTCCGACTCATACCGACCCTACGCACAACAGAAGGAAACACTGCCAAGTCCTGCACCATCCTTAAAGTTGTTATGCTTGAGCTCACTGTTGCAGCCAGTGTGTCAATCCACCTCATTGAGGCTCTTCCTCTTTTCTGCTGACACTGTACTCTGCCAAGCATGATGTCCTTCTCTAGGGACTGATCTCTCCTGACAACATGTCCAAAGTATGTAAGACACAGTCTCGCCATCCTTGCTTCTAAGGAGCATTCTGGTTGTCTGTCAGTTTGTCGTACTGTGGGGACTTGAGTGTTGCTGGGATGCTGGAAGCTATGCCACCGGTATTCAGATACCAGCAGGGTCACCCCTGGAGGACAGGTTTCAGGAAGACAGACTAAGACAGGCTAGGAAGAAGGGCCCAGCAGTCTACTTCTGAAAAGCATTAGCTAGTGAAAACCTTATGCATAGCAGCGGAACATTTTAAGTATACAAGTCAGTAATTATTAGTACATTTACACAGTTTTGCAATCATTACCATTATCTATTTTTAATACATTTTCATCACCCCAATAATAAACCTCACACCCATTTTCGGTCACCCCCAGCCCCAGGCAACCACTGATCCACCTTCTGTCTCTACAGATTTGACTTTGGGGGCATTTCATATAAATGGAATCATAGAAATATGTGGTCTTTTGTGACTGGCTTCTCTCACTTAAGGAGGCCTGGTGGAGCAGTGGTTAAGCGCTCAGCTGCGAACCAAAAGGTCAGCACTTCAAACCCACCTGCTGCTCCGAGGGAGGCTTCTGTAAAGATTTCAGTCTCGAAAACCCCGTGGAGCAGCCCTACTCCATCCTCTGAATTGACCCAAAGGCAACAGGTTGGGCTGTTTTTTCTTTCATTTTTTTTTTTTTTTAATCTCTCTTAGCATAAGGTTTTCAAAGTTCACCCGTGTTGTAGCATGTATCCATGTTTCGTCACCTTCTGTTGCCAAATGACGTTCCATCGTGTAGCTAGGTCGCACTTCCTTTATCCGTTCACCAGGTGATGGACGTTTGGGTTGCTTCCACTTTTTGGTTATTTTAAATATAATGCTGCTTTGCGTAGACAGATACCTAGGCGATACCGTATTTATAAAGCCCTAACAAGCAAAACTAAACAGTACGATGTTCAAAGATACAAAGCACTGAAGCTGTTCTTTAAAAAGAGAATGATGAACACAGTATTCGGGGAGTCCATGGGGGCGCATGTGAAGGTGGGGGTTGGGAAAGGGAAAGACGCAGCTACATACAGAACAGTTCTGGGTGGTGGGTTTATGGGTGTTCATTTTTTATCGTCCTTCATAACTTACACATTAGACTTTTTTGCTGAAAAAATAGTTAATTTATTATATAAATAATTATAGAGTGAATTATTCAAGGACTAACATTAACTGGTGGCCTGGTAGCACTCAGAAGACACATTAGTAGTGTTTTAATTTTTTGCATTACTTTTAAAATCTCAGCATCATTTCTCACTTGGAAGAATTATACAAGTCAACCTCGCCTTTCATCTCCATCCATATGCCCTTTAAATGCGGTTGTTTTCCACTAGACTTCTTCTTTATATCAAATATTACATAATAAGAAAAAGACAGTAAAAAAAGTGAAAGCCTATCTCTAATACCCACAACATTCCATTGGTTTCCTGTCTCAGGATAACAAGGTCTCCTCTAGGACAGGGAAGATTAAATGTGCTCTGGTGTCCTCTGCGCGCATCACGTTCTCTGTTCGGGCTCTCTCTGTTCGGGCTCCCTCTGCTCCCCCACAAGCCTTGCAATTCCTGGAAAACACACGCTCAGCATTTTCCTGCAGGCTCTGGTGCCTCACCCGCCTAAAAAGCCCACCACCAGATTTCCGCAAGGCTCTCTCACCACCTTCTGGACCCTTCTTCCCAGACCTCCCTTGGTAAAAAAGCACATTCGTATACCTTCCTCCCCTCACTCTCAAACCCCGTTAGCCTCATATACTTATGCACACAGCATCATCATCCCGACTGGTATTTGTTTTGTCCGTTGCCACGCAGCAGCAGAACGTCAGCTTCCAGAACTCTGTTCAGCTCACAGCGAACCTCCAGTGCGCACAAGTGCCTGGCCGCTGGCGGGACTCAATGAATAGTTACTGAATTAGTTAAGGCTGCCAAGCTTATGATCAGGAGACTTCTATGTTATCAAACTGAGCTGCTCACATGTCAGCCCAAAGCACAAGATGCCAATGCTTTAGTTAAGCTGTAGCTTTGCACCTCAGGGAAATGTATGCTTCAAGTTAGATGTTTTGAGGTATTGGAGATAGTTATCATACGCTCACGGGCACCTTCAAGGACCCCTAGGGGACCAGGGTCTTAGCTGGAGGCAACTAACTGCGTGAGCCTTAAAGTACCTTCCAAAGCATGCAGAACAGAATTTCAAATTCTCATGGACTCCAGACTTTCTGGAGCCCTGGAGGCTGGCTGGATGGAACCCTGAAACTTTTGCCCTGATAACCTTTAAACCTTAAACCACAAGTATCCCCTGAAGCCTTTTTAAAACCAACCAATACTTTAACTTAACTAGTGAAGAATTCTGCCCTGAGCATTGTGCTCTTGCAAGGTCTATCTATATGGGATCAAACTGACAATAGCAACTGGAAAGTTTAGCTAGGAAACTTAGCGGCAGTGAGTTCATGTTAATGGGGGAGGAACAACTCAGGAAAAGAGGGTGAAGATGGTTGCACAACTCAAAGAATGTAATCCATGTCACTGAATTATACATGTAGAAACTGTTGAATTGGTGTTTGCTGTGTATATTCCCAACAACAGCAAAATTAAAAAATGATTTTTTAAGTATCTTCCAAAGCTAGAATTTCACATCTATGGCAGGGTGACCTCTGGGTAACCTCTAGGGTGGAAGGGTCTTCGTCATCACCATCACTATCATGAGCCAGACCATGGACGCATATGTCCAGAAACAGCCAAGCATGAGCCAAGATCAGGAAGACCTGGGCCGGACATGTGGATTTGAAAGCTGTCTCCAGCTTCAGTCTGAAAATCTACCCACATAGTCTTAGCTCTAGGTCCCTGAGCGACAAAAACAGTTAAACGCTCAGCTACCAGCTGAAAGGTTGGTGGTTTGAACCCACGCAGAGGTGTCTCAGAAGACAGGCTTGACAGTCTGCTTCCAAAAGATCACAGCCTTGAAAACCTATGCGGCAGTTCTACTCTGCGCACATGGGGTCACCGTGAATTGAAATTGACTCAACAGCAACTAATAACAACAATCTTAGCTCTGGAGTCTCTAGTGGTGCAAACAGTTAATGTGCTCAATTACTAACTGAAAGGCTGGAGGTTTGAGTCCACCCGGAGGCACCTCTGAAGAAAGGCCTGGTTATCTCTGAATAATCAGCCATTGAAAACCCTATAAAGCAGTTTTACCCTGACACACATGAGTTCACTGTGAGTCAGAATCAACTCGAAACAACTGGTTTTTACTGGTTAATCTTAGCTCTAGGGCTGCATTGACCAACATGGAAACCATAGCCCCATGTGGTTATTGAACACCTGAAACGTGGCTAGTCTGCTGAAGAGCCAAATTTTAATTAATTTACATTTAAAATCTGAAGCAGTGTAAAATTTTTTCCATTGTTAGTTGCCCTTTGCCTTTCAGAAGCAGATTGTCAGCACTGACTTCTGAGCTGACTCTGGTTAGGTTCGAACCACCAACCTTTCTGCCTCTAGTCAATTGCTTAACTGTTTGTGCCACCCAGGGACTCCTTTAAACACAACTTTATTGCTTTGGTAGGACTACATTTCATTTTAAGAGTTGAAAATTCAGAATCCAGATTCAGATGTGTAAAATATACACCAGACTTTTAAAAGACTTCACACAAAAAAAGAAGGTAAAATATGTCGTTAATAATTTTTATATCGATTACCTATTGAAATGATAATATCTTGGATATATTGGGTTAAATAAAATATATTATTAAAATGAATGTTGCCTGTTTCTTTTCACTTCATCTAATGTGACTACTAGAAAATATAAAACTATGCGTGTGACATTATATTTCTGTTGGACAGAAAGAACATTTCCATTATCTCAGAAAGTTCCATGGGACAATGCTGGTCTGAAGTCTAGACAAACTCCCTCTGCTACATCCTCCAACCATCTTTGTCACTCCCACTTCCACAGTAGGCTCAAGCTTTCTGCCTTGCAGACCCTATCCCTCTGCGATTCTCAGAGACTAAACCCTGCCTTCCTCTGAATGAAACAGCAGCCTTGCCTGTCCCCTCCTGCCCACATGAGGCATTCCTTCTCTGAATTGTTTGTTGTTGTGGTGGTTGTTGTTAGGTGCTGTGGAGTCAATTCTGACTCACAGAGACCCTAGGTACAACAGAACAAAACACTGCCCCATCCTGCACCATCTTTACAATCGTTCCTATGTCTGAGCCCATTGTTACAGCTACTGTGTCAGTCTATCTCGTTGAGGGACTTAATCCTTTTCATTGACCCTCTACTTTACCGAGCATGATGTCCTTCTCCAGGGACTGATCCCTCCTGATGACATGTCCAAAGTACCTGAGATGAAATCTCACCATCCTCACTTCTAAGGAGCATTCTGGCTGTACTTCTTCCAAGACAGATTTGTTCATTGTTCATTCATCTGACAGTTCCTGATGTATTCAGTATTCTTAGACAACACCATAATTCAAATGCATCGATTCTTCTTCAGTCTTCCTTACTTGTTGTCCAGCTTTCTTAGGCATATGAATGAAAAAAAAAAACCTAAAAAACCCATTGGCCTCGAGTCCGACTCATAGTGGCCCTGTAGGGCAGAGTAGAACTGCCCCACAGAATTTCCAAGGAGCACCTGGTGGATCTGAACTGCAAACCTTTGGTTAGCAGCCATAGCACTTAACAACTACACCGCCAGGGTTCCCATGCATATGAGGTGATTGAAAATATTATGCCTTGGGTCAAGCCCACCTTAGTCCTCAAAGTGACATCTTTGCTCCTCAACACTTTAAAGAGATCTTTTGCAGCATATTTGCCCAATGCAATACATCATTTAATTTCTTACCTGCTGTTTCCATGAGTGTTGATTTTGGATCCAAGGAAAATGAAATCCTTCAATATTTTCTCCGTTTATCATGATGTTGCTTATTGATCCAGTTATGAGGATTTTTGTTTTCTTTTGTTTTTAATTGTACTTTAGATGAAGGTTTACAGAACAAACTAGTTTCTCATCAAAGAGTTAGTACATACATTGTTCTATGACATTGGTTAACAACCCCACGACATGTCAACATTCTCCCTTCTCAACCCTGGGTTCCCTATTACCAGCTTTCCTGTTCCCTCCTGCCTTCCAGTCCCTGCCCCAGGGCTGATGTGCCCCTTTAGTCTTGTTGCATGGGCCTGTTCAATCTTTGCCTGAAGGGTGAACCTCAGGAGCGACCTCATTACTGAGCTGAAAGGGTGTCCGGGGGCCCTACTCTCAGGGTTTCTCCAGTCTCTGTCAGGCCAGCAAGTCTGGTCTTCCTTTTTGAGTTAGAATTTTGTTCTACATTTTTCTCCAGCTCTGTCTGGGACCTCTATCGTGATCCCTGTCAGAGCAGTCAGTGGTGGTAGCCAGGCACCATCTCGTACTGGACTCAGTCTGGTGGAGGCCATGGTAGATGTGGTCCATTAGTCCTGTTTTCTTTATGTTGACGTGTAATCCATATAGAATGCTGCAGTCTTTGATCTTCATCAGTAACGGCTTCAAGTCCTCTTCACTTTCAGCAAGCAAGGTTGTATCATCTGCATATCGAAGGTGGTTAATGAGCCTTCCTCCAATCCTGATGCCACATTCTTCTTCATATAGCCCAGGTTTTCGGATTATTTGCTCAGCATACAGATTGAATAAGCGTGGTGAAAGGATACAACCACGAAACACACCTTTCCTAACTTTAAACCATGCAGTATCCCCTTGTTCTGTTAAATGACTGCCTCTTGATCTATATACAGGTTCCTCATGAGCACAAATAAGTGTTCTGGAATTTCCATTCTTCACAATGTAATCCATAATTTGTTATGATCCACACAGTTGAATGCCTTTGCATAGTCAATAAAACACAGGTAAACATCTTTCTGGTATTCTTTGCTTTCAGCCAAGATCCATCTGACATCAGCAGTAATATCCCTGGTTCCACTCCTCTTCTGAATCCGGCATGAATTTCTGGCAGTTCCCTGTCAATGTACTGCTTCAACCACTTTTGAAATATCATCCGAAAAATTGTCCTTACATGTAATATTAATAATATCGTTTGGTAATTTCTGCATTACGTTGGATCACCTTTCTTTGGAATGGGCACAAATATGGATCTCTTCCAGGCGGTTGGCCAGGTAGCTTCCAGATTTCTTGGCGTAGATGAGTGACAGCTTCTAGCACTGCATCCGTGTTTTGAAAGATCTCAGTTGGTATTCCATCAATTCTTGGAGCCTTGTTTTTTGCTAAAGCTTTCAGTGCAGCTTGGACTTCCTTAGTACATTGATTCTTGATCAGATGCTACCTTCTGAAATGGCTGAACATCAATGAATTCTTTTTGGTGCAGTGACTCTATGTATTCATTTCACCTTTTTATGCTTCTTGCATCATTCAATATTTTGCCTATAGATTTCTTCAGTACCGCATCTGGAGGCTTGAAGTTTTTCTTTTGTTCTTTCAGCTTGAGAAATGCCAAACCTGTTCCTCCCTTTTGGTTTTCTATCTCCAGGTATTTGCACATTTCATTATACTACTTTACTTTGTCTTCTCTAGCCACCCTTTGAAATCTTTGGTTCAGCTCTTTTGCTTCATCATTTCTTCCTTTCCCTTTAGCTACTCTACATTCAAGAGCAAGTTTCAGAGTCTCTTTTGACATTCATTTTGGTCTTTTCTTTCTTTCCTGTCTTTTTAATGACCTTTGCTTTCTTCATGTATAATGTCCTTAATGTCATTCCACAACTTGTCTGGTCTTCGGTCATTAGTGTTCGTTGCATAAAATGTATTCTTGAGATAGTCTCTAAACCCAGGTGGGATATACTCAAGGTCATACTTTGGTTCTCATGGACTTGTTCTAATTTTCTTCAGCTTCGACTTGAACTTGCATATGAGTAATTGATGGTCTGTTCCACAATCGGCCCCTAGCCTTGTTCCAACTGATGATATTGAGCTTCTCCATTGTCTCCTTCCACAAATGTAGTTAATTTGATTCCTGTGTATTCCATCTGGCGAGGTCCACCTGTATAGTCACCATTTATGTTGTTGAAAAATGGTATTTCTAATGAATAGGTTATTGGTCTTGCAAAATTCTGTCATGCGATCTCCAGCATTGTTTCTGTCACCAAGACCATATTTTCCACTCCCAAGCTGTCTTCTGTGTTTCCAGCTTTCACATCCCAATCACCAGTAATTATCAATGCATCTTGATTGCATGTTTGATCAATTTCAGACTGCACAAGTTGGTAAAAATCTCCAATTTTTTCATCTTTGGCCCTAGTGGTTGGTGCACAAATTAGAATAGTAGTGGTATTAACTGGCCTTCCTTGTACGCGTGTAGAGATCATTTTATCACTGACAACAGTGTACTTCAGGATAGATCTTGAAATGTTCTTTTTGACAATGAACGTGACACTGTTCCTCTTCGATTTTGTCATTCCTGGCATAGTAGAGTATATGAATCTGGTACTACCGCAACTGTTTTTGAATTATCTTCAGCAAAATTTTACTTGCATGATATTGTTCGATAATTCCCACATTCTGTTGAATCACCTTTCTTTGGAATGGGCACATTCATTTGGCCAGGTAGCTGTCTTCCAAATTTCTTGGCACAGAGTACAGGATTCCTTGTCATCCACCCTGCCTGTCTCAGTCTCCGCCACCAGGAGTTAAGTAAAATTTTTAAACTATTTTAAAAGCTATAACAAAATAGCATCAAAGGAAATGGGAAGAAGAGAAGAATGTATACAGATCCAAGAATCACGAAGCAGGTAGAGAAGAGAGAGCCCAAACCCTTAATTCCACCATTCTATGCTCATTGCAAAATCTACTGATCGGTTTTCAGAGGAGTTGTGGTTTTCTCACTGAATGCCCACAATCTCCTCTTTGCTGAGCCAAAACCTACCCATCCCTCAAAGCCCAGGCTAAAGTCCTGCCTCTTCCACGAAGCTGCCCTAACTTCCCCAGCCCATGCTACATTTATTCATCATTAACTGTCTCCCTTCTCACCTGGGCACCAAAAGAAAGGTCATTGGACCAGGAGCCAGAAAAACCTGGGCCACACTTAAAAGCTTTATGACCTAAGCAAAATAACCTCTTTGAGCCTCAATTTCCTCATCCATATAAAATGGCTGTGCAAATTTCAGCCTGTCCTCCCTCTTTGGGCTGTAGGGTGATAAAGACAGATCTTTGTCAGTTGTAAAGAACACACAAAAACAAGGTACAATTAATATTGTCAAAATCATCAGCTAACATTCCTTATACATATAAGGCACTGGGCTAAGAGAGAAGGAGCTCTGGTGGCACAGTGGTTAAGCACTCGGCTGCTAATCAAAAGGTCTGCGGTTTGAACCTACCAGCCTCACCACAGGAGAAAGATATGGCAGTCTGCTTCCGTAAAGAAATCAGGCTTGGAAACCCTATGGGGCAGTTCGTTTTATGTATTTTGGAGCTCTGTCATTGGGTGCATAGATGTTTATTATGATTAAGTCTTCATGATGGATCATCCCTCTTCTCTGTCTTTTATGGTGGATTTTGTTTTAAAGTCTATCTTATCTGAGATTAGTATTGCCACTTCTGCTCTTTTCTGGAAGCTATTTGCTTGATATATTTTTTCCATCCGTTGATTTTTAATGAATTTACATCTTTGTTTCTAAGGTGTGTCTCTTGTAGACAGCATATTGATGGATCCTATTTTTTTACCGATTCTGTCACTCTCTTTCTCCTTATGGGTGCATTTAGGCCATTTACATTCTGCGTAGTTGTTGACAGGTGTGAGTTTATTGCTGTCATTTTGTAATGCCTTTTTTTTTTTTTTTTATGGTGCTGACATTTTCTTTGTTCCTCCTACTCTCCTGTGCTGAATTCCTTTTGTTTGTAGGTTTCTTTTTCATTTCTTTTGTTTTTGTGGATTTTGTTTTTATTGAGACTTTATGTTTTTCTTCTTTATTTTGATGAGTAGGTTTGTTAACTTTCTTTGTGGCTACCTTGAAATTTACCCTTATCTTCCGAGGTTTGATCCAGTCTATTATTACTTGGTATCACTGTACCCTCCTCTCCTTTATAAAGTTCTATACCTACACCATTGATTCCCTCTTTTATAATTCTGACGTTATTGTCATTTATACAGATTAACCTCTCTGGTTCCCTGTTGTAATTCTTTTGGTTTTGGATAGTCCTTGAGAGTTCATATCCTAGGTTGGTATCTGGCTGGTACAATCTTGCATCCTCAATTCAGGCTGTGGTCTGATGTTGTTTGTTCTCAGACCGAAAGACTCCCTTTAATAATTCTTTTAAGTTTGGTTTTGTTTTTATATATTCCCTTAATTTCTGTTTATCTGGAAATGTCCTAATTTCACCATCATATTTGAACAAGAATTTTGCAGGGTATATTATTCTTGGTTGGCAATTTTTTTCTTTCAAGGTTTTATGTATGTCATCCCATTGCCTTCTTGCCTGCATGGTTTCTGCTGAATAATCAGAGTTTAGTCTTATTGTTTCTCCTCTGTATGTGACTTTTTGTTTTTCTCAAGCTGCTTTCAGGATATTTTCTTTGTCTTTGGTTTTAGTGAGTGTGATTATGATATGCCTTGGTGATTTTCTTTTGGGGTCTGTCCTATATGGGGTTCGATGAGCTTCTTGGATGGTCGGCTTTTCATCTTTCATAACATTAGGGAAGTTTTCTGTCAGCAGTTCTTCAACAATCTTCTCTGTGTTTTCCATTTATTCCCCCTGTTCTGGAACTCCGATCACTCACAAATTTTTGCTTTTGATTGTATCCCACATAATTCTCAGAGTTTCTTCGTTTTTCTTTGTTCTTTTTTTTCTGATTTTTTTCTTCAGAACTTTATCCAAGTGTTTGTCTTCCACTTCGTTGATCCTGTCTTCCATCTTTTCACACCTGCTCCTCAGCCCTTCTATGACGCTTTCGATTTCTGAAATCTTGTTGTTTGTCATTTGGATTTCTAGTTGTTGTTTTTGTAGGATTTCTAGTTGTAAATTTATTTTGACATTTTGTTCCTGTATTATTTTCCTGAATTCTTCCACTTTTTTGTGTTTTCCATGAATTTGTCTGCCTATTCCATGAATTTGTCAATTTTTTCCTAATTTTTGTCTGCTTTTTGCTTCAGCTCTTGGATAGCTCCAAATATTAGAGATTTGAAATCCCTGTCAGGTAGTTCTAGTGCCTTTTCTTCTACTGGAAAGTCATCTGGTGTTTTATTTTGGATGCCTACTGGAACCATTCTGTCCTTTTTTAATACGTTTTGATATTGTTTGCTGTCTTCAGGACCTTCAGTAGTTATTTTGTTTATTGACTGTAGTTCTGTTCATTTCGTCCTGCTTTTTTGTTTCATTTGGTTATGTCTCAGCAGGTGGGCTATGCGTTCTTTGTTGTTTACTCATCTGTGGTCATGATACTTTTCACCTCCTTGTCCAATGGGCAGGGCCACTCACTCAGCTATGGTGCAGCAGGGCAGGTCCAGAAGAAGGGGAGGGGCTGGGATGGGTTGTTTGTGGCATGTACTAGGGCTGACAGGGTGGGTCGGAAATTAGTGCTGGGCAGGTTTTGGTAGGCTGTGCCTGTGCTGCTCAGGGGTGTGATGTTCAGTGCACAGTGCAGGTAGGCAGGAAGGAAGGGGGAGGTTGTGATGTGTGGAGCTAATATGGGTATGGGAAAGAGGAGAGAGAGGAGAGAGAAACAGGAGCCAAAAAAGAACAAACAAAAAAAGTGCCAAGGGAGCTTGCCATTGGAGTGGAGAGATGAGAAACCAAGAAATGGAGAAAAACAAAAAGAGGAAAAAAAAACTAGATAAAAATTCAGAAGGAAAAAAGACAAAGAAAAACCCCCAAGGGTACCACCAGTGCAGCTGCGAAAACTGGGGACGTGGCTCCCAGACTGCCCAGTATAACCTGGCTAGAGGTAGTCAGGTATTCAGGAGACAGGAAAAGAAGGTAAGTAATAGAGAGATGAGAATTGAGAAATGAAGAAAGAAAGAAAGGAAAAAAGAGAAAGAAAAAAATGCCCCCAGGGATTCCACCTATGTGACTGTGCAGACTAGGGGAGTGTCTCACAAGCCATGCAGTGCAGCCCTGGTAGAAGGGGCTCCCAAATTGCAAAAAGAAAGAGAAAACAAACAAAGCAAAGCAAAAAAAAAATGCCCCGGGGATCCCACCAGCGTGGTGTCACAGGGGAGTGGTTCCCCAACCAAGCAACGCTTCACAGCCTTTCAAGAGGAAGCAAAGACGGCACACAGAACCAGGTGTTCAAGAGAAAGGAGGGAGAGGTGGTAGGGGGCACAGAAGAAACAAACAAACAAAAAAAACAGAAAAAAGCAACAGCAGCAACAGACAAATGGCACTCAGAGAGCTGGCTAGTGCGGGTGGGGTGAATCCAAGCGGCCTGGGGCCAAAGCAGTTGCCTCTGGGCCAACAGACTGCAGCCAAAGGGAAGCAGGGGGGGTGGGGGAGAAGGGTGGGGATCAGGAAAGCTTATTTTGCTGGTTACCGAGTACTGTCTCCTGCTGGGAACTTCGTGAAGCTGCTTTCCCATACTCCCTGTCCGCTGATCTCTGATGTGGGTAGAGCAAATCCAAACAGCACAGATGCTGCACTTCCTGGCCGTCAAGCCACTGCTGCCAGCCAGGAAGCACTGAGGTAGAACAGTGGGGAGAGGATGCAGGGTGGGAAAGCATGTATCCTTGGTTACCAGGTGCTCTGTCTCCTGCTGGGAGCTCTGTAAAGCTGCTTTCGCATGCTCCCTGAATACGACAGAAGTCCACGATGGCGAGTTCATGCTGCGTTAGCTGAAGGGGACCTCCACGGTATCTCACCTCGCTCTGTACTCTGTCAGTTTCTTATTATATTCAGTGCTTGGCTGAGTTCCCTATCTCTTCATTTGACACTTCAAGTTCCAGGACTGACGTTTGTCTCTGTTTTACTTAGTTTTTCGGGTCTTTGCTGTGGAGTTACGGCATGGTGCTTCTGTCTATGGTGCCATGTTGGCCAGAAGGGAAGTAATATTTCATTGTGGTTTTGATTTGCATTTCCCCGATGACTAACGAAGTTGAGCATCTTTTCATATGCTTATTGGCCATTTGTATGTCTCTTTAGAGAAATGTCTCTCCAAATACTTTGCCCATTTTTTTAATTTGAGATATTCGTCTTTTTATTGCTGAGTTCAAAGAGTTCTTTATATATTCTGGGTACAGGTCCACTATTAAATATCTGCTTTGCAAATATTTTCTCCCATTCCTTGGGTTGGCTTTTTCACTTTCTTGATAATGTCCTTTGATGCACAAAGTTTTAATTTTGATAAAGACCAATTTACCTATTTTCTGCATTGTTGCTTGTGCTTTTTGTATCATACCTAAGAAATCATTGCCTAATCCAAAGTGACTAAGATTTACACCTATATTTTCTTTTAGGAGTTTTATAGTTTTCGCTCTTACATTTAGGTCTATAATCCATTTTGAGTTAATCTTTGTAGATAGTGTGAGGTAAGGGTCCAACTTCATTCTTTTGCGTGTTTGTCCAGTTTTCCCAGCACCAGTTGTTGAAGATTTTCTAGACCCCTCTCCTATTTAATTGTCCTGACACCCCTGTCAAAAATTCATTGACCATAAATGTAAGGGTTTATTTGTGAACTCTCAATTCTATTCCATTGCTGGTCATATATTTAAAGGGCTATTTCTCTCAAACTGTTATAATTAGTGACCCATCCTTTCCTGGAAGAAAGATGGAGAGATGGTGGTATCTCCCAGACTGCATTTCCTTGGGCAGGTCAGGTGAACAAGAGGGAGACCCTCCGAAAAATGCTTGGTCTCTGGGGCTTTCTGCACTGGCTTCATCATAATTCCATCTTCCTGTAGGATTCAGAATCCCTCTCCATTGTTGTGCTGGTAGCTGGGGAGGTAGCTGACTGACCAGAGGACCTTATCTCCTTCCTACCTCTCAAGGTTATTGTGGGTATCAAATTGGATAGTTTACATAAAATAATATAGAAAAGTCTGAAGTGCTATACAAATATAAGGTGTATTCTTCCTATTATTATCCCTCTTTCTCATGAGTAGGGCCAGTGGTTGAATTCTTGCCTTGCATGCTGGAGATCCAGGTTTGATTCCTGCCCAGTGCTCCTCACGCGCAGCCACTATCCATCTGTCATTGGAGGCAGCGTGTTACTATGATGCTGAGCAGATTTCAGTGGAGCTGCCAGACTAAGATATACTAGGAAGAAAGGCCTGGCGATCTACCTACCAAAATCAGGCAATGAAAACCCTGTGGGTCACAATGTGCTGAACTGCAACTTATAATGGGGATGGTGCAGGATCAGGAACCATTTTGTATGGCGTCACCATGAATCAGGGGGCCAACTGATAGCAGTTAACAAAAACAACTCTCATGAGTAAGACCGCAAAAAGAGAAGTTATTTTTAGCTTCTACTCATTGGGATCAAGGTTGCAAGTATCTACATTATTGCAAATTCCAGTGTTATTCTGGCAGGGGGTGTGAGTTTACCACTGAGTGTGAATATGAGTGTTGGTCATTCCTTCCTTCCATATTCCTTCTTCTTGAATGGGGGTCTACTTTGTGCCAGGCACTTGCTAAGCTCTGGGAAAACCACGGAGAATAAGGCAGATGCGGTCTCTGCTCTCCTGGAGCATACAGGTTAGTGGGGAGGCTGTTCAACCCAACAAGCCATTACAATAAAATATGAGCCTGGGGGAGGTCCTGGGTGATGCCACCAACGAAAGGTGTAGAGTGGGGAGGGGGAGGAAGAGTCGGTTTTTTCACTGCAATCGGGGGGTTAGATTATCTCTCTAACCCCGTCTAGCCTTTTTGTTTCATGATGTTTCAGTGAAACTGAGGCTATTCAAAGCTGAACTCAGTCTCCATACTGTTAGGCTTGAGAATGAGCCCATGGCATGAGATACCTGTTGCAGCCCCCTCCTAGCTGTGGTTCCTCGGGCTGAAACCTGCCTTCATCCTGCCTTCATCCTGCCTTCATCCTGCCTTCATCCTGCCTTCCCTGTCCCCTGCTCTCAGTTTCTTTGCTGACAATGCCGAAGGGCTCCCTCTCCTGCTTTCCCCCTCCTCCCAGGCCTGCCAGACCACAGCCTGAGAGCCACTTTCAAAAATCCCCTCCCACTGCCAAGCCTCCTTAGGAATGGGAAAGGAGTGGAGGGGGCCCCCCAGTGGACAGACTGCATCCTCCCAGAGGGCAGCGACTCATTTTCCCCCCTCAAAGCCTGGAAAACCAAGCTGTTAGGCTGGCTGACTTGAGAGCCAGGTGGCACTGAGGAAGGGAGCCCGGGCCCACGGCATCCACTTAGCTAGCCCTGAGTGCACCTGTGTTCCCTGGTGTCCACTGGCTTTCTAAGCAAAGCCCATGGGGGACAGATGTGAGAGAAAAGCACAGGCAGGATGGAGGTGGCAAAAGCCAGCCCCTCCCCAAGTCCCTCCTCTCCCCCTCCAGTGGTTAATGACAACACTGACAATGCCGGGGGTGGCTGCCACCTTCTTCTTCTCCTCACTTTCCTCCTCACCTCTACCGCCACCCTCCTTCATACATGTCTCCCCAGGCATGTCATCTGACAGCTCAGCAGGATCTCACAGGGGTACGTGGGGTCACACAGCCTCCTGCACACACTCCTTTCAGTGTGGTGCCACACATGTCCCTGGGACCCCCAGATGCCATCTCACACACAGATACCCAGGGACCGAAGTGATCCCTAAGGTCCCAAGCAGCTAGTGGGCTGGGGCCTCCCCAGGGTCAGCTGTCACTGGCTCTGTCCCTGTCCCTGCTCTCTCTGCCCAGCCTTCATGTCTCCCATCGTCCCCCCTTCCACACCCATGTTGGAAGTCATCTGCTAGGGTAAAGGGTTCTCTCACCTTTGGGGGACAGGCTCAATAGTGGGGAAGCCTCTCAGCCTCCACAACCACCTTGTGCTTCCAGAGGATGCCACTGTCCCTCCCTCCCTTGTCACTGCGGGACATGTGGAGTGAGACAGGGAAGAACTGGATGGGGAGGAGGGTGTGTGGAGACCTGAAGTGACTTGGAGCAAACCGTTCAACCTGACTGAATCTTAATTTCTTCATCTCTAAAACAAAGGGCTTGTTGTAACCTCTAGGGCTTCTCGGAGCTCTGAAATTCTGCAAGTCTGAGGTTCTATGGCTCTGTTGGGATAATGTGTGATTACTTCTTCCAGCGACTGACAGCTCGCATCCCCACGTGGGAGGAGGGCGGATGTGCCAGCTCTCCTGTGCCTCCTGTTGCCCTTCCCCCAGAGCAGCCCCCTCCCTTTTCTGGCAGCCCCCCACCCCCACACCCACCCCCGCAAGTCCCCAGGTGACAAGGCTGCTTTGGGCTTCTGGCAGCCCCTCTCCAAGGCGCGGGCCCTGAAGCCTAAACTCCCCCAGCCCGCGCAGACCGCACCCATCAGGACAGCCAGGTGTGGGAACTGGACCTGGAACGGATTATTAACCCTCTTCCTGCCGCACTCGCAGCGCCGGCTGACACCCCCAGCCCCCCTGGTCACTCTGTAGCCCAGAGAGGCCTGGGGAGGGAAGACCGGGAAGATGGAAAGCCAGAGCGCGGTGGGCTCAGTGATGGCAGGGACAAGGTCCCTTGGCTTGGAGTCCTCTGTGAGAGCCTGACCTAAGCTCCAGCGCGCCGCCCCGGGCGCATCTCCCCGGGCCACGCGGCCCCTCCCCGGGACGGCGCCCCTGCCCGGGGCGGGCCAGGAAGCCCCGGTCCCCGCCCCGCTCCGTTAGGCCGCGCGGCCCGGGGACTTTGGAGCCGGGAGGAAGCGCAGCGGCGGGGAGGAGGTGTGTCGGCGAAGGGGTTTTATAACCCGCAGGCGGCGCGGCGGAGAGGGGGCACCGCCGGACGCGCACCTCTCCGCACAGCGCACCCGCGCCCGCACCATGGGGGCCGTTCCGGGTAGCCCAGGGCCGCCGCCGCTCCTGCCGCTGCTGCTGCTGCTGCTGCGGCCGCCGCCGGCCACTCTGGCGCTCGACCCCGCGCTGCAGCCGGGAAACTTTTCTACGGACGAGGCCGGGGCGCAGCTATTCGCTCAGAGCTTCAACTCGAGCGCCGAGCAGGTGCGGTTCCTAAACACAGTCGCCAACTGGGCGTACGACACCAACATCACCGAGGAGAACGCGCAGCGCCAGGTGGGCGCCGGGGCCCGGGGTGCGGGGGCGGGACCGGGACGGCCAATCACAGGCCGGCAGTGGGGCGCGGGGGGCGGGGAGTCACCGCCGGGGACGCTCCCCCGACCCCTGAGTGTAGGGGGCTACCCGGGACTGGGACACACGGGCCGTCCCCGCCTACACCCACGCCCACTCCTACCAGATCAGACCGGTGGGTGTCTGCACGGTGCTGGGCACAGAGTGCGTGCCCAATACATGAATTGAATGGAGGCCGGCTCCTCCGAGACCAAGTCCCCCCGCAGATGACAGATCTCAGGGATGACATGGGGCTGGGTCAGCGGCAGCTGTACCTGAGGGCGCTGCGTGCCCCGGGGCCCTCATCCTTTCTGACAGCTCCCCTCTCCTTTCGGAGCACTGTTCCAGCTGCTACTCATCACTGTCTCCTTGCTCTGCCTGTCTCCTGGCCCCAATTTCTCTCCTTTGCTCCCCTGAGGCAGATCCTGCAGGTCCTGACCTGGAGGGCCCAGGAGGAGGGATGCTGCTCCCCAAACCCCAGAATCTCCCATCTCCTGGACAGGTGCTCCCACAAGGCAGAGGCCTTCCTCCCCTCCCCCAGCCGGGTGGCCTCCCCTACATGGCCTCCACATGACCTCCCTGTGCCCTCTTGTCCCCTCCTGGTGCCCACAGGAGGAGACAGCCCTGATAAGCCAGGACTTCGATGAGGCCTGGGGCTACAAGGCCAAGGAGCTGTATGACAACATCTGGCAAAACTTCACCAACCCACAGCTACGCAGGGTCATCCGCTCCATCCGCATCCTGGGCCCTGCCAACCTGGCCCTGGCGAAGCGGCAGCAGGTGGACACACTGGGCCTGAGGGGTGGCAGCAGAACTGGGGGGAGACTGCCTCACCTGCATCCCCCACTGGGGGGCAGCCTGGCAGGGAATAAAAGGGGATGCTAAATGTAGAAAGGCTTCCTGAAGCATGATATTCCTTGGAGATGGAGTGGGGGGTTACTTTACATTAAAGCAAGTACTGTGGAGAGGAATGGAAAATTCAAGTAAAAGATGAAACGGTGGGCTCCAAAATTTCTCCAGAGGCCGCTTTGGTTTGTGGGCTCCCTTGGAAAGGTCTTGAAGGACTGAGACAGGCACCAAGGCCAACGAATGAGAGGAATTTGCCCTCACTGCAGGGTAGCAACCAGGGTGGTGTCCAAGCCACCCCCTCTTCTCTAGGCCTGCTTTTCCTTTTAGCAAAAAGAGGAGGCGGTGGTGAGAGATCTCTGCTGGGCCGTTCATCACTAACGTTTTTTCAACTCTGACTCCCCAGTACAACTCTCTGCTAAGCAACATGAGCAGAATTTACTCCACATCCAAGGTCTGCTTCCCCAACAAGACTGCCACCTGCTGGTCACTGGACCCAGGTACGGCCCTGTCCCTCTGTCTCTCTGCTGGGATTTCCCAGCCCTTCCCTATCACCCTGATGCACCCAGGAAGATAGCATGTTTGTTGGGAGGCCTGTGGCGAAAGTTGGTAAACCCCAAAGTCATTGGCCTCCAGTGGGGACTAGGCTGTGCAGATGCCCCACACCCCTGCTTCCCCTGGTGAATTGACTTCAGGAACCCGCCCCCATGTGCCTTGGCCTCTCCCTTCACTAGTCTTCCTCCTGGCTGCCTGGTTTCCCCTTTCTCCCCAGGAACCTTCCACAGGCCTTGGACTCCTCATGGCTTCCCTTATACTCTCCTGCTCCCCCTCAACCCCATTTACCAGGCAGCATTGAGGTCAGCCACTCCATGCAATGAGCCACAGAGGGTCTGGGTTTTGGCCCTCTGGGTGTTCTCTTCCTGTGTCAACCACCTTAGATCATCATCTCCCTGGGACAGGGACCCTGCCCGGGTACTTGCTTTGTATAGCTCCCAGCCTATCCTGCCCAGCTTATAGGTTGCCCTTGGCTTAGAGGGTATCGTGATGTTGAGGATGAGGTGGAAACGGAAAGGAAGTGTGGTGCCCCTGTGAGGGCTGAGAAGGCGTTGAGGACTTCCACGTGGAAGTCTCCTAACCAGCCCTGCCTGCCTGTGTCTCAGAGCTCACCAACATCCTGGCCTCCTCGAGGAGCTACACCATGCTACTCTTTGCCTGGGAGGGCTGGCATGATGCTGTGGGCATCCCGCTGAAACCCCTGTACCAGGACTTTACCGCCCTCAGCAACGAGGCCTACAAGCAGGATGGTAAGCGTGCCTCTCCTGGTCTGGGAGCAGCACCTCTTGTGTGGGTGTAGTCCTTCCCAGCTGGCAAGGTGCTCTCCCACCGGCTGTCTCTGCTGAGCCACACTGCCCAGAGGAGCTGTTAGACTGAGTTGTATATACTGGCCAGAGAGGTTAAGGAGTTGCCCAAGGCTGCACAGTGAATGGTGGAACTGGACTTTAACCCATTCTGTTTGCCACGTGGTGCTGCCCTGCCTTCACATCGTGCTCTTCTGCCTGGCACTCCTGGTGCTGCTCCCCAGGCCCAGCACTCATCTTTACCTCTACTGCTCTCCGGATCTATTTAGCTGGAGCCTGAAGCAATCCCTAGTTACAGAAAATTGGAGACTGGAAGACGCCCAAGCCACCCACCCCAGCTAGCTGGCAGACACACAGGCCTGGAGCCTGGAGAACGGCAAAGGAGTGGTGGGGAGGTGGAGGTGCCAGAACCTGAGGCCTTAACTGCCCTCTTGCTCCCCACTGCTAGGCTTCTCCGACACAGGGGACTACTGGCGCTCCTGGTATGAATCACCCACCTTTGTGGAGGATCTGGAGTACCTCTACCATCAGTTAGAGCCTCTCTACCTGAACCTCCATGCCTACGTCCGCCGTGCACTGCACCGCCGATACGGGGACAAGTTCATCAACCTCAGGGGACCCATCCCTGCACATCTGCTGGGTAAGCATGTCCCGGCGAAGCCTGGGCCCAGGAGGATGCCCAGGGTAGGGACGGTGGATCGCCATCATCATCTCTCACACTGTGTTAGTCACTTCCCGGTGCCTGAGCCTGTGGAGCGCTCCCAATACCACCATGAAGCAGGCTATCCCTTTGATTGCAATTATTCTTCCAACTTTACAGACAGGGACCCTGAGGCTTAGGGTGTGAAGGTAACTTGGCAGAGATCAGAGAGCTAGTAAATGTCAGCACCAAGATTTAAACGAAGCTTCTGACTCCAGGTCCAATGGAGAAGGACTAATAGCCCTAGCTGATGACCACAGAATGGAGCCCGTAGCCCTCAGGGCTGGGAGGCAGGGACTGCACATTGCCAGAAATGACCCTAGCAGCATCACCCGGGCTCTCTTGTGGATCCACTAGCCCCGAGGAGCTCGGAGCACTCAAGGGATGTGGGGTTGGACTCATGTGAGGCTCCTGCCCCTAAGCCAGTCAAGTGGGGCTGGCTGCCCTAGACTGCCCCAGAGACGTGGTGATGGGGCCCTGGGTGTTGCTTGGTGAAAGTCATGGGGCAGCAGGCGCTGGCCCGGCAGGGGCCAACCTGACTGGCTTTCCTTGTCCATTTAGGAAACATGTGGGCCCAGAGCTGGGAAAACATCTACGACATGGTGGTGCCTTTCCCAGACAAGCCCAACCTGGATGTTACCAGTACTATGGTGCAGAAGGTAATTTCTTGAGTCAGGCCTGGGGTGGGAACAAGAGGGAGTCAGGACAGGAAGAGGGTCAGGATGGGGCCACATGATGACAGCGGGGTTGAGTAGGGGCCTTGGGCCCTCCTTTTGTACAAAGAAGCACCTTGGGCTGTATGTCCCAGTGGCCTGGGCAAGGAGAACTGGGGTCTGTCTCCTCAGTAAGGCTCCAGCCCTCCCTCAGTGCCTCCCAGGGGTGGGGTATGACCCACATCTGCTTCCATCTCGGCTGTGGTCAGTTCAAGGCCCTGTCTCTGGGGAGGGAGGACACGGAGCAGAGATGTCCTTCACAGGCAGGGAGCTGACCTGGTGGGGGACCCCAGATCTCCCCTGGGCAGCCAGAGTGGGCTCCCGGCAGCTGGCCCCTGACTTGTGCCCACCACCCCCCACTAGGGCTGGAACACTACGCACATGTTTCGGGTGGCAGAGGAGTTCTTCACCTCCCTGGGCCTCCTGCCCATGCCACCTGAGTTCTGGGCACACTCCATGCTGGAGAAGCCGAGCGATGGGCGGGAGGTGGTGTGCCACGCCTCTGCCTGGGACTTCTACAACAGGAAGGACTTCAGGTCCAGACATGGGAGAGGGAGGGTCTAGGGAAGGGCAGGGCAGCCTGGGAACAGAGAAGCAGGCTTCCAGCCCAATCCCCTCCAAGCCCCTGGCTAGGTGCCGGGGCTTTTCCAGGGCCGTGGGCATAGAGACCCTTTAGGCCACCTTCTCAGCAGCCTTGGCGGATAGTCACCTCTGTGCCTTGGAACACAGAGGAGGCCTGTGTGATGGTGGGTGGGGCAGGGAAAAGAACCTTCATCCTTCCAGCAGCTCCTCTGAGCCCCAGGGCAGTGCCCCTTGGTCCTAACCCTCAGGTGCCAGGCTCCCCCCAGGGCTTTGGCCCCTGCCCAGCCCTTTTTCCCTCACCCTTGACCCTCCCCACCCAGGATCAAGCAGTGCACACGGGTCACGATGGACCAGCTATCAACGGTGCACCACGAGATGGGCCACGTGCAGTACTACCTGCAGTACAAGGACCAGCCCGTGTCCCTGCGCGAAGGCGCCAACCCCGGCTTCCATGAGGCCATCGGGGATGTGCTGGCACTCTCGGTCTCCACTCCTGCACATCTGCACAAAATCGGCCTTCTGGACCAAGTCACCAATGACACAGGTATGGGGGGGCGAGAGGGCCCAGCCCAGCCCCACCCAAACCCGTCTACCCCACAGTAGGACCCACACGCCCCCACTCACATCTGTCCCAGCTCAGGCAGGGTGGGGATCCACCCAGAGCTTCCCAGCTCACCCTGAGCCCCAACTCAACACTCCAATTGCCCTCTCCCAAGTGTCTGCCCAGGTTCCTCTGTGGCCCACCCTACCGCAAGCTCCCCCGTGGCCCAACCTCACCTAGCGGGACCGCTTCCTCTGACCTCTCTCTTCTCATTTCCCAACAGAAAGTGACATCAATTACCTGCTAAAGATGGCGCTGGAAAAAATTGCCTTCCTGCCCTTTGGCTACTTGGTGGACCAGTGGCGATGGGGGGTCTTTAGTGGGCGCACCCCCCCTTCCCTCTACAACTTTGACTGGTGGTATCTCCGGTGAGCAAAGAGGAACAGGAAGGCCCTCTTGGCTCTCCCCACCCACCTGGGCAACCAGGAGCCTCCTACCCCAGGCAGCCCTAGCCAACTCTCTCTAATGACGTGGTCTCCCTCCTTTTACTCACCATGTTCTTCTTTCCTGCTTAAAATCCCCTTCTCCAGGAAGTCTTCCCCAATTCACCAGCGTGGGAAAGGGATGGCCCATGGGAATAACCATCTCGTAGCCTTTTCTGGAAAAGCTAAATCTGCCAGCCTATGTGTGACCTCTCCGTTGTAAAATAGTTTAACCACCCTCTTCTAGAACCAAGTATCAGGGGATCTGCCCTCCAGTTGTCCGAAATGAAACCCACTTTGATGCTGGAGCTAAGTTTCATGTCCCAAACATGACACCATACATCAGGTACTATTGGCACCCCCAACTCTGCCACAATTTCCGTCCCCCTTCTCCTGTGGTCCTGACAGCCCCATTTCATGGCTTGTCCCCATGCTTTTTCTAATACTGCCTTCCCTGCCCCCTGCAAGGGCCTGGATTCAAGGTAGCCCTCTCTCCTCTGTCCAGAGCCAGGCTTGGTTCTCCCTTCTTCCTCAAGACAGATCCTGGTCCCGCCTCTGCCCTGTGGGAAGCTGAATGGTAGCTGGGTAGGGACCCCAGCTCCTGGCCCTGTACGCCCCTAATGCCCACTCTATGCCTGCAGGTACTTTGTGAGTTTTGTCCTGCAATTCCAGTTCCATCAAGCCCTGTGCAAGGAGGCAGCCCACCAGGGCCCCCTGTACCAGTGTGACATCTACCAGTCCACCCAGGCAGGGAACAAACTCCGGTGTGTGCTGGGAAGGGGGGCAGGTGGGCAGGGAAGGAGAGAAGCAGGGGAGGTGGGCAGACGGTGGGTTTGGAAAGCAACTGCCTGTGCTGGGTTGGGATATCACAGTGCTGGGCTGATGCAGGGTTCCCTCCCTCCCTCCCAGCCTCTTTCTTTCCTTCTTCCTTTCTATCACCAAGTATTTCTTGAGAGAGACTTCTGGCTGGCATGGGAATAGACAAACGTTCCCTGACACCCTTCTTGCAGTCCAATGGGGGTGGAAGGATGGGCCAGTATCAGGCTTCAGCCTGAGCTCCCTGTGCCTGCGGCGCCCACTCTGCCCCAGAGAGCTGCTTCAGGCGGGCTCCTCAAGGCCCTGGCAGGAGCTGCTGAAGGACATGATCGGCTCAGATGCCCTGGATGCCCAACCACTGCTCAACTACTTCCAGCCGGTCAGCCAGTGGCTGCAGGAACAGAACCAGCGCAACGGCGAAGTCCTGGGCTGGCCAGAATATCAGTGGCGCCCGCCACTGCCCGACAATTACCCAGAGGGCATTGGTAAAGCCTGGGGTGAGGTGGGGTGGGCACTAAGGCAAGTCTCCAGGGCCTCGGCCAGCTCCTCCCAGCTGAGCTGTGTGCCAGCAGGGCCCTGGAGTGGGCTTGGGCATGTCTCTTCAAGGATCTGAGGGCCCCCGGGGGCCCACTGGCTGCACATGGCTCTATGAGGTCACACTGCAGGCTCCATTCTTATTGGCCAGGGGCTGGTAGCTGCAGGGCTCTGCTCTTCTGCGACCATGGGCCAAGGTTGGGCTCCTCCAGGACTGCCCAGCCTCCTCCTCCTGCTGCTGTGCTGCCGGCACCCTCTGCCAGTCCCCGGCCAGGTGACAACCAGCCAGACAGCAATCACCCGTGGGATAATCAGCCAGACCACAACCAGCCAGACCACAACCAGCCAGACCACAACCAGCCAGACCACAACCAGCCAGGCCACAACCAGCCAGGCCACAACCAGCCAGACCACAACCAGCCAGGCCACAACAAGCCAGGCCACAACCAGCCAGGCCACAACTGGCCAGGCCACAACCAGCCCAACAACCCAGAGCCCAAGTGGGACCAGCAGTCTGGGAGAGGGGCAGGGCTGGGGAAGGGCGAGCGGGAGAGGCTAGGGTGGCAGGACGGGTCCAGGGAAGAGGTGGAGAGCAAGGAAGAGAAGGGGAGGCTTGTCTATTTTTCTCCACTCTGTCCCACAGACTTGGTCACAGATGAGGCTGAGGCCCAGAAGTTTGTGGAGGAATATGACAAGACAGCCCAAGTCGTGTGGAATGAATATGCTGAGGCCAATTGGAACTACAATACCAACATCACCCAAGAGGCCAGCAAGATTCTGGTGGGAATCACCTCCACACCACACACATGCACACACATGCATGCACTCACACACAGACATATACACACACACACACGCATACAGACCACATGCACACAGACGCACACACACAAGCTCACACACCACACGCCACACACACACACTCCCACTCCCAGGTGCCTTGGCTGCGCCCCACCACCCCCCGATCCCCAGGGACCATACTTCCAAAACAGAAGAGAACCTGGGCTGGGGGCTCCTCCTGTCCTTCCCCTCATATCACTTCAGAGAGTTGGTGGGGGATTGGGGAATGGCTGCCAGAATTTGCGAAAATTCCAAAGGGACTATTTAAAGCAGTACTCAGGTTTACAGTTGGGTGGGCATATGCTCAACGCCTGAATGATTTTTCTCTCGATACTAAGCTCTTGTTAGTAACAAAATAATTTGTACATAAATAAGTGATGCTAAAGTCGTTTTCTAAAGATTGAAAAACTGCTTGCCACCATAGTGAGGGCCACGTTGCCCCTCTGCGCTCCTTCCCTACCTGTTTGGTTGAACACAAGTGATAGCAAGATGAGCTGCAGCCCAGACACAGAGAACTAACATTTTTTGAAGACCTACTGTGTGCTGGATACTGTTCCTTGGTGCTGACATGTGTTGCCTTGTTTATTCGTCAACAGCCTTGCGAAACTGATGCTGTTATTCCCATTTTACGGATAGGACCCCGAGCCCAGACTCTGAGATCACAGAACTAATACCAAGCTGACTCATTCCTAGCAGTCTTTAAGACACACAGTGGGCCTCCCTTTCTCCAGCCTGCCAGGATAGGTCTCCCTTGACTGTTTGCATCTGTCAAGGGCATTTATTGCCTTGGGACGTTATCACACAGTCCAGGCTGAAGACAGTCTTTTAGGCAAAGGCAGCCATCTGCAAACTATCCCCCTCACGCCCACTCCCAGTCCCATCAGCACCCACCCCCACTGCCCATAACAGCGCCTCCTGCTCAGAGGCCTCTCCACAGATCCTGGGCCTCATGACACCATCCTCCTGTGCCCTCAGCTGCAAAAGAATATGCAGTTGGCAAACCACACCCTGAGGTATGGCACCCAGGCCAAGCAGTTTGATGTGACCAACTTCCAGAACGAAACCACCAAGCGGATCATGAAGAAAGTTCAGGACCTGGATCGGGCGGTGCTGCCTACTGAGGAGCTGGAGCAGGTGTCTAATTTGGGGGTAGCAGGGGTGGAGGATCCAAGGTCAGTGTCAGGGCCTAGCTTCAGGGAGTGAGTCCAGCACAGGGCCTGGCCTTCATGCTGCTTCCTCTTCCTTGATTTATTGAAATGCTGCAGATGCCAAGCCGACATACACCTACAGAGTTACTCTACCCTGCCGCTAGCTCTTCTAGATGGGGGGACAGCGGCAGGGCAGGCAGCAGAGGGGGCAGGAGCCAAGAGCTGCAGCTCACTGCCTCTCTTCTCTCCAGTACAACCAGATCCTGCTGGACATGGAAACCACTTACAGTATGGCCTCCGTGTGCCATCTAAATGGCACTTGTCTACAACTAGAGCCTGGTGAGCACACCTGGGGGATGAGAGAGAATCTGGAGGCTGGGGTACCTAGTGCTGGAGGTGCTGGTAGGTGGGTTCCTCCTAACTCGTGGGATTAGCTCACCCAAGCCAGCCCTCTTCTCCACCAGTGCCAACAGCTTCTCTGCAGCACTGAGCTCCAATGTGTGGCACCTCCCTTGGGTCAGCCCCTCTTCCTCTGGTCTCCTGCAGGATATTCCACTCCCGTTCTTCTGCTGGAGGCAGGTGTCTCCACACTCTGCCCCTCAGAGTGGTAGATTTCAGGGGCTTACACTCCCAGTTAGGGAACCCCAGTGGAGACTTAACCCTGGGCACCTTCCCATCCACCTGCCTTCCTATTCTTGTCTTCCGCCTGCCCTGGCTCTCTCTGACCCCCACCCCCACCCAGACAGGACAGGTAAGCCAGCCACTAGACACACAGAACCTAGCCTCCCGACTCTGCAGCCTATGCTCTTCCCACTCCACTCCCTCCACGCCACTTCCTGCTGGGTGCCAGCACACTGGCTCTTGGCTGCCACCTCTGCCTCCCTCCACACCAGCAAGCTCTTTTGACCTTCACCCCTTTGAAAGAGCTAGCCCTCGACATCCAAGTCCCTGCACACAGACACTTCCAAGGTCGGGAGCTAGAGGTGTAAACATTTCTCCTGGCGGAATCTCCACTCAGAAGTGGTCTCTTTCTGGCTCTCCATCCAGCTCCCACGTTAGAACAATGACGAATAGGAAGGGAAATGGAAAATAAACAGGAAAGAGAAACTGTTTTCCCAGAACAGGAGTTGAGTGTGTAGGTTGTATATGTGGGCAAGCACACAAGTGTGGGGAGAGGTGTGTGTGTGTATGTGCGTGTGTGCGTGTGTGCACGTGCACTTATGGAGAAGAGCATTAAAGACAGTTTGATGTCCATCCCCTCACTGGCCAGCCCCTTAATTCAGAACTGGTCCATCCTGCCACACTACCACGTAGTAAAAATAAAAATAAGAAAAAAAAAAAAAAGAAGGACCCACAAAAACCAGAGACTCACATCACCAGGGGACGGATATGAAATCCTCAAAATAAATTCTCCCCAGGCAAAATTAATCTGATTTCACTTTCTCGGTGAAAAATGAATAGATATCATGTAGCATGTTCCGAAATAGGACGAGAGTACGAGTCAAATAGCGAGAGCCTGGATAGCACCGAATGCCTTCCGCATTCTTCTGTCTCAGGCAGGGCCAGGGCAAAGGGAAGCCATCCCTTATGTCTGCGAGAACCTCCATAATTGACATCCCGATCTCACTTGATCCTCACCCCAGCTCTGGGAAGCAGGTTTTAGCTCCATGTTATAGTCCAGGAGGCCACACACTTAGTGAGCAGCTTCGGCAGGATGAAAACCCAGAACTTCTACCTCCCTGAGGATGCTTGGTTCTTTATACTTTCACAGTCTCCACAATTGTTCTTTTATTCAGTCCAGCTCAATATCAATTTTTGGATGCTCTGGAGCTGGGGAGGGGGATGACACAGAGATAAACGAGGCATATCCCTGCTCAGGGACCCTACACTCCAATTTGATCTGCACACCCCTGTGAGGGCCAATGTTGGTGGTGGTGGTGGTGGTTGCCATTGAGTCAATTTCGATTCATGGCAACCGCATGTGTTACAGAGTAGAACTTCTCCATACGATTTTCTTGGCTGTAATCTTTACAGAAGCAGATTGCCAGGCCTTTTCTTTGGGACCGCTGGGTGGGTTCGAACTGCCAACCTTTAGGTTTGCAGTTGAGCGTAAACTATTTGTGCCACCTAGGGACCTTGTGGGGGCCAATATCATTCCCATCTTCCAAAACCAACCAAACCCGTTGCTGTGGAGTTGATTCTGACTCATAACAACCCTACAGGACAGAGTAGAACTGTCCCATAGGGTTTCTAAGGAGCAGCTGGTGGCTTCAAACTCCCGACCTTTTGGTTAGCAACCAAGTTCTTAATCATTGTGCCACCAGCCCCATCCTCGTCTTACAGACAGGAAAAGAGTGGCCCAGTGACCTACTGGTGGTTAGTGATAGGACCAGAAGAAGGTCTTTTGGCCTCCAGGCCATTTCCCCCTAGAGACAGAGGGGTGGTACGCAGGAACAAACAAGTGGGGCAGCAGCGACTCTGGAGTCTTGAGCCTTTGGTCTGCACCCCAGTTCTGCCCCTTCCTTGCTAGAGGACCCAGCCACATTACCAAACTGCTCTCATGAGAGAGGGACAGTGTGTGTCTCACAGGTTGTTGAAGTCCTACAGCTGCCTGAGAGCACATATGTGCAGCACCCAGCTCAGGCCTGACATGGTGTAAACTCCCAGCAGATGTCGCTCCCACCCTTTCTCCCTTTTCGCTAGACTTGCTGCCTGTACAGACACGTCCACGTGATCACATCAGTTTTATTCTAGCTCTGAAAGTCTATAGCTGGGTTCACCTTGTGAGGAGGCAGGAGGTGAGCCAGGGCTGGGGATTCAAGCTTTGCAACACCCTTCCCCCTCCAGACCTGACGAAGCTGTTGGCCACATCCCGGAACTATGAAGAGTTGTTATGGGCATGGGAGGCCTGGCGAGACAAGGTGGGCAGAGCAATCCTTCCTTTTTTTCCCAAATATGTGGAACTGAGCAACAAGGCTGCAAAGCTCAATGGTGAGTCTCACTTGCCAACAACACCTGTTGTCTGGATCCCGGTCCCTCTGGGGTCCCTCAGAGAGTTCCTCTGAGTCCCTAATGCTGGGGGAAAGTAGGCTCTTGAGGAGGCAGGTAGGTGTTCCAAGAGACAGGCTCTATCCCCTCTGCAGGCTACAAAGACACAGGAGACTCGTGGAGAGCTATGTACGAGACGCCATTGCTAGAACACGACCTGGAGTTGCTCTTCCAGGAGCTTCAGCCACTATACCTGAACCTACACGCCTACGTGCGCCGCGCCCTACATCGTCACTATGGGCCCGAGCGCATCAACCTGGAGGGCCCTATTCCTGCCCATCTGCTGGGTGAGAGCAAGTCCTGGGCCCTGGGTGAAGGTCAGGACAGAGCTGGCCAGGGGACAGAGAACAGGCTGGTAAAGGGCTGCAGATGGCAGTTCTGATTGAGAGAGTAAAAGACTGAGCGAAGAGAGAACGTTGCCACGGCTGGGAGGAGAAGAGCCCTTGCTCGCATTTGATACCACATTTGCTACAGCTCCACACTGTGCAGGTCACCATGGATGGGGGGAGGATTACAAAAGTGTTCACAGCCTTGTCAGGGGAGACCTCGTCTGCCACCATAACTTGAGGCAATGTGCTACAGGAGGGTGAGGAGGGTGCTGTGGGGGAAGCTGGAAAGGCTTCACCCAGAGGTGGTATTTGAGCAGATTCCTGAAAGATGAGAGGTTTTGAGAGATGGAAAATGGGGGCCTGGGGAGGGGGGGCACAGACCCAGCATTCGGGCTAAGGGAGCTAGTAGAACAAGGAAGAATCTCGAGAAGGTAGATACACCTCAACTTTTGCATCCTCATTTTTCAGGGATTGTAAATACAAACGCCTGAGGCAGGTGATTGAATGCGTGAAATAGGCAGTGAAAGATAGTAATAAGGAGTGGTAAGGACTGGACCAAAGTAGAGGCTACCAGTTTTCTGTTCCTGTTGGTCCATGGGAAATGCTTTCCAGGGAGTTACAACACCCAGAGTGCTGTGAGTGGAGAGGCAAGCCAGGGGCCACAGACCATTTACAAATTGTAAGGGAGAGCCAGAACCTATGGCAAGATGGTCCAGCTTTGAGTCTAGTTTTCTGCATAGCCTGGAGAGTTTTTGTAGCCAAAGGCTAACCTTCCTTGATCCTTCTTTGGTGGGACCAAAGAACATCAGGGTGGACATTAGCTCAATGACTAAGGAACAAAGACCCCAAGAAGGGGAGCAACATGCTCAGGGTGGCTCAGGGAGCTGGGGCAGAGCTTGGGCTAGGACTCAGCCCCCTGGCTATCAGCCAAAGAGGAGTGGCCACTCACTGGCTCACTCATGTGCTTGTGCTCATTCTCTGTCTCCCTCTCACTGTTTTAAGCTTTAAACTCCAACTTGATATAAATTCAAGCTTAATCCCCCTTGGCTATGAAAGAATCTCTACTCCAAATATACTCCTGAATCTTTTTACTTATTTTTTTTTTTTATTGTCTTCCTTTTCTCCAATCCTGGAGAACTGGGCTCTCTTACGCTAAACTCAGGGGCATCAGCCTTTTCTGAAGGAGACAGGTGGTTCTTGCCAGAGTCACTGACAGGTGATCTGCATTAACCAACCTCAGCCATGCGGAGGGGACACAGCAGAGTAGTTGGTCAAGAGGGCGGGCTCTGGAGGCAAATACTTGCCTGCCTTTAAATCCCAACCCTGTTGATTAGAGGCCTTGGGCCCAAGGGCCAGTTTCTTGACTCTACAAGCTTCAATTTCCTCTACTGCAGCAATGGGAATCATAACAGTACCTGGTTGCAGTGAATATTACCAGTTAATCTACATAATAAGTTGCTATTGCATGTGCATAGATGTTCCAGGGACCAGAGCTTCCTTGTAAGCAGGTGTTCGTCACATTGACCTTCACTGCTCCCAGTACAGTGAAACTACCTTGATTCCCTGAAGACCCACAAGGTTCTCATCTGTAAGCCAATACAGTCATCAACCTTGCAGCTTTGATATTCAGATTAAAAATGATATATATCTAATGCCTAGCACAGTTTGCAAACAGTACTTGCTCAGGAGGCACTATTAGGATTAGCAGGGTGGTTTCTTCTTCCGGAATGGTGGTGATGAGCCTAAGAGGTAACATCTATCTCTCCTCTCTCACCGTCTCTCCTCCACCCACCTCTAGGGAATATGTGGGCTCAGACCTGGTCCAACATCTATGACTTGGTAGTGCCCTTCCCTTCAGCCCCCAAGATGGATGCCACTGAGGCTATGATAAAGCAGGTCTGCACCCAGGGTCCTCTCCTCCCACTCTTATTCCTCCATGGGCAGCCCCAGGGCACTAGGGGAGGGAGGCCCCTGCCAGGGAGGGAGGGGGCTCTGGGATTCAAGAGTTCCCCCTCCCAGTAGTTTCCCTCCCTAAGGCACACACTCTATCCTCATGGCCCCCAGTATTGGCAACACACCGTCTGCTTGTAGGGCTGGACACCTAAAAGGATGTTTGAGGAAGCTGACAACTTCTTCACCTCCTTGGGGCTGCTGCCAGTTCCCCCATTGTTCTGGAACAAGTCGATGCTGGAGAAGCCAACAGATGGGCGGGAGGTGGTATGCCATGCTTCTGCCTGGGACTTCTACAATGGCAAGGACTTCAGGTATGTCCGGCTGGAGCTGGGGACCTTATGCTGAGCCCAATGGGTAAGGAGGTGAGCCAAGTCAAGGCTCCATTGCAGCTCCCTCAGCCAGGATGAGCAGAGAGAAGGGATGCAGGGGCCAGAGCTTGGGAGTGAGGGTCAAGAGAGTTGGGCCTGGCCCCAGCTCAGCCATTGGCTTCTGGCAGGAAAATCCCTTCTACCAAATGAGGGTCTCCTCAAGAGCTGACCACCTTGGACCGTTGGTCAGGGCTCAAGTCCCCAATCCTGGGTTTAAGCACTATGTGAGCTGTCCAGTCACCTCCCATTCCAGGGCAACTCCTGCTTACAGCTGGCCCACCCCCTGTGTGCATGTGCCTTGACACAGGGAGGTGCATGAGGACAGTGGACACTTAGCACAGATCCATCCTCACGACCAATAGAGGTTCCGAAGGTTACTTCACCCAAGGATAGTGTTTCAGTTATCTCTTGCTATATAACAAACCACTCCAAAACAGTGGTGTAAAACAATTGTTTTATCACGTTCATGATTTTATGCGTCAGAAATTCAGGCAGTATACAGTGGAAATGGCTTGACCTTGCTCCCCAGTGACTGAGACCTCAGCTGGGGTGGCTCTAATGGCTAGAGATGGCTAGGATGGCTCAACTGGGGCCATCTGTTTGGAGCCTTGGCTCTGGCTATTGGGTGGGTTCCTCATCTTTTCTTCTTGTGCAGGGCCCAGAATGTTCAAGTTGGCTTCTTCACTCCCATGTCAGATGCCTGGGCTGGGGTGGATGGCACAGCTGGGGGTTGGACAGACATTTCTCTCTCCAGGCAACCTATCCATGTGGCTAGATTGGGCTTCCTCACAATATGACAGTCTCAGGCAATCTTATTTCTTACATGGCATCTGGCATCTCACAGAGCAAAAGTAGAAGCAGCTAGGCTGCTTAAAGTTTAAGCATTTTATTGATTAATTTAAAGCAAGTCATAAGACAAACCCAAATTCAAGGGAAGGGAAAAAGACCCCACCTCTTGGGAGAAGCATCAAAGACGGTCTACCATAGCTGATGAAGTGTCTCTTAGGAGAGAAGTAGATACAGAGATCAGTTCCCAAAAGCATGAGGACTGTAGCTATAGGGCTGGGGGTAGACAGGTTCAAGGAGGGTGAGAGCTCTTTAGGGATCCTCCCTTGAATAGGGAGCCAGAGGAGAAGGTTGACAGACCCCAACTTCATTATGACCAGCTTTCTGGGAAGCTCTTACTCCTTTCCCTGATGAGAATGACAAAAAAGTGGGGTGGACCCAAACTGGGTAGATCTAAGAAGAATTTCTTGCCATTGAAACTGGCTCAAAAAAGAGGACGAGGAAAGACCAACAAGAGGGAGGTGGAACCTTCTGGCTTGGAAGCTCTGCAAATGTCGTTTCAGTCCTGGCCATAAGAACTCAGAGTGAACAGACTTGCTGGTATTGGGCTGGATGAGATGCAGAAGAGCTCAGACACTATTGTTTCTTCAGGAAGCCTATGTCTTTAGAGAGAGAAAACCTGTGTACTTGGGAAATCACAGGACACATTCTATAAAGTACTGCACTGAACACAACTGAGTTGTCCAATGCCCCTAGAGCAAGTGCTTTGCAGTTACAAAGCGACATGGCCGTGTGGCCTGGAGTTATTCAGGAAAGCTGGAGGCAGAGGAATGGCCTGAATGATCTCTTTAGGGGCTTCCAGCCCTAGACTCCCTCTGTATTAGGCTCACTCCCCATCTCCTTTTCATTTTCCTTCCCATAGTGCTGGGTTCCCTGCACTAAGCAGTGATGGGGTCTGCTCTGTATTCAGTAAGGTCAGCTGGGCTCCTCACTGTCCCTCTTCCAACATGTGCACCCCCCCTCCCCCGCATCTTGTGTTTTCAGGATTAAGCAGTGCACCACTGTGGACATGGAAGACCTGGTGGTAGCCCACCATGAGATGGGCCACATACAGTATTTCATGCAATACAAGGACTTGCCTTTGGCCTTACGGGAGGGTGCCAACCCTGGCTTTCACGAGGCCATTGGGGATGTGCTGGCCCTTTCAGTATCTACGCCCCAGCACCTATACAGCATCAACCTGCTGAGTAGCGAGGGTGGTGGCTACGGTAAGAGAGGAATGAGAGGTTCCAGGTGGACTCAAGGACCAGGAAAGGGTGATCAAGATTGGGAGGTGGGAAAGGGGGAATTGAGTGGCCCAGGGGAAGAGATTTGGGACAGGGTAGTGGAGAGTAAGGGGACCACCAGCAGGGTGAGCCTGGGAGGATGGAATACACAGACCACCCAAGAGGCAAGTGGAGTGGCAGGACCTAAAGAGGTAGAGCCTCCCCCTCCACCCATCATACACAAGCAGAGCTACCAGGAGGCAGGAGTCGATCTGATGGCTGGGCTCCCTTCCCTTGGCAGAGCACGACATCAACTTTCTAATGAAGATGGCACTGGACAAGGTCACCTTTATCCCCTTCAGCTACCTGGTCGACCAGTGGCGCTGGAGGGTATTTGACGGAAGCATCAACAAGGAAAACTACAACCAGGAGTGGTGGAGCCTCAGGTTCGAGAATGCTCCTGGGGTTGAGGGGAGGCTCTTGGAGGTGATTCTTCTTGGATGTCTGTGTGCCTGTGAGTATCTGGACGGGCCAGTGTGAGCCTATATTTGTGTGTGTGTGTGTGTGTGTGTGTGTGTTTGTGTGTGTGTGTGTGTGTGAGAGTGTGTGTGAGTATGTAGGTACCTATGTCTGTGTGGTAATTGTATCTGCTGAATTGTGCGTATGTGACGTCTGTGCATGTATTTGTGTGCATGCATATGGATCAGCGTGTGTGTGTGCGTGCAAGCATGTGTAATTGTTGGGGTACATAAGGGGTTGGTTGTACACAGAGACACAGCACATAGGAGTCTGGAACGTCCACTGGAGCCCAGGTGCAGGGGCCATCCTTCAAGTAAAAAATGCCAACTCCTCCCAGCTTGGTTCTCTCCGACCACTCCCTCCAATGGATCTTCTCCCTCAATAGGCTGAAGTACCAGGGCCTCTGCCCCCCTGTGTCCAGGTCTCAAGGCGACTTTGACCCAGGGGCCAAGTTCCACATTCCTTCGAGTGTGCCTTACATCAGGTAATGGAGAAGGGAGGAGGGCATACCATGGGGGGAGGCGGCAGTTCCTGAAGCTTATCATTTAAACCCTGTATCTGCCCCATCAGGGACTGCTCACCTGGTCAGGAGGCCCTGGGGGAGCATGGGCCCACTCACTGGCTACCAAGGCAGACAGCTGTTTCTTTAAACATTCTTTCCATATAATGAGAGCCTTAAACATCCATCCAAACAGTTGAAAACAGAAACTCAACCTATAAAAACTTGCTAATGGCTACAAGGCCATGGCTGGGTAGTTGCCATTAACCACCGCACACGGCTGCATCATGACCCGAGCACTGTTTTGTTTGTTTTTTAAGTAAGATTGTGAGTACTTTCCTGGATATTGAACATATTGCCTATAATATTATTTTGATTGTACTTGAAAGAGCCTTCTATACACTAAAACTTTGGATTAGAGACCCAGTGTTGTCAGGGGTACAGCTCCAGTCACAGGTTTGGGGTCAGATGGAACTGGGTTCAAATCTTACCTATACTACTTGGTTTTCTTGAGCAAATTCCTCAGTCTCTGTGAGAATCAGTTTCCTCACCCGAGAAAGGGGCTAACAATGCCCATGGCACAGGATTGTCTGTGTTAGCATAATGCCTAACACAGAGTGTGCCAGGGAAATGGCAGCTATTTCAGCCTTTATTACTCTTTTCAGAGGAATGTGTAAACACACTGGGTCTATGAGTCTCACAGCCTTAGTGTGAATGTGCCCAGGCCAGCCCCTTTTCTTCCTTCTAAGCACTCGTCTGAGGGTGATTTCAGGATCTGGAGCCCACCTGGGAGGCATGGGTCTGAGGGAGTAGGCCAGGCTTCCCATGAGGTAAGGTGCAGAGGGCATCGAGGGTGGCCCCAGGTGAGCTATGGCGGCCTCTAGCCCTTTCTTGGAAGACCAGGGAGAGCTCATGACCATCATGCCTACCCTTCCCTCCCATTATCTGGCACAATGTCAGCACACAGTCAAACCCTAATAAATTATGGGTGAATTCTGTCCCCTGGAGGTCAGGGTGGGAGAGGCCTGCTCAGAAGCTCCAGATGGCAGCAGTGGGCAGGGTCCAAGTAGACTCCTCACTGGGCACCTCTGAACAGGCCTGACCTGGACAGTGTGCCAGGGATGACCCGTGAGAAAGGGCCCTACCCACTCCTTTGAGAATGGTTTCCGGGGTTCCAAGTTGGTCCTCGCTTTCACATAGAAGCCCTGCCTACGTGATGGTTAGCATTCAAGCATTTGACAGTTCTCCAGGCAGGGGCGGGCAAAGGAGACTTGGCACCTACCGAAAAACACATTCCAAATTCTGCCCAGCAGCCTTAGCAAAGCACTTTCAGGCGATGCCAGTGGCATGTGGCTTGTGCCCAGCTTTCAAAGAGGGAGGCCTTAGCCTCTGGTTTGGGACATTCTTTTTCTTTTCTTTCTTTTAATCGTGCTTTAAGTGAAAGTTTACAGTTCAAGTCAGTTTCTCATACAAAAACTTATACACACATTGTTATGTGACCCTGGTTTCTCTCCGTATAATGTGACAGCACACTCCTCTCCAACCTGTATTGCCCATGTCCATTCAACCAGCTCCTGTCCCCCCGCCTTCTCATCTTGCCTCCAGACAGGAGCTGCCTACATAGTCTCATGTGTCTACTTGAGCTATGAAGCACACTCCTCACCAGTATCACTTTATGTCTTATAGTCCAGTCTAATCTTTGTTTAAAGAGTTGGCTTTGGGAATAGTTTTAGTTTTGGGCTAACAGAGTATCTGGGACCATGTCCTCTGGGGTCCCTCTAGCCTCAGACTATTAAGTCTGATCTTTCTACTAGAATTTGAGTTCTGCATCCCGCTTTTCTCCTGCTCCATCAGGGATTCTCTGCTGTGTTCCCTGTCAGTGGTTTGGGACATTCTTTAAAACCTCTCCAGGCTTTGAGGGGTTGCTCCAGCCTGGACCAGCAGATTACTACTAGGGAATCCCTGCTGCCTTGGGCAAAAGAGGGTCTTCTGGGCTGGCTTCCAGATACCTGAGGCCCTTTCCGCAACATTAAGCCCCTGTTTGCATCGGAGGCCTCACTGCCTCCAAAGCAGCCTGCCAAATCTTTGAAGAGCCCTGTCCTGACCACAACCCACACGTGACTAATCCGTGGAGCCCTTCAGAGCAGGCCTTCCCGAGATGAGGAGGCAGCTTCACGGGTGGTGGTGGGGAGGGTCCACATGGGCTTGCCCTGACATCCTGACTGTAGCGGGAGTTGGGGCGGCTGGCTCTGTCGTGCCCCGGGGGACTGTCACAGGGAGAAGAGCTGGGGCTCAGTGGCCTTCCCTCCGCCACAGGTACTTTGTCAGCTTTGTGATCCAGTTCCAGTTCCATGAGGCACTGTGCCAGGCGGCTGGCCATCAGGGCCCCCTGTACAAGTGTGACATCTACCAGTCCAAGGAGGCAGGGAAGCGCCTGGCGTGAGTCTTCTGAATACCTTCCACCTCTGACCCACACCCTGCAGCCCTGAGGAGCCCACTAGGAGCTATTCTGGGAGCATCTGCCACTTCCCAGCCTTGATGTGCCATCTCCAGTGGGGGGACTAGGGCTTCCCTAGGCCAGGTCATCCTCCCCCATTCCCACCCCGAAACCCACCCAGGCCCTCCAAATCTCAAACGAAAGTGTAGGCTGGAGGAGGGGCGTGGAGGGTGGGCATTGGACTGGGGCATGAGGGGCAGTGGAGGCTTCTTATCTGTCCTCCTGACTCGGTTTCCCTCCCTGCGGTGTTTCGCCAGGGATGCCATGAAGCTGGGCTTCAGTAAGCCATGGCCGGAAGCCATGAGACTGATCACCGGGCAGCCCAACATGTCGGCTACGGCCATGATGAACTACTTCAAGCCACTGCTGGACTGGCTCCTCACTGAGAACGGGCGGCATGGGGAGAAGCTGGGCTGGCCCCAGTACAACTGGACGCCAAACTCTGGTACCACCACCACCCACCCTACCTCCAGCCCCAGGCCTGGACCCCTCCCCAGCTCAGACAGGTTGCAGCCTGGCCTCAGAGCAAGGGCAGGGAAGCCAAGCTAGCGGCCCCCAGCCCTGCCTACCGCCCTGCCCACCACCCTACTCTCCTTGCTTCCCGCCCAGCTCATTCAGAAGCCTCCTTCACGGGCAGCGGCCGAGTCAACTTTCTGGGCCTGGAACTGGAAGCACACCAGGCCCGAGTGGGCCAGTGGGTGCTACTCTTCCTGGGCGTCGCCCTACTGGTGGCCACATTGGGGCTGACCCAGCGGCTCTTCAGCATCCGCCACCAGAGCCTCCGCCATCCACACCGAGGGCCCCAGTTCGGCTCCGAGGTGGAGCTGAGACACTCCTGAGAGGACAACGGGGCCAGCTGAGATGGGGGTGAGGGGCGCCAGGACTCACCAGCCCACCCTCCTCCCAGCCCTGAGCCCTCCATGTCTGCCTCTGTCCTGGGCCTGTCCTCCTGACCTTGAGCCACCTCTGTCCTCACCCCCAGTCTCTAGGCACTAGCCACCTAACGCAGAGCCCTCACCGAGTCTCTCTGTGAATACAATTAAATGTTCTGCCCTCCCTGTCTGAGTCTGTGTCTCACTGGTTGGGCGGGTGGCGGGGGGGAGCCAGGGACGGGGCTGCTCTCCCACCTCCTGGCAGTCGGTGGGTGGGTCGCTTTCCTGGGTTTCTTCCATCATCCCCCTGCAGAGAAGAACCTGGAGAACCCCCAGAGCTCTATTCCCAGCACCGAGCAGCCCCCAAGCCTGGCTTCCCTCCAGCCCAGGCAGCAGTCCAGTGTCCTGCCCACCTGAGCACCGACCCAGGAGACTCTGGGAAGCAAAGTGGGAACAGACATGTCCCCATACCTCAGAGCCCCTCTCCTGCCCCAGGCTTGGCCCCACTTTGGCTCTCTGCCCCAGCTGTCCCCATAGATGGCCAGGTCCCCCAGAGGGAAGGCCCTAACTGTTCCCTGGTTGCCTGGAGGAGAGTGCCCTGGACCTGCCTGATTTGTTATGGGTGTAGAACTGGCCCAGGGGTCACCACAGGCTCCTGTCTACCCCTCCCCGCAAGGCCAGCAGCAGCTCCAAGTTCCCTTGCATGAGTGGACAGCCTTCTTCCCAACAGAGACACTCTAACACTGCCCCCGGAGCCCCAGGGCCAGGCCCTTGGCAGCGATCCTACTGCCAGGGTTCCTCCTGTGCCCCAGCTGGAGAAGCCTCCCCCTCCTGCTGCTGAACCCTGGTGGTGGCCATGCTGTGCAGGGGTTACCTGCCAGGGCTGCCCCTGCCCACCTCCCAGCACACATGCCTCATGGGGAAGGAGCCTTCCCCTTTGAAGGCGGATACGGGTTTGAGGGAGTCACTTTGAGGGGCATTTTTATAACTTTTATCTACATGCCATTTTAGAAAATTCAGAAGCTACAGAGAAAGCAAAACAAAATAAAAGCCCTTCATTTCAACACCAAGAGACAAGCACTGTTGACACTTTGGTGTGTATCTTTCTAGCCTTTTTTTTTTTTTCTCTGCACATATTTTAAATGGAATCCCACTGCAAATACACCATAATTAACAGAACTAATTAATTAATTAACAGAACTAATCTACTTTTCAAATATTTAAACACCAAACCTAGAACCTGGTCAAATGGAAGCTGGTCAGTTTTCTCCCTTGGCCATCCTGGCGCCTCTGTCAGGGGCTGCCCCATCAGCTCTGAGCCTCCTCCTGGCTTTGCTGGTGCCTTGCAACTCCATGGCACTGGGTTGTGGTTTGGGTGCTAGGCCCATCCCCCCAATATCCTTGAGTCCTCTGGCCACCTCATGTGTGTCTGTGTTTTTGTGTGTCCTTGTGTGTCTTTCAGTTTGTGTGTCTGTGTCTATGGGTTTACATGTCTATATGTGTGTATGTCTGTGTGTGTCTGTGTGTATGTCTTATGTGTCCCTATATGTGTGTGTGTCTGTTTATGTGTATGTGTATGCATTTGTGTGCCTGTGTGTGTATATGTGTGTCTGTGTGTCTTTCAGTTTGTGTGTCTGTGTCTATGGGTTTACATGTCTATATGTGTGTATGTCTGTGTGTGTCTGTGTGTATGTCTTATGTGTCCCTATATGTGTGTGTGTCTGTTTATGTGTATGTGTATGCATTTGTGTGCCTGTGTGTGTATATATGTGTCTGTGTGTATGTGCATGTGTCTGTTTATGTGTATGTTTGTGTGTATGCATTTGTGTGCCTGTGTGTGTGTGTCTGTATATGTCTGTGTGTGTATACGTGTGTCTCTGGGTTTGTGTGCCTGTGTGTGTGTGTCTGTATATGTCTGTGTGTGTATACGTGTGTCTCTGGGTTTGTGTGCCTGTGTGTGTGTGTCTGTATATGTCTGTGTGTGTATACGTGTGTCTCTGGGTTTGTGTGCCTGTGTGTGTGTATGTGTGTATGTCTATGTCTGTGTGTGTTGCATGCATGTTCAGTTGTGCAGGCCTGTTCGATGTGGCAGGATGTAGAATTGAGGTTTTTTGGATACACAAGAGGGTGGAAATTGTTTACAATTTTGTAGTGCAATGGAGTTTATAAACATGTCCTCTGAATGATTCTACCACCAAAGACATCTTTAGCCAGCCCCCCTCCCCAGCTTGGTGTTTTAAAAGATCTTTGCCAAACAAAGCTCAATTGTTATGTTATTCCCTTTCCTGCATTTATGAGCCACAGAGGTTCCTGCTGCTTATCGGAGCTATACACAACAGGACATTACCAATGTTCAACACTGAATGCAATGAGCTTCAGATTAAGAGCAGAGACACTTCACATTGGGGTTGGCCTGACCAGCCTTATCCAGTAGACCTCTTGAAATATTAGAATTGTTCAAAGACTCCTGTTTTTGCCTTCTTGGCTGAGGGAGAGGAGAGGCTGGGTCTACCTGGAAGGCGGTGGAGAAAGAGGGGGTGACGAGAGGAGGAAGAGGGAGCCAACTGGCATTTTTTAAGGTGGCCCTGAGGTCTGAGCTCTTTCCCAGGCTGCATCTGCTGAGCGCTCCTCAGTGACCAGTTCTTACCCACATGGCCAAAGGTTGTTTTGGTTGCTGGACAACTGCGCCAAATTCCCTGCCCCCCTCCCCACCCTGGCTCCAACGCGAGTGAGTCAAGTGGCTTTGGAGTTGGACCTGAGTCAGATCCCACCTCCCCACTTTACTACCTATGTGCCTTGATCAATTTAATTTTCTAAGCCTCCATTTTCACACCTATAAAATGGTTCTTATAAACCCCTCTCATGATTGTTGTGAAGATTAAATGAGATAATGTAGAAATTCTTAGCACATAGTTTTCTGTCTTTATAATGAATGCATCATCTCCTGATAGAGATTAATATCCATCCCACACTTCAAACATCCCCAAGTCACAGACTAAGAGAACTGGAAGATCAAGCCAAGACCAGCCCCGTCATGTGATAGATGGAGAGAAAGGTCCAGAATGGTTCAGTGACAGAGCTAGATGGAAAACTCATATCACCCGACTTGCCTTCCAGTAACTTTCTATGATATCTCCCTGCACCAAGCCTGTTTTCTTATGGAAGGACAACAAGCTTGTTCGCATCTGTCTTCTGTTCTGAAAATGCTCACCCATCATCTCTTTAAATGTTACCTCTCCCCATCCTCTCCAGGCTCTACTTCAGGGACTCCTATTATACCTGGTTGGAGCTTTCCGTTTTGTCTTCCATATCTCCTAATTCTTGCTCATATTTCTCATCTCTTTCTCTCTCTATCTTCAGCTCCAGGTGATTGCCCCAGCTGTGTCTTCTCAGGTCCCAATTCTTCTGCTTCTCAATCTGCCTATTGAGGGTTTTGTTTTTCCAATTTAATAACTACATTTTCATATCTGGCATCTCTGTTCCTTTTTCACACTTCCTGTGTTTTCACAAGAGCCTGTACTTGCTTCGCAGATTCCCTTCCTTCCCTGTATTTAAAGCCCCTTTCAGATTACTCTGAGATTTGTCCTTTCCCAGGTGTGTTCTGCTGCCGTTCATCGTGTCTTTAGTTTAGCATAGGCTCTGGGAAGCAAGCCATGTGGATTTGAGTCCCACTTTCAGTCTTTATTCTCTTTCCTCATCTGTAAAATGGGGATGTTGATCATAGTACCTACTTCATGTTTTTTATGAGGATTCATATGCTAAAGCCCTCAGATGGTCCCTAGAAGCTGGAAAGTGCCCAGCGGGGGGGTTGGCTATTTTTATTGTCCCCGATAGCACTGGATTTTCTCTTGCACTTGGTAGGGTTGACCTATGAGCCATGTTCAGCGGGAACAGCTTTCTGCAGGGTCCCATGCATGCATCAGGTTGTGAAGATGTCCCCAGGATCAGTTGCATGGTTGCCTCTTACAGGGTCCCCTTAGAGAAGAAGCCGTCTCCCTGCTCCCAGCTTTATGGATGTGTCACTTCCAAGGAGAATTAGTCGATGTTCAACCATTTCAAGAGGTGGCATATGATCAGGAACCGATGGTACTGAAGTGAGAAGTCCAAGCTGCTCTGAAGGCATTGGCGAAAAACAAGGCTCCAGGAATCGATGGAATATCAATTGAGATGTTTCAACAAACAGATGCAGTGCTGGAGGTGTTCACTCATCTACACCAAGAAATATGGAAGACAGCTTCCTGGCCAACTGACTGGAAGAGATCCATATTTATGCCTCTTCCCAAGAAAGGTGATCCAACCAAATGTGGAAATTATAAAACAATATCATTAATATCGCACGCAAGGAAAATTTTGCTGAAGATCATTCAAAAACGGCTGCAGCAGTCTATCAACAGGGAACTGCCAGAAATTCAGGCCGTTTTCAGAAGAGGACGTGGAACCAGAGATATCATTGCTGATGTCAGCTGGATCCTGGCCAAAAGCAGAGAATACCAGAAGGATGTTTACCTGTCTTTTATTGACTATGCAAAGGCATTATGGATAACATTGCGAAGAATGGGAATTCCAGAACACTTAATTGTGCTTATAAGGAAACTTTACATAGATCAAGAGGTAGGTGTTCGGACAGAACAAGGGGATACTGATTGGTTTAAAGTCAGGAAAGGTGTGCACCAGGGTTGGATTCTTTCACCATACCTATTCAGTCTGTATGCTGAACAAATAAACTGAGAAGCTGGACTACGTGAAGAAGAACGGGGCATCAGGATTGGAGGAAGACTCATTAACAACCTGGGTTATGCAGAGGACACAACCTTGCTTGCTGAAAGGGAAGAGGACTTGAAGGACTTACTAATGAAGATCAAAGGCCACAGCCTTCAGTATGGATTGCACCACAACATAAACAAAAACAAAAATCCTCACAGCTGGACCAATGGGCAGCATCATGATAAACAGAGAAAAGATTGAAGTTGTCAAGGATTTCATTTTACTTGGATCCACAATCAACAGCCATGGAAGCAGCAGTCAAGAAAGCAAAAGACACATTGCATTGGGTAAATCTGCTGCAAAGGACCTCTTTAAAGCGTTGAAGAGCAAAGATGTCACTTTGAAGACTAAGGTGCGCCTGACCCAAGGCCATGGTATTTTCAGTCGCATCATATGCATGCGAAATTTGGACAATGAATAAGAAAGACCGAAGAAGAATTGACACCTTTGAATTGTGGTGTTGGAGAAGAATATTGAATATACCATGGACTGCCAGAAGAACAAACAAATCCGTCTTGGAAGAAGTACAACCACAATGCTACTTAGAAGCAAGGATGGCGAGACTGTGTCTTACATACTTTGGACGTGTTGTCAGGAGGGATCAGTCCATGGAGAAGGACAGCATGCTTGGCAAAGTACAGGGTCAGTGGGAAAGAGGAAGACCCTCAACCAGGTGGATTGACACAGTGGCTGCAACAATGGGCTCAAGCATAACAACGATTAAGAATGGTGCAGGACCGGGCAGTGTTTCGTTCTGTTGTGCATGGGGTCGCTATGAATCGGAACCGACTCAATGGCACCTAACAACAACACTTCCAACCATGATCACATATCCCCAAGCAGGCACCATACTGCAGTCCTTCGGACATAGATATACTTCAACCTTCCATGTGGGCCATGGACCTTCAACCCCTACTCTTCATTTCAAGTATCTGGAGAGGCCCCTTTCTTGATTTCCAGCTCAGTTCTGTATTTTGCATTTTTAAAAAAATAATACAGTTTATCAAGCATGTCCGTGTGTTTACAGCAGGAGGGGGGCTTCCCTATGAGCTCCATTGATTGACTTAACAAGAAGTGTCACAGATTTTTTTTTCCTTGTGTTTTAAATGTATTTTGGCCATAACAGATTATATTTCAAGGATTATTTGGTCAGTTTCTCTGGTCATGGTGTTAGCTCATGTGGAGGGGTGGAGAGTGTGTGAAGATGTGGGTAGAACTGGCCTGAGGAAGATGAGTGTAGAGGTAGTCTTGGTGTAGAAGAGAGTGTGTCTGAGGAAGAATTCCCGAGTTGGGACAGATGGAACTGGAGTCTTACCAGGCTGTATGTGTCAGTTACTGGGGAGTCAGAAAAGGCCAGCTGAGAGCAGGGGTCTTGCCAGCTGATGCTCAAACCAGGCTCAGGTACTCATGGACATGCTTCCTGAATGAAAGGTGCCAGCCACACCCTGCGATTGGGCCAAACTGACCACACATCTGCACGCCCCATACAGCCCTCTACCTATGTGCCTCCTCCTGACTGCAAACTGGTAGGATCAGGATCTCTCCAAGGAAGTAGGTGTAAGGGTGAGAGGAAGGGAGGAAGGGCCCTTCACAGCCCTGCAGATGATCACACGCATGAGAGAGAAAAAGGCCAAAAATGTGAACATAGGAGATCAAGTAAGAAGAACATGAAGAAAGAACTGTTTCCAAAGTCCAAAGGCCCAGTGATATCATGTTCATCCCTCCCTCCATCCATCCATCCATCCCTCCATCCATCCCTCCATCCATCCATCCATCCATCCATCCATCCATCCATCCACCACCCCCCACCCACCCACCCAGCCACCCACCCATCCACCCACCCACCTACTCAGAGGTGATTCCAGCCTGTTGAGGGAGGAGCCTCATCATTCTTTGGCCAAGATCCAAGGATGGCACCAACCCCTGGGAGAAGTGACCAAGTGGAGTGGAAAAAGCTCTGGCCTAAAAGTCAACAGCCTGGGTTTTCTTGGCTCTGCCATTAACTAGCTGTGCGAACCAGAATACATGGCTTGACCATTCTGGACCTCAGTCTTCTCACCTGTAAAATGGGGAAAGTTGGATCAGGAGGTGGGCAGGGGCTTTCCAGTTCTGACATTCTATGGCTAGCCCTTTGGCCCCTGATGTCACAATATGGAGTCAGATCCTGATTGGACAATAGGCTGACCCAGCTCCGCTGTTCTCTTGGTCATGGGCAGAAGATGGACTTGCCCTCGACCTTTCCTGCTTGTGCTCCTCTGTTACGGACAGCTCTTGTCATGGCTCAGGACTGGGGATACTCAGAGCCCAGGTGAGTCTGGGGCCCGAAGAAGCATTGGACCAGACAAGGGGACTGGCCAGGGGCAGATACCTCCTTGGACAGCATGATGTCCATCTCCTTCTCACAGATATGTCCTACAACGAGAGTGAAGCAAAGGAATTCCTTCAGAATTATGAACAAACAGCCCAGTTTGTATGGAACAACTTCATGGAGGCTACCTGGAACTATGTCACCAACATCACCAAGAAAAACCGAGAGGAGATGGTGTGGTACCTCCTTCACCCTAGCCCCACCTCTCCTTGATCTTCTCAGTGGTCTTGGGGGAAGTGGGGGATCGCACCTTCTGTCCTCTATCCAGAGGCAGAGGAGAGAGGGACGCTCCAAAGGACATGCCAAAGCAGGCTGCAATCTCCAAGCCTCTTGGTGGCCCCTAAACTCTCTCTGGGGCAAGGATCTCTTGCTTCTTTCACCTTTGGACTGTCACCTCCTTGCTTTTGGGACCCAGGTTTCCTCCCTCCTCCCTCCTTGCAAATCTTCAATGCTTCTGACTGGTGGGGGGGGTGCTCTCGGGATTTCAAGGTGGGCCCTCACCCACTCCAAGCCCTCATGACAGAAGTGGTGACTCTTCTTCCCAGCTGCTCAAAGACATGGAGAGATCCCAGCATATCCTATACTTTGGCACCCAAGCCCGCCTGTTTAACATCACCACATTCCAGGACCCAGTCATAAAGCGCATGCTGAGAAAGGTCCAAAACATGGGCAAGGCAGTTCTGCCTGTGGAAGAACTCCAGGAGGTGAGGACAGAATACCAGGCCTCTAGGCACCCCTCCCCAGGGGCTGGTGGGGAAGTCCTAGTCTGGAGCAGGAGGGAGGCTGGTTGTGGGGGAGGGGAGCAGAAGCCTAAGGAAGGTGGGGCTAGTGCTGAGGGTGGACGCAAGGGAGCAGGCCTGCCCTGGGTGACACCTGCATCCCCAGTACAACCAGCTCCTGGCCTACATGAAGACGATGTACAGTATGGCGGAGGTGTGCCTTGAAGAGGGGCCCTGCCTGTACCTGGAGCCTGGTGAGAGGCGTGGACCCTGCCCCTGTCCCTGTCCTACCACAGTCCCTTCCATGGGCCTCCCAGCTCCCATTCTCCTTCTTCACTTGTTGGAGTGGGGAAGCCTGGGTGGGTGAAGGCACAAGGCAGGTGGTAGCAGGAGTCCCACTTTGACTTCTTTTCTGGGCACAGACCTTGAAGAAGTGATGGCCACCTCCCGGGACCAGAAAGAGCTGCTGTGGGCGTGGCAGGGCTGGCGGGACGCTGCAGGCCGCCCACTCCGCACCTTCTTCGAGCGCTATGTGCAACTCAGCAACAAGGCCGCAAACCTCAATGGTGAGGCCTGGCCTGAGCAGACAGGACGTTGCACAGGCCCCAGAGCAACATTTATGAAGGGAGCCAAGCTGAGTCTACAGGCCAGGTGGGGGTAGTAGGACCGGGGAGACAGGATCCAGGAGCCTGCAGTTGGGCAAGGCAAGGGCAGCTCGATCTTTGTGTCATTGAAAAAATAGTGCTAAGTGCTGGCAATGGGGAGGGCCTGAGGAAACCCAGGTGAGAAAATGTGGTGGCGGCTGCCCTCAATAGGGCTGAGAGTCTAATGGGGGAGACAGACGCTCTTCAAGTAAACACCCATATCTAATCACCATTTGGGCCCAGTGTTGAGAGAAGGGACTACTGAGAGAGGGAATAGGAAAATGCTTCAGGTAAGTGGTCAGGGAAGGCCCCTTTGACATTCACCCAAAGCCTGGAGGTGGATAAGAGCCAGGCAAGCAAGAAGTAAAAGTGCACCCCAGACAGAATCTGTGCTAGGGGAGTGGGCTGGGGTTTTGAAAGACCTGAAGGAAGCCAGGGTGACCAAAGGGCTATGGGTGGGGTGGGGCTCGTGGAGAAGTTGCAGAGCTTAGCAGGCACAGCAAGGAGCCAGAATTATTGACTTTGTTCAATGCTTTTCCATCCCTCATAAGATCCACCACAGTCAATAGCCCTGGGAGGTACTATTTCCGTTTTACAGATGAAGATGCTGAGGATCAGGGAGGTGAAGTGGCTTTTCTAGAAGGTGTCTGTGTTTCCTACCTGCTAGGCTAGAGCTAAAGCCTGGGGTGGTGAGTGTCTTGTTCAGTCCCTTCTCCTGTTCTAGGTTACAAAGACATGGGGGCCTTGTGGCGCTCAAAGTATGACTCTGAGAATGAGACCAGCACCCTGGAAGGCGACCTGGAGCTGTTGTTCCAGGAGCTTCAGCCGCTGTACCTGAACCTGCATGCCTACGTGCGCCGTGCCTTGTACCGCCATTATGGGCCCCAGCTCATCGACCTGAAGGGGCCCATCCCCGCCCACCTCCTGGGTAAAAACTGGGCTGGCACAGGGCTGGGACAGAGGCTAGGGCAGGCCTCCAAGCAGGCGCTGAATACCAATAAGGGGAGAGGGCTCTATGTGTTGGAATCCACTCGACGGCACTGGGTTCGGGTTTTTTTTTTTTTTTTTAACCCCTCTACTCTCCTCCCAGGGGACATGTGGGCTCAGTCCTGGGTCAACATCTTAGACCTGGTCTTGCCCTTCCCGGAGAAACCCCTGGAGGACATCACGAAGATCATGAAAGGCCAGGTCAGTGCTGGGCCTCCGACTGCCCCTGCCTGCTCCGAGCCCGGGGCCGTCAGACAGGGCCCCATACACCCCCTCTTTCCACAGCGCTGGAAGCCCCACAAAATGTTCCAAGAGGCTGAAAAATTCTTCACCTCCCTTGGGCTACTGCCTGCCCCAATGGAATTCTGGAGCAAGTCGATGCTGGAGAAGCCAGCTGATGGGCGGGAGGTGATGTGCCATGCTTCTGCCTGGGACTTCTACAATGGTCACGACTTCAGGTGCTCACTATCCACCATCAAGGCCCTGTAGCCAGCACCACACTCCCACCACCTCCCCTGCTCCTCTGCTCCTTCCACTCTCCATCTATCTGCCTGTCCTAGGGGCTGTGTGCAAGGGATGGGCACGGAAGAGATGGGGCAGGGAAGAGAGGGAGAGGCGAATGGAAGGGGCAGGGTAAGGGCTCAGTCACTGGTTGGATATGGGGGTCTGCAGTGACCAAGGCCTTCTGGTCTCCAGCCCAACCCTCCCAATCCCTTAGGAGAGTCTGAATGGAGAAGTCTCCTACTGTTCCCACAGCATCCCCATGTTCCTTGAACCCTGCCCTTTAACCCTAGGATAAAGAAGTGTACCGAGGTGAGCATAGAAGACCTGCTCTCCGTCTTCCACCTAATGGGCCATATTCAGTACTTTCTGCAGTACAAGAGCCTTTCTGTGATCTTCCGAGAAGGTGCCAACCCAGCCTTTGAAGAGGCTGTGGGGTCAGCGATCACCCTCTCAGCCTCCTCCCACAAGTACCTGCTCAACATAGGCTTGCTCAGCTTAGTGTTCCAGGACTCAAGTGAGGAGGGCCATGGGACAGTAGGGAGGGCAGCCTGAGCCTGGGGCTGGAACTAGGGTGGAGTGGGACCGCAGCTCTCCTGGTAAGACTGAAGGAACCTGGTACACTGGAGCCACCCCTGACTGCCCCTGCCCTATCCACAGAGGACGAGGTCAATTTCCTGATGGGCATTGCCCTGGAGAAGATTGCCTTCATCCCCTTTGGCTACCTGGTGGACCTGTACCGCTGGAAGGTATTTGATGGCACCATCCATAAGGACATCTATACCCAGGAGTGGTGGCGCCTGAGGTGAGCCTCTGTCCCTGCATTCTCAGGCCCCTCCCTTGTGCCTCTGCCCTTGTGCCTTGGGCCTTCTCCTGGGGTGGACAGCGCTTTCAGGTCAGCCCCCAGGGAAGCACCCACTGCTGTACATTGCTGCTGGTCTCTCCTTGGAGTGCAGAGCTAGACGTGCAATGCCGGGGGGCCCGGAGGCCCAGGGAAGTTCCAGGCTAGTGCTGGTTGTTGGCTGTCACCAGACAAAGGCCTGTGCACTGAGTGGAAAAGCCGTAGAGCCAGTGGTCATGCATGAGGTCTCATTTTGAATCTGGTACCAGCACTGAGCAGGTTGCTTAACTTCTCTAAGCCTCAGTCCCCTCACCTGCGAAAAAGGGGTCCTTGTGGTGGCCCTGCCCCTTCCCTGGGTTGCTGGGAATCTCATGTGGTGATCACAACTGGGCTTCTCCAAGAACAAAACACCGACCAACAGGCAGACTCTCCCTCTCTATCCCCACAAGAAGGAGTGGGGGCCAGAAAAAGGGGTGTTTGGGGCCTGAGCTCTTTCCCTCCAAAAGACCCCATGGGAGACAAGTACACTCACTGCCCCCTTGCCTACGGCCCCCGACACACCCACACACCTGCCTCTGGCTTAGCATCCCCAACATGTCCCACATCAGAACTGGCTCCCCAGTAGTCCTGAGGCACTGCTCTTGAGTGAAAAGTGCCCACATCACCTCCCATCCCCACTGTCTGCTTCCAAATTTTCCCATCACCCTTAACAGAAGCTCAGTGCCTCCTAGGCAATGACTCCCTCTTTCCCCCTCCCACCTACCCAGGCCTGGGGTAACCACTAGTAAACTTTGGTCTCTATGCATTTGCCTATTCTAGATATTTCCTGTGAGTGGGATGATATAATATTTGTCCTTTTGTGATTGACTCCTCAGGTCATTTAGATAGACGTGCAAGTGCTTGGGAAGTCCCTGGGTGGTACAAACCATTAACATGCTCAGCTGCTAACCAAAAGTTTGGTGGTTTGAGTCCACCCAGAGGCACCTTGGAAGAAAGGCCTGGTGATCTACTTCTGAAAAATCAGTCATTGAAAACCCAATGAGCACAGCTCTACTCTGACACACATGGGGTCACCATGAGTCAGAATGGACTTGACAGCGACTAGTTTAGGATTTTAGGAGCAAGTGGTTGGGAAAGGAAAAGGCTCTGAGAACAGTGCAAAGCAGCACTATTAAACCTCTTGTTTTTCCTTCTGTAGGTTGAAGTACCAGGGCCTGTGCCCCCCCATTCCTCGGTCAGAAGAGGACTTTGATCCAGGTGCCAAGTACCACATTTCTGCCAGCATTCCCTACTTAAGGTACAGATCTGGGACCTGTTGGCAGAACCAGCTTTGGGAATTGGGGGTGGGGGGCATCGGAGTGGGGGGGCAGGGTTTCCAAGAAGGCCCTAGTTTCAAATATGCCCCTGCACCCCTGCCCACCTTATCTTGTTGGGATGCACACCCTTCTGGGACCCAGGCCCAGGAATCCTTTGGGCTTTTACACCAGATCCTGTGTGGAGGGTAGGGCCAATGGGAATATTCCATAGCATCTCTGCTGCCCCCTAGGGGAGGGCAGGAGAGAGAAAGGCCAGGGTTGAGGTAACTGTGGTTCAGAAGGCTGGAGAAGAGATCTTCCAGAGGTAGGGCCTTGCCCCAGGAGCTGCTGGGTGGCAAAGACCTGCTATGGCCAAGGGAGGCCCTGTCCTCTTCCCCAGGCTGTGACTGTTGACCTGGGTCCACTGCCCCACAGCCTCTGGATGTCAGGGCTGCCCAGCCGCATTTGGCTCCAGGCTTCCCACCCCTGATACCCACTTCCCAGCCTGCCCTTACACTCTTCTACCAGGTACTTTCTCAGCGTGGTGCTCCAGTTCCAGCTCCATGAAGCACTGTGCAGAGCCGCCGGCCACATGGGTCCGCTGCACCGGTGTAACATCTATAACTCCAAGATGGCTGGAAAGCTCCTAGAGTGAGTGCCCTCCTCCCTCATTTGTCCTCAGCATCCCCTCCCTCCCTGGCCGAAGCCCTGCCACCAGGCCCCTCCCTACAGCTGGCTACCCTGGGTACCCTGAGCAGAGCTTACATTCCAGTGGAAGTTCTTATTCATGTCAGATTGCATTCTCTCCTGCAATAATGGAAGCCCATTTCCTCTTGTGTAGCCCCTGTGGTCAGATGGTTTTAGTCCCTCCTGCTAAATCACACATGCACACATACATGCCAGGAAATCAGAACATCCCAGGTGGGAAGCCAGTACTGGAATCCTGCCTCAGCCTCAGTCTCCTGACTTAATCCCTTTATTTATTAATTTTTTTGTAATGTGCTTGCCTGTCCTCTCCCCTGGGTGCACTCTGCTTTTCCTGTCTCTTCTTAGAGGTTTTCAGATCTGGTTTTTAGGTTGATCCAGGTTGTTTTCACACGGGCCTCTCAGCAGGCTTCTGGTCAGTGTGTGGTCCACTTTGACCCTCCAGTCTTTTTTCCTGCACTTGGTATCTAGCTCATCCTTCCCATGCCTGCCTCTGTGGAGTTGGTTTTTGGTCCTGAAACAAACCTAGAGGGGGAGAGGCTTGAACTTACTCTACAGGCTGGGCTGTCTGATGGGCATTTCTTTGGGGGGGGTACATTTTAGTAGCTCATAATTGCAAAAATATTATTCACATTTTACAAATGATGAAACTGAAGCTGAGAGGTGAAGTGATTGCATGTCACTCATGTAGCAAGTGGCAAAGCTATGATTTGAACCCAGAACTGACTCCAGAACACACTCTTTTACTCTGTGACCCCCAACAGTCAAAGGAGGCAGGTCCTTGTGAGATTAGACCAGGGGAGCCCTGGCAGCCCAGTAGTTAAGAATTACTGAGAGCTACAGCTGCTAACAAAAAGGACGGCAGTTCGAATCCACAAGCCGCTCCTTGGAAATCCTATGGAGCAGTTCTACTCTTTCCTATAGGGTCATCGTGGGTCAGAATTGACTCAGTGGCAACGAGTTCAGAGTAGCCCTGGTGGCACAGTGGTTAAAGCGCTGGGATGCTAAACCAAAACACTGGCAGTTTGAGCCTACCAGCTGCTCCACGGGGGTCTGCTTCCGTAAATACTCTAGCCTATAGGGTCACTGTGAGCCGGAATAGACTTGACAGCGGTGGGTTTTTTATTAGCCGCTATTATTTCTTGCCTGTCTACTATGCTTCCACTATTGTGTTTATTTAATCATCACAACAACCCTATGAGGTACGTACAGTTATTATCTCCCATTTTATGGATACGGAAACTGAAGCTTAAAAAAAAATTTTTTTTTTTTTTTTTTAAGTTTAGAGAGGTTATTTTCCCAAGGTCACACAGCTTGTGACAGAGTCAGGATTCAAACCTAGGCCAGACTTACTTCAAAGCCTGTGATTGTATTCACATGCTGAGCTAGCAAAGTCTTGGGCCAGGGTCGAGGGTGCTGCACAGCTGTACTTTCTCTTCCAGGGATGCTCTAAAGCTGGGTTCAAGCAAGCCCTGGCCAGAAGTCCTGAAGATGCTGACCGGGGAGTCCCACGTGTCTACAAAGGCCCTCATGACCTACTTCAAGCCCCTGATGAACTGGCTGGTCACCGAGAATGTGCGGCAGGGGGAGGTCCTGGGCTGGCCAGAATTCAGCTGTTCCTTTGAAGGTTTGATTATCTGGCCCTGGTCCCAGCTTTGGTCCAGCTCCAGCCCTTGCCCCAACCTCACCTTAATCCCCAGCCCATCTACGACCTGGATTGAACCAGCACAGCACTGCTGTGACCCCACCTATACCAGACCTGATGCAGCTTCAGCCAAGACCACAGCCCCAGCCCCTGACTCCATTGCTTCCTTGGGCACTGTTTTACCAGCTAGACTGGCAGGCTGGCATCCGAGCACAGGATCAACATCTTGTCTCTTGACCCTTGCATGGAGCCACTGCTTGGTTCCATGGGGTGTGAAGCCCTATCTGTGTCCATCTCCTTCTCCCCTTCCTTCTACTCCTCTTTCTCACCCTCTTTCTAGGGCAATGCTCTCAACTGTGGCTTGGTAGTAGGTATCTAAGGCTGAGGGAGAAGGCCAGCAGAAGTCAAATTCTACCTGATATCCCCAGGGATCCCCAGAGCCCCCTCCCTGGTTCCAACTGCTCTATGAGCCTCCATTTCTTCCACAGAAAAAGAGAAGAGCACATTCCTGGGTCTGGAGCTGGACAGTGACCAGGCCAAGATGGGGCAATGGGTGCTGCTGGTCTTGAGCCTTGTCATGTTCCTCATGGTTCTAATACTGGGCCGCAGGCTATACACTCTGTCAACAGCCCAGGACACTGAGGCTTACTTCCTGGGCATGGCCATGGAGCCCAACAAGGCTGCCCGGGGCCAGTGGATATTGCTGGGCCTCTGTGTCCTCCTGCTGGTGTGCTCAATCAGCCTGACCATCAAGATTTTCACACAGTACAGCAAGAAGCCCCCATGGATGACAGCTGACTGGTGGGGCCTGAACTAGATACCAGTGAAACTGGTAAGGCTGGGAGGGGCAGGAGGAGGGTGGCCAAACCAGAGAGGGCTAGAGGACAGGGGAAGGGACAGCCTGTGAGTGGGTGCAGCTGGGCAGAACTGGGCCCACGTGGGGTTGCAGTTGTGTTTACAAACTCATGAATGCTAGGCCATGCACACAAACAACTGTGTGACTTCATGCACACCCTGGGTGTCAGCCCGGCTGTCTTCCCCCACGGGCTCAGGGACCACAGTTTTGTTAACTCAGCGGTTGTGTCTTCTAAACCAGCTCCCACCCAATGTATTCTCAGGACTAGTTCTTCACACAGCACTATTTTCTTCAGGAGCCCCAGCCATGGGGCCAAGCTGGGGCTACAGTGCCCCAGGAGTCTTCTCTGTTTAGAAAAAATACATTGTTTCTGTCCCTTATAAAACATGCTGGTGTAGAACCAGACATTCCTTTCGGAATCACTGGTGCCCAGTTTGTGAGCACTGTGTTCTTTACACTGGCCAACACACCACTCTACTGATCCTCTGGCCCGCCCTGGGGTCAGGCTGCCTAATCCAGCCCCAAAAGGCTCCTTGTGGCCACCAAGATGCAAGTAGCCTCATAAACTGCCCTGTGGCCCTCCTTGTCCTAGCCCAGGCCCTCCTGAGTGGAGACAGTGGGTAGCTGGGCACTGAGCCAGGCCTGATTAATGATTGACTTCTTTAATATTTAAACAAGCTCATCCCAGCCACTCCACTCCGGAGATGGCCCTGTTCAACACACACACCTGCTGCCTGGCCCGTTGCCCCGGGAAGCGAGCATAGGGCAAACAGCACCTTTCCAGGCTCAGTGAGGGAGGGGGTGGGAAGGGAAGGCTGCAGGAGGACATCTGGGAGTGAGCGCTCTAGGGATAAACCTGGGAAGGGAGGGGGAATGCTCCAGTCAGGGTCTGCCTGCCACAGCCATGCCACAACCAATATTTGGAGACTCACCAGGTCTGGACTAAGGAACCTGGGGAGGGTGCTTTGAAGGGAGGTAGTATCATAGCCAGTACTCACAGAGAAGGGGCACCAGGGCTGCATTTGAGCTGGCAGGAGGGTGGCCAAAAGATAGGACTAGCACCCTCTAGATTAAGGGTCAGCCCAAAAGCCAGGTCCCAGGCTGGAACCTCTGTAGACTCTACCTTTGCCCAGGTTTTGAGATACAGGATGTCCTGGGTGGTGCAAATAGGTAAGCGAAAGGTTAGCAATTTAATACACCCAAAAGTGCCTCAGAACAGAGGCCTAGCAAACTGCTTTTGAAAGGTCTCACCCTATGTGCAATTCTACTCTGAAACACATGGGATCACCATCAGTCAGAATCAGCTCTAGGGCAACTGGTTTGTTTGTTTGTTTGTTTTTCTGAGTCCTAGCTGAGCCCAAGCACAGCAGGCTCCACGCTCCACAGCATCCTCATCTGATGTCTCTGTCACTGATCTTACTTTGCTGTGGCATAATGTCTCTATCTGCTCATTATTGTTAACTCTGGAAGGGCAGGGCATGTGTCAGGAGTGTGCTCCCCGTGTAACACCTGGGGCCCGCCCAGGCCAGGGCCCGTAGTGGGGACTTGGAGAATGTATGAATGAGTGAATACGTGAATGAATGAACATCCCCCTGCCCAAGTCCCCCCGCAGGGCTTGACACCCACAGCACTGAGCACACGAGAAACAGCCCCACCTTTCCTCCACAGCCAGTCTGCCCTTCCACACACAGGGGCAACCAGGACACCTCTGCCCCCCAGAAGGCCGCACTTGTAGTCCTTCCATCCCCCTACCACAGTGGCCAGCGAGGTCCCCACAAGGCATTGTGGCTCTTCGAGGCAAAGGCACACCCAGACCGGGACTCCAAGCCTCTCACCAGGACTCCAGCAAAAACTTCACTGAGCCTCCTTGTCCACTTTCCCTCCCCCACTCACACTGTAAATTTTATTTCACCAGACTATTTCCTTTATGTCTAACTGCCTAAAAACTTGGCTTTTACCAAGTTTATCATCAATTAAATCTAGATGTTGAAAATGGCATTTGAGGGTCTTTATCAATTACCTCTTTCCTCCAACCTCGCCTCTCCTACCCACAGCTCAGTCCCTCTGCACTGACCCCCTCTCATTGGCCTTTACCTAAGGTGCATACCCCACTTAAATGCTTACCCTTGAAGGTCTGGCCCAAACTGGTCATCAGACCCTCTGTAAAACTTCAAGCCCATGAGATGCTCAGCGAACAGTGGTCCCTTCTCCTCTTCAAGAAACTTCCTTAGATAAATCTTGCCCTGTCCCCATCTGCTCCTTGGATTGTGCTCATGTTCAATCATCGCTCAGCCACTTTTTTCAGTGGTCACTCACTAGCAGGTGGTTTTAAATCTGTTTTCCTTTCAAGCAGGCCTGGCTATGCTAAGAGCTCTCAGGCTTCTGGTGAAGGCATTTTATTGCATATTTCTTACATGCCTTCACGTGTACTCATTCCCCATCTTCCCTGGAGGGAGCATTGTGTGGGCACTGGGGTTCAGCTGGAGGGCACTCCTCAAGGGCGGGCAGGAGGCCTAATGGGCCCAGCAGTCAGAATCGGAGAGAGCAAAAGACCTGAGTCTCCCCAACAGCCCCTTCTGCCCGCCTGCTCCCCTGCTTGGGGAGGGGTCATGAGGGGCTGAGGCCAGCCTTTGGGACAAAAGCAGAAGCTTCTCAGAGAAGCCCTGCCTCATTCCAGGCCCAGGACCACCGCCCCGCCCCCTACGAGTCAGGACCCGCCCCTGCCCGGTCCAGTCCAGGAGAAGTTGCCCCCACCCCGCCCGGCCTCCCCGCAGCCGCCGCCGCCGCCGCCCACACCTCTTGTTTCAGCACCGTGGCGCGGACAGTTCCCGGTCGGGCTAGGTTGGGAGGAGGTGCGGCGAGCGGCGGACCGGGGAGGGCGGGGAGGGCCAAGGCAGGCGGGCGGGGCACGGAGCCCGGCGGCCCTCCCCTGGGGCGGCGCCCACCCAGAGCCGGACTCCGCCGAGCCTGAGGACAGGAGGAGACGCGGGGAGCCGGGCCCCTGGTGGACCCGGGCAGGGACCGCCGCCGAAGGATGCCGGTCCGCAGAGGTCACGTCGCGCCCCAAAACACTTACCTGGACACCATCATCCGCAAATTCGAGGGGCAGAGTGAGTATGTTTGTTGGGATGGGGGCACGATCTCAAGTACTGGGAGGGTGTTAGGAGGGGCTGGACCCCTTTCCAAACTTCGAATTGGGGCGGGGGGGCTTCCCAGATGCTGGATGAGGAAATTCTTTGATGTCCCCAAACACCTTCTCCTCCAGCGGGCCCCACTTACCTCAAACGCCATCTCCTTGTCCCAGCCTGGAACAGGAGGAGCAGAGCTGCAGCCCCTCTCCCCCACTCCAGGTGCCTCCTGGTGCCCCAAGCCAGAGGTTTCCTTGACTCCTTCCTTTTCTCCCCATGTCCCTGGCCACCTGGTCTTCCCAGGAGCTCTCACCAGGCCTGGTCCCCATCCACCTGGTCACATCACTCCCTCCTCACTGCTTCCTGAAGGCCTTGAACCTTCTCTCACCCTGCCTTACTGATCCTGATCACCCTGGTCTTCCTTCCCACAATCCCCAGACCTGAGGACTTCTCCTCTCCCACTTCTTAGGTCCCTGTCCTGCTCCCCCTCCTAAAGGCTTCCCTCATTACCCCCAGGTGTCCCCATGACCTTCTTCTATGACCCTAGCCTCCTTGCTGTTCCCACCCTCTGCCTTCTCCCATTCTGGTTACTGCTCTGCCCCCAACCAGATTCCCCCTCACTACTCCTAAAACTCCCCAAGATCTTTACCTCCCTGACCCCCAACACTGGCTGCCATCATCCTTCCACCCCACCCTCCACCTCAGGTCGTAAGTTCCTGATTGCCAACGCTCAGATGGAGAACTGCGCCATCATTTACTGCAATGACGGCTTCTGTGAACTCTTTGGCTATTCCCGCGTGGAGGTGATGCAGCGGCCGTGCACCTGCGACTTCCTCACAGGCCCTAACACCCCGCGCAGTGCCATGTCCCGCCTGGCACAGGCCCTGCTGGGGGCCGAGGAGTGCAAGGTGGATATCCTCTACTACCGCAAGGATGGTGAGGCACCCTCTGCATGAGGTTCTGTAGGGCAGGCTGGACCCTGTCTTGTCCAGCCAGGGTGGCCTTGGGGAGGGCACAGACCCAGGGACCAAAAGGCCTAAACAAAGCCCCTCCTCATGCTGGGCCTCAGTTTCCTCATCCGTAAAGTAAAGTGATGGGCCCTGGATGCCATGCTTTCTACAGGCTGGATTCCAGGAAGCTACCGAGTGACTGGTCCTGGTCTGGGGCAGGGCCTCTCATTCTCTCATCCCTCCCCCATGTCCCCAGTCTCCTGCTGCCCACTCTGTCACTGTCAGCCCCAGCTGTCAGGCAGCTGGGATGGAAATTAACCTTCCCTTCTCCCTGTCTGCTCTGAGGATTAGGGGAGGAGTCATCCCCTCAAGGCTTCTGTGGCCAGGCAAGGCGTTGGGGCTGCTGGTTAGGAAACAGAGGCTGGTCTGGCAAACCCAGCCCCAGCTCCTTGGGGAGATGGGGTCTGTGTTTGTCCCAACCTGCAGGCTCATCCAGAGGGAGATTGTGTTGTTACTGCCAGCACAAGCTCACTGCAAGCAGAACAGAAGCAGTAGGACCCCTCATAGGGCAGGGGCTGAGGACAGAGTTCAGCAGCCCCATGAGACCCTTCCCCCAAGACCTCAGGGTTCCCACTGGACAGGGGCAGGGTGGTATATGGGTGAGAAATAGGATCAATGCCTGAAAGTCCCTTTGAAATCATCGAGATCAATGGCCCCCAAACCTAGTTCTGCATCAGAATTACCTGGGGCATATTTTCCAAAACACACCTTCCCCAGAGACTAACTCAAGGTGTGAGATGAGGCCTAACCAGGTGTATTTGGAAAAAATCTTTCTGGTGGTTCTGATATTCTGCCACATTTAGGAACCACTGGCTTAGATAAATGCCTTCATTTCATGGATGAGAAAGTGGAGGCCGAAGGAAAATGGACTTGCCCAAGGTCCCACTGCTAGAGTCCAAGCTGGCACTGGAACCCAAGTTTCTGGATTCCTCCTTCGGTGATGTCTGTTCTAAGTAAGCCCAAGAGAGAAGAAAGGACCCCCACTGCCTCTGTCTTGGAGGCGCAACTTTTGGAGAAGGAAGCCCCCAGAAGAGGGACCTCCCCATCCCCACCAGGGAAGGCAGGCATAAGGGCAACCTGTGCAGATAGAGGGCAGGCTCCTTTGGGTTGGGAGGGGAGGGGTACTGAGAGCCTGGGTTCCAGGAGCCTGGTGTGTGTGTGTATGGTCTCTGTGAACATGAACATGTATGTGAGCATGTATGTGTGTGGGTTCACAGGCCCTTGGGGCACTTCTTGGGCAGGTCCTGGCTGTTGCCATGACCAGGACTGGCCCGACTAGTGCCACCCAAGTGAGTAGCAGGTGGAGAGTGCAGCCGGCAGGGACAGTGATTAGGGGATTAGGAAGAATCTGGTTTAGCTTGGCAGCAGCCACAGGGTTAATGAAGTCGGAATATTTTTAAAAGCTGTGACCTCACCTCCTCCTATCATGGCAATGAGGAGGTGACAGTCAGTGGAGTGAAAAGGGGTTCCAGGGGAACAGGATGGGACAGCAGGAAATGAGGGGGACAACAGGTCCTCTCTGTCACTGTCCTTGGCCCCAGAGCTCTTCCTGGGCCCCAGAGGGGTAAGGCTAAACCCAGACTCCTAGGGATGTCAGGTTGGGGATCCTTGGGGGGGGGTCCCTTCAGCACGCTGCATGTGCCTGAGCAGGGGGCACAGGTCAAGGCTGGGCGTTGGCCCCCTAAGGTCACGACTCAAGCCTTTAGAACCCTGCTGGTGTCCCATTACTCTAAGGGAAGGATGTAGTGCTCAGGTAACTTATGTTCACCTTATGCCCCACTCTGACCACATGATCCTTTGTTTTTTTAATCATGTTTACATACATCTTATATATAGGGTTGCTATGAGTCAAAATCGACTCTTGTCACTGGGTTCTGGGTTTACATACATCTTATAGTCCTACTGAGGAGTAACTCCATGGTGATTTCTTCTAGCCTCAAATCAATACCTTCTCTCCCCACCACTGACTCTAAAGAGCTAGGAAGGGGTCCTGAACAGAACTCTAGCTGATTTTTTTATAATCGTCTTTTCCTCTAAAGGGGTAATCCATTGGCAATTCTCCAAGTCAGAGTAGTAGGTCTGTGTCCATATGTCTCCATGTTGTATAGCTGCATAAAGCTAGGTTCAGGGAGCTCAGGACACTTGGCAAAAGTCACCCCATGAGACAGGGCTCAGAGACCCCTGAGAAACTGGTTTTCGCTCTCCTTGCCTTTTCTAGGAAAAGCAGGAACCTAACAGAGAGATAAGGAGGAACGGGCACGGGCCCAGGACTAAACCAGTGAGAGAGTGGAGGGAGGGCTAAAGAGTACTCAGATCCTCCCACCCTTACTCCCACGCCCACTGGGTTCCTGCCAGACAGGCCCAGCCCTGCTTGCCTCACTGGGTTGTCTTCTCTTACGATCCCAAACCAGGGATTGCCCTAAGCCAGACTGGAGGAGGCCTGGGGCTTCCAGTCCTCAGCTCCAGAGGCAAGGGCTGAGGCCAGGGGCTACTGTCTGCCCCCACTCTTTGATTTCTGCATACTCACCCAAGAATGCCGGGAAGACCACGTTGGGAGATGGTTTAGAGTATCCATCCTCTTGGTGGCAGCTTTTTGTAGCACCATCTCCTCCCTGAGGTTCAGCACAATGCTGGAGGGGTGTGCATAAAGACACAGGAAGGACAACATGGAGGCTGTGTAGAGGAGGGTGTGAGAGCCAGAGCAGGGAGGGCAGGGTGGGGGAGGTGGGGGCGGGGAGGAGTAAGCCATGAGAAAAGGAAGAAACACATTTGAGAGGGAGAGAGGAGCAGAGAGAAGTGGGGTATCCCAGGGGGCAGACAAACTTGCTGCCTTTGGTCAGAGAAGTAGAGAATCAGGAGGAGCCCCCAGAAGGGAGAAGGGAGCAGAGACCAGACATGGCCACTCCTGGGAACAACCTAGGGTGCCACACTCACTGACTTCTGGCCACCTGGACACAATTATGGGGCTCTGAGCCATGATGGGTAAGGACGACTAGGGAGCTGGGGAAAGAATGCTCTGGACTTGCTTCCAAAGTCTTACTGCCTCTCTCTGCCCACCCAACAGGCAGCAAGGATGGCCATGAGGGCCACATACTTTCTCCTTTGCCAACCCTCACCGCTGTGATGGGCTGGTGTTTGGTCCACTGCCATCCTCAGTTTTCCAGCAGTAGAATCAGTGGATGGATACAGCTACTCTAAGACCAGGCTTGGCAGCCCCCAGCAGCATAGAGAGCCCGCAGTCCCTGCCCCTCTGCCCAGCCCTGCTTTCCCCTGCCTCCTGCCAGGCCATTCTCTGCAGGGCCAGAGAGATGGAGGATAGAGTCTGGCCAGGGGGCAGTGTCACAGGCCACTGGCCAAGGAGGCGTCCTTGCTAGGTCCTGGTGCCCAAGCTTTGCAATGCTCCCTGGTAAGAGTGAGTAAAGCCACCCCCCCACCCCAATGGAGCCCAGGAATAGGTCAAGCCAGGCAGCAGCCCCTCCTTGCTCGGTGTGGATGTCTCCCCCGGGGCCCAATGCAGCAGCTGGCAGATGGCTGTCTGGTGCCTGGGAGTCCGGGAATCTGATCCAGGAGATTCCTGCTCCTGGGTAGGAGAGTGGGAAGGAGGGTGGGGGCGGCTTAGCTGCACCCCGGCACTGATGGCTATGAGGAGGGGCTGAGAGCATTAAATGGAGAATCTGGGGGAAAGTAATAGTGGTCCCCAAAGTAGCAATTCTCCCCCTGCTGGAGTATTATGTGCCTCAGCTTATTTACAAAGCTGTCTTTCATTCAATTAATCAACAAACACACCTGGGACAGGTGCTGGGACACTGCCAAATGAGACAGACCCAAACCTGCCCTGAGGGCCCTGCCGTCCGATTTGCATGCTCACTGAGGCCCCTGCTCCTTAGGCTCTTGCCTTTTTGGCTTGACCCCTACCAGGGCTTGAGATGGGAGGCATGGGACCCCCATACCGTGAAGAAGGGGCTCACAGGGCACCCACCCACCCAGTCCTAGGCAGGAACCTGGCACTCACAGGCTGGGCTCTGAGGGTATGTTGCAGTTTTAGCTCATAAGGGGTGGGACTCTGGTGCAGGGAGAGAGGGCGGAGGCTGTGGCCTCAGAGGTGGATGGGGAAGGGGGGTGGTACAGCTGGGGCTGGGCCACATGGAGAAGGGGGAGAGCAGTGGGAGGGGCTGTCCTGCCCCCTAGCAGCCTCCTTCCTCCCTCTCCAGATCCCAGGCCACTGTCCTGCCCATCCTGATCCCCAACCCTGAGTCCTACAGCCTCTGCCTTGGACCCCAGGTCCCTCCCAGGGCCCAAGCAGCAGCCTGGCTGTCACTCCAGCACCCTTAGCTTCCAGACCTGTCCCTTGCCGCTCCAAGTCATTGTGTGTGAGAGCCCAGGGTTCCCCCTCCAGCCTAGGCTCTGTGTCCGCTCCCAGCTCAACAAGTCAGCTCCTAAGAGCCTCAGACTCTCATCTATAGAATGGGTGTCTCTGCCTGCCCCCAGGGTCCCTTGAGGCCTAATGTGCAAACTGGCTTGGTGCTCAGCACACAGTGTATTCTCCATGTGGTCCCTCCAGCGTCAGGCATGCAGGGGACTTTGTGGGCTAAGAACCTAGGGGCTGAGCGCAGGGCTAGCTCTGAGCTATGGGGGGAACATGCCTGCCTTTGCCCTCCGCTCTGTTAATCCACCCCATCTGCTCGGCTTTAATTATAGCAGAAGCAAGCCTCGAGGCTAAGCCCTGAGTGAATGTGGACTTGGACCTGAAGCTGCATTATCTTCTAATGAGCAGCTTAGCTGCTCTTCCACCTCTGCCCTGTGGGTGGGGCACCTACTGGGCAGCCTCACACACTGTTGCCAACAGCCCTGGTCACTGCCCAGGCCTCCTCACCCCCATGGCTGCCCTTCACCTGACCTTACCCCAAACTTCCCTCCCCCCACCGACTGCCCCTGGCCAGACCACTGCAGGAGGGGACCCTTTCAGTGATCGCCCCCCTAACATGTTTGCAGCCTCCAGCTTCCGGTGCCTGGTGGATGTGGTGCCCGTGAAGAACGAGGACGGGGCTGTCATCATGTTCATCCTTAACTTTGAAGACCTGGCCCAGCTCCTGGCCAAGAGCAGGAGCCACAGCCTGTCCCAGCGCCTGCTGTCCCAGAGCTTCCTGGGCTCCGGTGAGGTGGGGTGCAGGTGGGGGGGGGGCCAGTGGGGGGCACCAGGCAGAACATTTGGTTCCCTGGCCCTGGCCGCTCTGACCCTGGCCTGGTTTCAGAGGGCTCTCAAAGCAGGTCGGGTGGACAGGGGCCTGGCACGGGCAGAGTCAAGTACAGGACCATCAGCCAGATCCCGCAGTTCACACTCAACTTCGTGGAGTTCAACCTGGAAAAACACCGCTCAGGATCCACCACCGAGATCGAGATCATTGCACCCCACAAAGTGGTGGAGCGGACCCAGAATGTCACCGAGAAGGTTACCCAGGTGCAGACAGCAGGGCAGGGCATTTGGGGCTGTGGTAGGGCTCCAGGATTAGTCCCCTCCCAGTCCCTGGGCTCGGGCTCCTCTGGGGCCTCAGCTAGCAGAGGGATCCAGCTGGTCCAGCCCCCTAGAGGCCAGGGGAAAGTCCAACATCCAGACTGATTCCCATGAGTAAAATGACTGTGGTCAGGGGCAGGAAGAAAATCGGAAAAGAGGCACCAAGTCTTCAGATCAGGGAGGGCTTTCCAGGCCTGAAGGCTGAGTAGGACATCACCACAGAGAGAAGACAACTGTGGCCTCTGCCTGGGTTGGGATGTCAGACCATGGACCTCCTGGTTGAAAACAATCCTTTAGTGGGTCTTCCTTGTTGTGACCCCATCTGCAAATTGACCTGGTTTGCAAGATCAGAGCCTTACATTGCAGAGTTGTTTAAACCAGGACTGCCCATTGGGCCCCATCCTGGCAGGAGTGTGGTCAGTGGGATGCCCCTCAGACCCCAGCCTTGTTTGGGCAGTGTCTGATGCAAGATGAGGAAGCAGAAGGATGGGAAGAGGAATTACCATACAGATTAACCACGAGCTATCTAGATTCATCATCTCATTTAATCACAACAGTGGCAATGAAGTTTGCTATCCTTTGTTATCCCATTTTGCAGATGAGGGAACTGAGCCACACAGAGGTTACAACTTGCCCAAAGGCACACACATAGCAAATGGCAGAGCTGGGATTCAAACCCCATGCCTTTCTTAATGCCCTGGCTGTTTTCTGCATTGGCAGCTGGGCAGAGCCTGGGCATGTTGGGCTGGGTCTGGAAATCCTATGTTGGGATCCTCTGAGGCAGGGGCTGAGGTGGAAGGGTACTCAGCTGAATGTACTGATACAAATCCCCTTGGACATATGTGAAGTAGTTGAGTTTTCCTGACACCCAGGACCCATCAAAGGCCCAAACTGGCTATATGCCCTCAAATTTGACTCTTTCCATGGAAGGTTCTGGGAGTTGCTCCAGGGAGGGCCCTCACTGGTTCAGGCTCCTCAGGGCCCTTAGGAATGAAGAGGTTATTCTGGGGGTGACCTGTGCCCATCAGGAACCCTGACCACAAGGAGCCTTCCAAGCCCTCCAGAGAGGCTAGGCCCACCCAGCCACCCCCTCAGTCTCAATCTGGGCTCTTCTCTGGAACATGCTCACAGCCAGCCCTGGGCCTGGCCCTCCCTTGCCCTCCCCACTCCCTTCGCCCAGCCCTGTCTCCACAGTGGCCTGTTCCTGAGGGAGCTTGTGAGCTCCAACCTGGAGTCACTGTGGGACAGAGCTGCACCCCACCTCCTGGCTTCTACCGCCTCTCTCTGTCCTTCCTCCCTACACATCTTCTTATGAACTTGCCTCCTCAGGCCTCCCGTCTTTACCTCATCCCCTCTGCCCTTCAGAGCCCTTGTTTTCCACCTTCTCCTGCTGCCTCCTTCATCTGCCTCGCCCCTACCTCCTCACTCTTCCCAGTGGTGGCTGCCCCCACTGACCACCCATGGCACCCACCCCCAGGTCCTATCCCTGGGCGCCGATGTGCTGCCAGAGTACAAGCTGCAGGCACCGCGCATCCACCGCGGGACCATCCTGCACTACAGCCCCTTCAAGGCCGTGTGGGACTGGCTCATCTTGCTGCTGGTCATCTACACAGCTGTCTTCACGCCCTACTCAGCCGCCTTCCTGCTCAGTGACCAGGACGAGTCCCAGCGCGGGGACTGCGGCTACACCTGCAGTCCGCTCACCATGGTGGACCTTATTGTGGATATTATGTTCGTCGTGGACATAGTTATCAACTTCCGCACCACCTATGTCAACACCAATGACGAGGTGGTCAGCCACCCCCGCCGCATCGCCATCCACTACTTCAAGGGCTGGTTCCTTATCGACATGGTGGCCGCCATCCCCTTCGACCTGCTTATCTTCCGCACCGGCTCTGATGAGGTGAGCTGGCATGGCCGTCCCCTGGGCCCAAGCCTCAAGGCCTCCTTGGGTGCAGAGAGTAACAGGCACTTGGCACCTTTGCCAAAGCAAGTGGAGGCAGAAGGGGAGACTCAGGCCACCACACCTGTCTCATCTTAGCCCTGGAGAAAGGCCGGGCGATGCTGTGCCTCCAGACCTGGGTTCCATCCCTCTGCTCGTCTCTCAGAGCAGGCCCTGGTGAGAGGTGCAGACCCCTAGCAGGCAGCTCTCTGCCTCAGATCTCTGCCCCTCCTGGGACGGGCACTCCTGCAGTCCCAGCCCCTGATGCTGACTTCTAATCCGAACGTGCTGTTCTTGCCCCCAGCCTCTCCGCTGTACCCATTCCACTTCCCATAACTGACGTGAGGCATTTTCATGCTCTTCTCATAGTTTCCAGTCCCATGTCCTCCTGCCCCACCTTCTCGGGTTCAGCTTTCCATTCAAGTCAACTCTACTGATCTTCCAATGGACCCTGCCTTCTCTGCTCCTCACCCCACCCCACCCCCAAGTCTTCCTCCCTGCCCTCAACCTCACCGCTCCTACCTGGACACTGAGTGGCCTTCTTACCACCTCCTGCCCTGATGCCACACTCTCAACCTTGGTTCCCCCACACAGCAGCCAGGGGGAGTTTCAGATCCAGATCACTTATCTCTGCCCCTGTCACTCCCCCCCACCACAGAACCTTCAGTGGCTCCCCAAGCTCTTTCTGGACCCGGGGGCCCAGAGGTATGGCCCCTGCCCACCTTCCCAGGCTCATGTTTCACTGCTTCCCCATCTTCCACTCTGTACCCCAGACTGCAGCAAACCACCTGGCTTCTCATACCTGCACGCCTTTGCTTCTGCTGCTGCCTCTCCCTATGTCTCCCTGCAGAGAGCGTGCCCTCCTCTCTGAAGCCTCTTCTGACCTGCCCCTGCAGACCTGACCCTTCTTCTGCCATGCTCCCACCAGACTTCTGGCCTAGCAACCATAGCCCTTTTCTGAGCTTTAGGCTGAGAGCTCCTTAAGGTCCTGCACTGGGCCCCACTGCCAAGTACCTGGCCCAGAGCAGGGTCTCCACCAGTGTCTGTTGAATGACTGTGTGACTGTATGCACAAGTGAATAAACTCTGGCCTGAGCACACCCTTATCAAGGGCTGACCCCCAGCCCCTCCCTGCCCCTCCAGACCACAACCCTGATTGGACTGCTGAAGACAGCGCGGCTGCTGCGGCTGGTGCGCGTGGCGCGGAAACTGGACCGCTACTCTGAGTACGGGGCGGCTGTGCTCTTCCTGCTCATGTGCACCTTCGCACTCATTGCGCACTGGCTGGCCTGTATCTGGTACGCCATCGGCAATGTGGAGCGGCCCTACCTGAAGCCCAACATCGGCTGGCTGGACAGCCTGGGCATCCAGCTCGGCAAGCACTACAACCGCAGCGACCCAGCCTCGGGCCCCTCGGTCCAGGACAAGTATGTCACGGCCCTCTACTTCACCTTCAGCAGCCTCACCAGTGTGGGCTTTGGTAATGTCTCGCCCAATACCAACTCTGAGAAGGTCTTCTCCATCTGCGTCATGCTCATCGGCTGTGAGTGCCACCTCATGACATGTCTGCCATGGGTCTTACCCATGGGATTTTCTTTTTTAATATTGTAATGGGATTTAGGAGTATATATAAATGGTTAGCATGTTTGGCTGTTAACTGAAAGGTTGGAGGTCCATGTCTACCCAGAGGGACCTCAGAAAAAAGGCCTGGCAATCTAATTCCAAAAAATCAGTCCTTGGAAACACTATGGAGCATAGTTCTACTCAGACACACATGGGATTTGCCATGAGTTGGAATTCACTGGAAGCAACTGGTAAAGGGGTAAAGGATATAACGTAATATACGGGAACAATGTATGTGGTACACTGATTCTCCATGCAGCACAATGAATGTGTTCATGTGAGTACACCCATTATACATGGAATGTAATATGTATACAGCCTTTGCTATATGCCAGGCGCCAGAACCAGCACATAATTTGTAAGGTCCAGTGCAAAAGAGTCGGAATTGATTCTATGGCACACGACAACAGTGTAAAATGAAAATGTGGGGCCCGTGTTAAAAAGTTATTAAAAATGTTCAAGACAGTGACAGCAGAGCATTCAACCAAGCACAGGGCTCTTCTGAGTGAGGGGCCCTGTGTGGACTGCACAGGTCATAGACCCATGAAGTCAGCCCTGCCAGACACTCTGCTAAGTGGTTTATACTCATTGTCATCAAGTTGATTCCAACTCATAGCGACCGTATAGGACAGAGTAGAACTACCCTATAGGATTTCAAAGGAGTGCCTGATGGATTCGAACTGCCGGCCTTTTGATTAGTAGCCGTAGCTCTTAACCACTGCACCACCGGGGTTTCCAAGTGCTTTATAAAGGCCTACATTTTATTCCTATCACAACCCCATGAGGGCTGTATTATGAGTCCCAGTTTACAGATCAGGGAACCAACGTCCTAACTCACCAGAGGTTTACGCACCCAGGAGACTTAGGGTCCCAGTTCCAGCCCAGGTGGCCAACTCCAGGGGCTAGTTGTACTCTCAGTCCCTGCACTCCGTTGCCTGCCTTCCAAGACACCTGGTTTAAAAACACGCAAGGCAGTGTGGAATTTTACACATAGACTAAGTTGTTATGTTCGGAGTATTTAGAGATGTGAAACCCCAGAAGAACGAAAACAGCACAGAAAAAGAAATGGTGAAAACAAGAGACCCAGAGTTGTCCCTTTATTGTGCTTTTACGACTTGAAGAAGAAAACAAATCTGAACAAAAATAGTTCACCACCCTAGTTCTTTCTTCTCAGGAGTTTGGCCTCTGAACCCAGGAAGGTGCCATTCTAGAAACAGGGGGCAGAGGGAGGAGGGCAGAAAGCCCCAGGAGACTTTGTCCCCCATGGGTCTGGTACTGTTCTGGGCCACCTCTGACTGCCTGAACAGAGGGGTCCCTGACCAGGAGGCTGCCAGCTCCCAGGGAGAGAGGCCTGAGGCAGGCCCCGGGGTTGGGGACGCAGGAGGACGCGGCTGGAGCTCATTCCCCTCCCCCTTCCCGCCCCCAGCCCTCATGTACGCCAGCATCTTCGGCAATGTGTCGGCCATCATCCAGCGCCTGTACTCGGGCACCGCGCGCTACCACACGCAGATGCTGCGCGTCAAGGAGTTCATCCGCTTCCATCAGATCCCCAACCCGCTGCGGCAGCGCCTCGAAGAGTACTTCCAGCACGCCTGGTCCTACACCAACGGCATCGACATGAACGCGGTGAGCCCCCGTGCCCTGCCTGGGAGGGACGAGCGACCCAGCTCCGGTCCCGGGGAGGTCAAGATCCCGCGGGCGCAGGACGGCCCCCGAGCTCCCTGCCCCGCTGCCCCGCCACGGCGGCGCCAGCTGGACCTGCCCGCCCGCCTCGCAGGTGCTGAAGGGCTTCCCCGAGTGCCTGCAGGCCGACATCTGCCTGCACCTGCACCGCGCGCTGCTGCAGCACTGCCCGGCCTTCCGCGGCGCCAGCAAGGGCTGCCTGCGCGCGCTCGCCATCAAGTTCAAGACGACGCACGCGCCGCCTGGGGACACGCTGGTGCACCTGGGCGACGTGCTCTCCACGCTCTACTTCATCTCCCGCGGCTCTATCGAGATCTTGCGGGACGACGTGGTTGTTGCCATCTTAGGTGGGTGGGGTGAGGGACGCCTTGCCTGGCCGACCCCGTTTCTAATGCTGTCACGTGCCGAGCACTAAGCGGAGAACTTTATACCGGGCTCTCTGAATCCTTAAAACAACGCTCTGTCATAGGTCCCATTCCCCTGATAGGGAAGTCGAGGCTCAGAGAGGTCATGCTGGCAAGTGGCCAAGCAGGGATTCCAGGGCCATGTATCTGACTCAGAAGCCCAGGCAGGCTCCTACCTCCCACTCTTGGGGACCTCAGAGTGACAGGCCAATGATCTGTCTTGGGTGGAGGGTGGTGCCCAGCCTGGATGCCCCAGTCACATTCAGTGCAGCTGCAGGGACAACTGGACACTTTGGAGGAAGGATATGAGCACTGGGCAGGGGCCAGACAGATTTAGGTCACATGTAGCCTTTGCCGCTTCCCAGCTGTGTGTCCTTGGACATGTTGCTTCGTCTCTCTGAGCCTCACAGGGTCCTCTGTGCTGTACCCTACCCCAACTTGAGCCTTGGCCTCCCTTGGTCTCCACAGCCCCCTGTCCACTCTGCTCTCTCCTTACCTTACATCTCACCTGGGCCAGCTCCTTGCTTCCTCAGCCTCAGCCTCCACCTGTACCACTAGAACCCCCAAAGCTCTGTCCTGGCCCCAGTGTCTCCTCTGTGTCAGGCTGGAATATTCCATTCCTTCCTGGGCATGGCCACCCTTATATTCCATAGGCAGAACAAACTCAACATATCCCAACCTGCAATCTTCCCGCAAAACAAGCTCCTTTGGTGTCTGCATCACTGTGAATCATCCGCTGTCAACCAAGGGGGCCTTCCTCTCCCTCTCTCTTACTGCCCCACCCCCACCATCCAGTCACAAAGCCCTGCCTGTTCCCCTCATTAATATGTCTCTGCCCCACACTTCTGTGTCCTTGTCCCTGCCCAATCCAGCCCTCACCATGCCCCTGCCTGGTCAGTGTCAGGAGCTCCTGTCCAGCATCCCTGCATCTGGTCTACCTGCTATGCTCCATCTTCCACCTTCTGCCAGTGACCTGGATTTCACGTCTGTACACACTCCTCTTTGACTCGAAATCCTTCCATGGTTCCCTAGGGCCCATGGGAGAAAATGTAAACCTCTATGCATGGCCACCTTCAGTCCTGCCACCCTCCGCCTGGTACTGCATGCTCCAGCCACAAAAACTACTTGTTGTACTTAGGTGCTGTTGACTCGATTTTTGACTCATAGTGACCACATGTGACAGAGCAGAGCTGCACCATAGGATTTCCTAGGCTGTAAGGGCGATATGAGCTGGAATGGACTCAAATGCAATGGGTTTGGTCTGGATTTGGAATCTTTATGGGTGCAGATCACTAAGTCTTTCTCCTGCAGAACCACTGGGGGGATTGAGCAATTAGCCTTTCAGTTAGCAGCTGGGAACTTAATCATTGCGCCACTGGGACTACTTAGAGTTCTCCGAATCTGTCTCTGTCACACCTCCATGCCTTTGCACATGCTGTTCACTCTGCCTGGAGCACCCCACCCCGCACCTCTGCCTGGCCCACCCTGGTCATCCTTCAAGGCTGGACTCAAGCATGGGCTCCTCGATGAGACCTCCCCTGCCTCCCAGCCTACCTTAGAATTGCCATCCACGTGGCAGGGATAATAGTTATTATCAATAATTAAGGAGCTGGTCCAATTTAAGTTTCAGTCACAGACATGAAATCTTCTCATTTTGTCCTCAGTGGAAATGGACATTAGATCATAGTCTTGCATTTACTGGAAACCCATCACTTTATAATGTTGCCCCGATTTCAAGCTTCTGGGTTTCATATGTGACCCTGGCAAGTTCCTTCCTTTTCTGGGCCTCTGTCCCCAATTCTTTGAATGAGGAGGCTGGGCTGGATGATGCTGAGGACCCATCCAGGTCTGACGGCCTCTGATCTTTGGTCCTGTTCTCCTGGGGGACATGCCCTGGCCTGCACCCCATCCCTCTGCCTGTGCAAACTATTCATGCCCCTTGGGCACTGTTGCCAGGCTGAGGGGCTGCACTTCCCTGTGGGGAAAGGAGGTCGAATTAATCATGGTCCATGGCACCCCGGGCCCTGGGCTCTCCACCGCTTGCCCTAACCATACAGCACTGACCACACATTGTTTCTTCTGCTCAGAATGCCTTTAGCCTGGGCTCCCCACCACAAAAAAAAAAAAAAAAAAATTGCTGTTCAGTTGAGTCCAACTCATGGTGCCCCATGTGTATTAGAGTAGAACTGTGCTCCCTAGGTTTTCAATGGCTGATTTTTCAGAAGTAGATCTTCAGGCCTTTCTTCTGAGATGCCTGTGGGTGGACCAAAACCTCCAACCTTTTATTTTGTTGTTGTTGAGAATATACACAGGAAAACATACACCAATTCAACCATTTCTGCATGTACAGTTCAGTGACATTGATTACATTCTTCAAGTTGTGCAATAATTCTCACCCTCCTTTTCTGAGTTGTTCCTCCCCATTAACTTAAACTCATTGCCCCCTAAGGTTCCTATCTAATCCTTTGAGTTGTTGTTGTCACTTCAATTTCATATAGATGGTTCATAAGACAGCATAATGCTCAAGGCAGAGAGTTTTTCCTACTTAAGCTATTGTTTGGTTTTTAAGAAGTCTTTGGGAGATATTTTTGGTTTATGGTTTAAAGATTATCTCAGGGCAATAGTTTCAGGGGTTCCTTCAGCCACCATGGTAATGGCTCCAGAAAGTCTGAAGTCCACGAGTATTTGAAATTTTGTTCTACATTTCCCTCCTTTTTTTTTTTATTTTTATTGTGCTTTAAGTGAAAGTTTACAAATCAAGTCAGTCTCTCACACAAAAACTTATACATCTTGCTACATACTCCCAACTGCTCTCTTCCTAATGAGACAGCCTGCTCCCTCCCCTCCACTCTTTCTTTTCGTGTCCATTTCGCCAGCTTCTAACTCCCTCTACCCTCTCATCTCCCCTCCAGGCAGGGGATGCCAACATAGTCTCAAGAGTCCACCTGATCCAAGAAGCTCACTCCTCACCAGCATCCCTCTCCATCCCAATGTCCAGTCCAATCCCTGTCTGAAGAGTTGGCTTTGGGAATGGTTCCTGTCCTGGGGCAACAGAAGGTCTGGGGGCCATGACCACTGGGATCCTTCTAGTCTCAGTCAGACCTGGTCTTTTTACGAGAAGTCTGGTCTTTTTACGAGAATTTGGGGTCTGCGTCCCACTGCTCTACTGCTCCCTCGGGGATTCTTTCTTGTGTTCCCTGTCAGGGCAGCCATCGGTTGTAGCCAGGCACCATCTAGTTCTTCTGGTCTCAGGCTGATGTAGTCTCTGGTTTTTGTGGCCCTTTCTGTCTCTTGGGCTCTTAATTTTCTTGTGTCCTTGGTGTTCTTCATCCTCCTTTGGTCCAGGTGGGTTGAGACCAATTGATGCGTCTTAGATGGGTGCTTGCTAGCGTTTAAGACCCCAGACGCCACTCTCCAAATTGGGATGCAGAATGTTCTCTTAATAGATTTTATTATGCCAATTGACTTAGATGTCCCTGAAACCATGGTCTGCAAACCCCCGCCCCTGCTATGCTGGCCTTTGAAACATTCAGTTTATTCAGGAAACTTCTTTGCTTTTGGTTTAGTCCAGTTGTGCTGACCTCGCCTGTATTGTGTGTTGTATTTCCCTTCACCTAAAGTAGTTCTTACCTACTATCTAATTAGTGAATACCCCTCTCCCACCCTCCGTCCCTCCCCCTCTCATCATTTTTCCTCTTGTGATCAGGATTCTGCTATAGAATCTTTGATCAAAATGTTCGGTAATGGTAGCTGGCCATCATCCAGTTCTTCTAGTCTCATGACAAAGGAGGCAGTTGTTCATGAAGAACTTCCAACCTTTTGATTAGCAGCCCAGCATTAACTGTTTGCACCACTCAGGGACTCCCCTGGGCTCCCAATCCTCTTCAATTCTCTGGGCACAGCCCCCATTTTACTTTCTCTGTTAAATATCCCCCAGCCCTCCCTACCCCCAGCCACCCCTGGCAGAATGAGCCCCTCCCTCCTCTGTGACCCCACAGCTCTTGGTTCTCCCCTGCTCTGAGGCTGTATAGGTAATGCTATTGGTTGCTTACGTGCCTGTCTCCCAGGATTTTGGGGGCCTCCTTGCAGCTGGGACAGTGCTTTATCCATGTTTACATCCTGTGATCAGCACAGTGCCTGGCACCAGTAGGGCCCAATACTTTGAGTATCCACCTATGTCTCTCAGTGTCATCCACCCTCCCAATGCCTCCCATTGTCCTAGTCCAGTGCTATTCAAGGTGCTTTCAGAGCATCGCTTCATCTGCTGCTATTAGGAGCCCAGAGGGCCAGGCAAGGCAGATGTGACAGGGCAGATGCCACTGGAGATAAAGACACTGGCCTCCAGAGAAAAGAGTGATTTGCCGGGCTCTCCCCACCAGGGCCATAAAAAAAAAAAAGTAAAATTTTTTTTTTTACTCTACCCCACCAGGGCCATGCTCCTTACCTGGTCCCACAATGAGGAACGGGGCACAAGAAACAGAAGCTTCTGGCCCTGCCTCAGGGGAGCTGGGTGCTCCTGGCCCAGGGCTCCCTACACTGTGCCCTACAATTCAGCAGAGATAGGGGGAGGGTGTTGAGCAGGGAGCCTTTGGCGTCCCTATCTCCCCACTGTCCCCTGGGTGGGGGTAGGGGCAGTGCTAAAGAGCATAGACAAAGGAGGAGGGATTATGATAAAGAGTGGTCCTGAGGGGCCTGGAGACTGCAAGAGGACCCACATGCTAGGGGTGGAGGGTCTCTGAGCCCATCTCTGTGGAGCTCAGAGGACAGAGGAAGGCCACACCCCTCCCATCCCTAGCCAGCACACCAATCCTCATCCCCAGAGCTGGATTCTGAGCACCAGGCCCCAGCCTGGGAGAATCCCTGAGGTGAAGGGGCCCTCAGGGAGGGTCTTCAGGAGGGAGCTTGGAGCCAGGCCCTGGAGGAACCCTCGCCCCCTCTGGCTGGCAGGGAAGAACGACATCTTCGGGGAGCCCATTAGCCTCCATGCCCAGCCGGGCAAGTCCAGTGCAGACGTGCGGGCGCTGACCTACTGCGACCTGCACAAGATCCAGCGGGCAGACCTGCTGGAGGTGCTGGACATGTACCCTGCCTTCGCGGACAGCTTCTGGAGTAAGCTGGAGGTCACCTTCAACCTTCGGGACGTGAGTGAGCCTGCGGGCCAGGGCAGGTGGTGACTTGGGGCTGGAGGGCACTGCAGGGGATGTTCAACAGCCTGCTGAGAGCTGCACCTGACAGACCATCACCCTCCCTCAAACCCTATCCTGCACTCTTTGCCATTATCTTTTCTGTGCCTACTGTGACCAACACCATGCTAAACAAGTACGATGATAGCTACCACTTATTGAGTACCAACTAGGCACTAAGCTCTGGGCTAAGGACTTGTTTTACATTATCTCAGGTACTCCTTGCCTTGCAAATGGATATTATTATTCCATTTTCCAGATGAGGAAACTGAGGGTCAGAGAAGATAAGTAAATTGCCCCGAAGTTACACAGCCAGTAAATGGCAGAGCCAAAATGTGAGCTCAGGTTTGTCCAACTCCAAAGCCCATGCTCTTGCCAGCACATTGTTCCGAGCTGGAATGGAGGGTGTCTGCCCCCAAGAGGCTCATGATGCCAGGTACAGAGGGTGGAAAGAAGCAATGACAAAACTGTCTCTCCTTGTCAGTGGAAGAGGTCATGACAACTCAGGAAAAATAGCCACATAAGTTAAATAACCAAATAAGTCACAAGGGTATACAGGAGAGACCAAATTTCTGTGCTGCTCAGAGTTGCCATAGAGTGGGACAGCCAGTACGGATGCTGGGAGTGCGCTGGGGGCTTTGGTTGTCAGGAGCGGCTTCATGAATGGGGAGGGGTGAAACCAGCTAGTGGGGAGGATCCACCAGGCAGGGGGACAGTGGCTGAGACCCCAGCACTGGGCGTCTCTGTACCTCCCTCTGGCCCACCCCTGTCCCCATGCCCTCCCACCCCCAACCTCCAACCTCAGGAGGAGTGGCTGTGCCAGCCCAGGCCCACGCCCAGCTTCTGGAGGGTGGGGCTGAGGTGAGTTTTCCTGCTGTGGACGGCCCTTCCACCCTGCCTCCTCTGCTCATCTCCTCCACCCCCAGTGTTATCCCTTCCCACCTCACCTGCACAGGAGACACCTAGTAAGGATCCAGTGGCTCAGTAGCTGGACACTGGATAGGAGGGACATGATCTTGGTGGCTGATAACTCCGCAGCCCCCAGGTGCCCCCAAGTTTCATGGTGCCAGGAGGGTGGGCTGCCAAGGGTGCTGCTGAAGGCTCCTCCTGAGTGTATTGGGGTTCCAGGCCCAGCCTTCTCCAAGGAAAGCCCCCATTGGCCCATGCAGAGGAAGGGGCACTTGGGTCTTCAGGGAAGGACAGGGCTGGAAGAATAGCTCCTCTGCCTTATACCCCCAAATCTTGCTGCTCAAGGCAGCCTCTCCCAAGATCTCTGTGGGGTCTGCACATGGCTACTGAGCGCAAAGTCAGTGTCACCAAACCCTTGGCAACCTGGCTGCCACCCACACAGAAGAGCGTCTGCAGGAAGCTGCCCAGGGCATTGCTGCAGTGCCCAGCCACCTGGCACCCATTCTTATCTATTTATCACAAGGGTCCTATGGGGAGGTAGGGAAAGAAAAAAGAGGCCCCCTTCAGCTTTGATACCTGTCCCTTGATGCTTTTGTTCCCTACAAGGCAGACGGGGGTCTCCAGTCATCACCCCAGCAGGCTCTGGGCAGCCAAGTCCACCAAGGCTCCCTCCTCAATGACAACCAATCAGGTGAGCAAAGCCAGTCCCTGCCCCAACCCCTTCCAGTGTCTGCCCAGCCTCCTGTCCCTGCTTATGTCCTTTCCCTCTGCCTCCCCATGAATGGAGAAGGGGTCCCTCCTGGGCTCCGGGTCCCAACACTGATGGCTTGTGTCCTCAGAGCATGAGAGCGAGGGCTGGCTGGGTGCCGAGCACTCTCCTCAGGGTTGGATACCGGCCAGTGCCATGGGGCTCCACACCAAGGCACCAGGGAACCCTCTGGGCTGCAGCCTCCTGGGCAGTGAGGCCAGGGCTGTGAGCCCCCGCCTAGCCAGCCTGAGCAGACAGGGGCCCCGGCCCCCCTCCGGGGGCCATAGCCCCTTGGGCCCTGGAAGTCAGACCTCCATGGGGGCAGGACTTCTGGCTCCAGGGTACCCAGGTAAGGAGATTCCCTTCCTTCCCGGGGTGTGCATCCATGGTGGGGAGGAGGAGGAGCCTGGGCTCTGTTGAGTACAGACAATCCTGTGGGCCAGTGGGACAGGAGCTCAGACTCCCCGTCCCTCCTGCAGTTGTAGCCCCATCTCTGAGCACCTCAGACACATCTGGCATCTGGCCTGAGTTGCTGCAGCAAGTGCCCCCAAGGCACAGCCCCCGAAACCCTCAGGGAGGCTCGGACGGTTGGCCTCGTGAGCTAGGCTCCAGGCTGGAACAGCTCCAGGCCCAGCTAAACAGGTGAGTGCCCTGAGGGCTTAGGCTGGGGGAGCTGCAGAGGGCGGGCCCAGCAGCTAGCTGGGCACGGGTGCCCCCTCCTGGTGGCTCAGTGACATCATCAGGTACCCAGTGGTTTTTAGCATGGCGGGCCCCATTTAGTGGCAGGTCTCCCCATCCGTATGTTACTAAGGACAATTCTTTGGATGCCTTCCCTTGGAAAACCCTAGACTGTGCCAAGGAAGGCTTCTTGGGGGGTGGGGCCGCAATCATGTGCAGAAACATAAATTCCATGGGCCCTTGGAAAAGGGCATGGCCTGTGGATGGTGGGAATTTGGAGCAGGATGGTCTTGAGTTCAAATTCTGGCTCTGCAGCGCACCAGCTAGAGTATGGGCAAGTTACTTAACCACTTGGAGCCTCAGTTTGCTCTTTTGTGAAATGGGGATAATCAGAATAGCCATGTCAAAATGTCACTATGAGGACTGAACAATGTGTGCATGGGGCCTGTTCATTGTTGTTACCAGAGTCAGGGACATGCTAAGCGGAGTTTGGGCAAAGGCTGCAGATCCCAGTGGGAAATGGCTTCGAGTAGGCCCCAAGCTGCCGTAACCCCAAACTGAGAGCTGGCCTCAGGCCCTGAACTGCTCTCCCCCACCCTGACCCTGACCCTGACCCTGACTGCGGGGCTCCGTCTGGCAGGCTAGAGTTCCGCATGGCCTCAGACCTCAGTCACATCCTGAAGCTCCTTCAGCAGCCTCTGCCACAGGGCCACCCCAGCTATATCCTGGGAGCCCCTGCCTCCAAGGACCTGGCCTTGTTTCCTGTGACCTCAGCAACTCCAAGACCAGGTCCCAGGCTGGCCCAGGGCCATCTGCCTCCTGCACAGGTGAGCAGGTGAGGGACCCCCAGGGGCTTTCCTGGAGGTAGCTACTTGCTTTCCCACACCCCCAACTCGTTCCAATGTGGCTTCAGGCTCAGGGCCTCTGTGCTCCTAGAGCAGCTGTGGCTTCTGTTGTCCCCCTTTATGGCTTGAACCATGACAGGGCAGCCTGGACGGGGCAGTGGCAAAGTCCAGAAAGTGACCACAGACCCCCAGCTGGGGCAAAGGTAACAGGACCCTGTGCTGTGAAGGAGCAGGCACACCTCCAGCCAGCCCCCACCCCTGAAGTTGGGGTGGCTTAACCCATAGCCTGGCCTGGGAGGCTCTTCACACTGCATGCCTCTTTCTTGCCCCTCCCAGACCCCAGGCTGTGGTGACTTGGACCAATGTAGGCTGATGCACAGGAATGCCTCCTCCAGGATGCATCACCTGGTTGTGGCAATGGACAACCCCCTGACACCATCCTTGGAACAGGAGCAGCCCCAGGGGCTCCTGTCACCCTTGGCCTCACCTCTGTGGGACACAGACGGACAGGGACTTGTCTGTGGTCCCCGCTTCCCCTCCCTCCCTGAACACCTTGGCTCTGTCCCCAAGCAGCTGGAGTTCCAGAGATATGGCTCAGATCCTGGATTTGCAGGGTGTTAAAGCTACTGAATCCCAAGATAAAAGACACCATGAGAGGACTGAAGGTGGGTGAGAGTTGAGGATCCTCGGGGAGGCAGACAGCCTCCAAAATGGGCCTCTGAAAATCATTCCCCTAGAGTAGGTTCATACTGGTAACCCAGGTGACCCAAGAGGGCACGGTGAAGAGACTCTGGACTTTTCCCACCCTCCCCCAGGGCTCTGTTTAGACAGCAAGCCTGGTGAAGGATTGGGAGGGGGGGTGACTCTGATGTGCAGGTAACTTACAGGAGTGAGGGGTCAGTGAGGTAAAGAGAAGTTTCTGATCTGTGTGAGAGTCTTGCTCTGGGCTCGGCAGGATTATCCCTCAACTCAGAAACAGCCCCTGTACGTGGCCCAGCAACCACGGCCCAGGATCGATCAGGCCTCCTGCCGAGAGCCTCTGACCCAGCTGGAGGTGAAGGTGCCCTCTGTGGTAGACATGCCAATTCACAGAGCTCCAGCCCTCAGCTGCTCCACCCCTAACAGTTCTGTGATGACCTTTGGGCCCCTTCTGGGCAGTGGAGTGCCACACAGTTAATAAATTCAGCACATTTCCTGTTTAGCCAGGTATGTAAACTTACATGAGGGTCATCAGGTCCTTGACTGTGCCATGACTCCAACATCTGTGGTTTTCCCCAAGCCCTTTTCACAAAGAGCTGGGGGTTCATCCTCCAAATCTACCATGTTGGGGACCTGAACGTGGCTCCGCTGAGCCCAGGAGCCCTTGGAGCATAGCCAGGCTAGGGCGAAGGGAAGCAGAGAGGTGCTGGCTTGGTGGCCAACTGGAATCATGACAACAGCCAACACTCCCGTGGCACTCACCCCGTGCTGGGCACCACGCTGACTGCTCTGAAGATATTCATTCATCTAATTCTCCCAACAACCTTATGGGGTCAGTATAATTATTCCCATTTTAGAGATGTGGAATCAGTAATCAGAAACTTACCTGAGTATGAGGGGGACTTCTGGGTGCTGATGTTGTTCTGTTTCTTGATCTGGGTGCTGGTTACATGAATGTGTGTTCATGTCGTTAAAAAATATGTACACTTCTATGTGTAAATTATACTTCAATTAAAAAATAAAAAGAATCTTGCCCAACACAGTAGGAAAAGGAGGACATAACTTCAACCCAAGGAGCAGCAGCCCTGGTGGCACAGTAGTTAAGTGCTCAGCTGCTAATTGAAAAGTTGGCAGTTTGAACCAACCCATCTGCTCCACGGGAGAAAGACTTGGTGATCTGCTCTTATAAAGATTAACAACAATAACAAACCTGTTGCTGTCGAGTTGATTCCAACTCATAGCCACCCTGCAGGACAGAGTACAACTGCCCCATAGGGTTTCCAAGGCTGTAATCTTTACCGAAGAAGACTGCCACATTTTTCTCCTGAAGAGCAGCTAGTGAGTTCAAACTACTGACCTTTCAGGGGCCGAGCACTTTAACCACTGTGCCACCAGGCTGTCCTACTATGTCACATGGGGTCGTTATGAGTAGAAAATCAACTTGATGGCACCTAAATTTTTTAACAAAACAATTTCAACCCAGATAGTCTGGCCTGACAGCCTGTGCAGTTAGCTGCAAAGGGCTATTGTTCAAAAAGGTCCTCATCACTGGTCTTCAGTTATTTTGCACAAATATTCTCTAAAGGAAATCTGACATCTTTTGAAGTTGACATCTGAATTGTTTCATTGGTAAGTTTAAATTGTCGCAAAGGATGTAATTTCCATTGGGTTGTAAATATTGACACAACTGTACTGTTTTGTCCCTCATTTATATTGATCCATTTGCATCCAAATAGCTTAGTGACTTGAGAGCCACCATGGGCCATTTTAAAGACACAAGAACAAACCTTTTTCAACATCATTCCTTTTTCTCTTCAAACTCGTAATTCCATTCTAGCCACCATCCCCATTTTATGCACCATGTAATTTATTTTCATGCTTCAAAGTCTATTATTGAGCATCCTATCATATCTGCTTGCAACACAAATATGTATATAAACTGAAATTTTAAAATTAAATTTTGTAAACTTACTAAGGCTTTATTAGTAGTACCGAGTTGTTTAAAACAACAAATATATATTCACATTTTTATAAAAATTAACATTTTATTGGAAATGCACCTCTTAAAGAGATTGCATGGGGATTTTTTCCCCCAATTAGTTCATTTATCTGTGGATGAATATCATTTTTTAAGAGGATAAGACAAAGTTCAGCAACAGTTTTGTTTGTATTTTTCTTTTTTTTATTAAACTTAAGCACAGAGAAAACTTGCTCACACAAATAAGATGGGACTGGAAGGGATTTATTAAAACGTCACTTAATTCTTTCAATTCTTTCCAAGTTGTCTGTTAAAAATCACATCGACCGTTAAAAATTATATTTAATGATATCATCTAACAATCCACTACAATCCTTCAATTTTGTTGAAAGCAAAGAATTGGAAACCATGTAAAGTATAAAAAGTTGTTACCCAGATTCGAGACCTGCATTTTCTCCATTTCAAACTCACAGCGCAGATAAATTTAAGGCTTGATTGACATACGCCTTGGGATGCGCTGCGGGGAAGGGATGGACATAGACAGAAGCTTAGAGCCAAGCTGGTCACGTTGCTGCTAATTGAGGACCAACCGGAGAATTCAATTCGGAGATTTTTCTGGAATTGCAGGAAAGCGCAGGCAGGCCTCACTGAACCCGGCGTGGTCCTAACTAAGCCACCGGTCGGTCTGCAAAAGGCGTGCTGGAGGCCTTTCCTTTAGACACTGGGAAAACGCTGCCCGGGTTCAAAGGGGCGTTGGGACGAGTGGGAAGGGAGGGTGACTCCTGTTTGGCGCGGGCCAAGTTGCCTGGCCGCAAGGCCCCCCATTATTGCAGAATTTTAATTTTACTCGACAGCTTGGGGAGGCCGCTCAGAATAGAAGCAGCAGAGGGGAGGTCAGAGCAGGTCACGCAAGAGGTTTCATTCTCAGAGACTTGACCTAGAACTTGGAGACCTGCTGCCCGGCACGTTGAACTCTATATCACCCACGCCCCCATTCACCAGCAGTGCACCGTTATCTCTCGGACTGACATTTGTATCAGCCAATGGCCTTCGGGTCTGCGAAAGCCCCGCCCCATGATTGGGAGGGGCGAGAAATTGGAGTGACGTAGTGAGGAGGTGTCAAAACCTCCGGGCACAATAACCAATCAGGCGAAGGAACTGTTCGAACGGACGTGTCAGGCAGCCAACGGCCGGCGACGCTGCGGGGGTCGCGTGGCTTCCGTTCCGAGTGGGCGGGGCGGTGTCCCAAACGGAAGGTGGTTTTTGTCGGTGCCGAAGCTGGTTTGAAAGTGGGGGTCGGGCCAGGCCGCCGTTGTCTGTCGCCGCGGCCCCGCTTCCGGGCTAGGCTGTCCCTGCCTGCCCCGCCTCCCTTCAGACCCCTCGGTCCCAGGCTCGGCTCCCCGCCCAACTCGCGCCCCGCCCGCTGCCTCCGACTGCGGACCCGGCCCGCACTGCGGCCCAGCCGCCGCCACCATGTCCCTGCACGGCAAACGGAAGGAGATCTACAAGTATGAAGCGCCCTGGACGGTCTACGCCATGAACTGGAGCGTGCGGCCTGACAAGCGCTTTCGCCTGGCGCTGGGCAGCTTCGTGGAGGAGTACAACAACAAGGTGGGCCGGGCAGGGGCTCGGAGCCCAGCTGGCGGGGAGCGGGCCCCGGGAGCGCCCTTTCCGGGCCGGAGCCCAGACCCCAGAGCCCTCCTGCGGACTTGCCTTGGCGTCCTGGAGCGGTTCCTGTGTGTCTTGCCCGGTGCTGAGGGTTTTGCACTCGTTGTCTCATTTAATCCTGGCAGATTCCCGTGTAGTCGGGAGTGTAGTTACCTCCGTTTTACTGATGGGGAAACTGAAGCACAATATCGTGACTTGCTGAGCTAGGCAGCTATTTCATGGCCGAAACAGATCTGAAACCCGAGCTTCCACGCCAAGGCTACACCGTTTATCTTTTTCAACCCCCTCCCCTCCTGCCGCATTGCTTCAGTTTGGGGGGCGGGGGTGGGAGGAATTAATGGCTGTGAGGGAAAATGCAGGCGTTAGAGTTGGTAGCCCTTCACTTCTGGCACAGACTTCCCCCTCCCCCCACTCCCATCCCCAGATACTATTCATGGTTCCCCTGGCCCTTCTGCCAGGAGTGCCATCGCTATTGCTGCCTGATAGCCATTCCTTCCAAAGCGATGTCTTTTTGAAAGTCTTGGCCCATGGCCATGATCCCGTCATTGTTTCCTAAATAGAGAAGGATGATACTTTGCCTTGTCTTTCCTTGGCTCCTTTCCTGCTAATACAGATGTGTAACCTTGAGTAGTAAGTCTTTCTGGGCATCCATCAATTTGAGAGTCCTTCATAGAAGCGTTGGTAGTAGGGGAAACTTTTACGCTGGCAGTGCAGCATACATTTATTTTCTGAAGTTGTTGCATAAGGAATTTTCTTTCCTTTATTCTTTAAGCTCTTCCTTTTATTGTATCAGAGTAAAAGTTGTGATTGATAGTGATCAGAGCAACTGAAAGCCTTGGCTGTTGATATTTAGAGCCAGAGCTCCCGCTTAAACCATGAACACCAGAAAACTAAAATTACGTGGAGAGTGACAGGCATGGCGCAGAGGGAAAAAGTCACGCTGTCTAGGGTCAGGTCCTGTCTGGTCCCTTGATTAGCTGTGGGGCATTGCACAGGGCAGTTGTATTTCTGACCCACAGTTTGTTGTAGGAAGGAGGTTTCTTTTTACATGTGATGGTCTTGTAAAAAGCATTTGAAATGTTTATATTTCTTTTGTGTGTAGTTTTTCAGGAGCACATCTGTTTCTTTAGAGTAGGTCATAACTACTTGGGAGTCCCCTTTGAGAAAACGTTGAAAACAATGGACTTTGCTCAGATATTGCACGTGAACAATTTACAAATCTCAAGGAGTACAAACTGATCTCGAAGCCCACCCACTGGCCACAGAAAACGGAGAATCGGGAGCAAGACATAGCTTTATTTCCTTTTCTCTGGTGATTTTTATTCCTTATGGAGCATAGTGGATGGCAGAGCTGGAAATGGAATTTAAAGCCCTGGTGTGGAAACCAGATTATTAAAATTAAGACCACTAGAACTATTGTTAAGGGTACATGTTAAAAAAAAAAAAGGTAAAATATGACTTCCAAAGGGCATATGAGTCTTTTCACACAAATTGATAATTTTTTTCTTGCAAGTATTTCCAGGGTTAATTTGGGTAAGAAGTCATAGTCTCATTTCTAAGAGAGGGAAAACTGAGTCACAGTTAGGTTACCAAAGAATCTGTGGAATAATTGGTGTTAAATCTCAGTTTTGGGAACTCTGCCCCCACATTCGGCCTTCCATTCAGCAACCGTATGGAGCTCCTTCTTTGTGTTGGGCACACAAGCAATGTTGCCTTAGTAGTAAAATGCAAACTAATAATCCCAGTAGTAACAGAATAAGCAGTTGACTGTGTTTTAACTCTGAGTCCCTGAGTGGGACAAACAATGCATTCAGCTGCTATTAGTGGTTGGAGTCTGGCAACGTGAGGTCGTCATGAATCAGAGCCGACTCGCTAGTAACTGGTTTGGTTTTTTGGCTTTATATTTGAACTCATTTATGTGATGTAGGCATATTATGGAAACCCTGGTGGTGTAGTGGTTAAGTACTACAGCTGCTAACCCAAGGGTCGGCAGTTCAGATCTGCCAGGTGCTCTTTGGAAACTCTACGGGGCAGTTCTACTCTGTCCTATAGGGTCACTATGAGTCGGAATTGACTCGACGGCAGTGGGTTTGGTTTTTTTGGGTTTTTCTAGGCAAATTATTTTTGTGTCTCCATCTATCTGTAGTTCAGGGTTCTTAGCTTTTGTGTGTGTGTGTTGTGTATGTGTGTGCCATGGACACCTTTGACGATCTAAAGTCTATAGTCTGCTTCTCAGAATGATGTTTTCAAATGCGTAAACATATATAGGATTACAAAGGAAGCCAATTATATTGAACTATAGTTATCAAAACTTTTGAAAAGTGGTGATAAAGTAATATGTGCTTTTAAATTAACTCATTAAATTGTATCATCTAGTGTAATTGTTATTGTAATTTTGAAATGGTTATGAAGGTAAACAACTTTTCATAATATATTTCACAAATATAATGTGATATGAAAAAATCAATGATTTCTATTGGTGACAAAGTCACGGATATTGCTAATGCTGCTGTGGGTGACTGCCTCCATTTGTAATTAAAAGAAATGCTTAATTTCAGCTAGAGATTGATGAAAATATAATTTTCTGATCCAAGTTCATGGACCCGCCCCCCACCCCCAAGTTAAGAAACCTTACTGTAGAGGATCTGTGCGTAGGGGCAGTAAATCACACTTTAAAGTAGTGCTTCTTGGACTAAGAGGAAACCCTGGTGGCATAGTCGTTAAGAGCTATGGCTGCTGTCTGAAAGGTCGGCAGTTCAAATCCACCAGGGGCTCCTTGGAAACTCTATGGGGCAGTTCTATTTAGTCCTGTAGGGTTGCTATGAGTCGGAATCGACTCAGCGGCAGTGGGTTTGGGGTTTTTTTTTTTGGTTTTCTTGGACTAAGTTTTTTTTTCTGAGCTGAAAGGTTAATTTCCTCTTTTTTTAAATTGTACTTTAGATGAAGGTTTACAGAACAAACTAGCTTCTCATTAAATGGTTAGGGCACATATTGTTTTATGACATTGGTTACCAACCCCATGACATGTCAACACTCTCCCTTCTTGACCTTGGGTTCCCTATTAGCAGCTTTCCTGTCCCCTCCTGCCTTCTAGTCCTTGTCTCTGGGCTGATTTGCCCCTTTAGTGTTGTTTTGTTTTTTGGGCCTGTCTAATCTTTGGCTGAAGGGTGAACCGCAGGAGTGACTTTATTACTGGGCTAAAAGGGTGGCTGTGGGCCATACTCTCTGTCAGGCCAGCAAGTCTGGTCTTTTTTTGTGAGTTAGAATTTTATTCTACATTTTTCTCCAGCTCTGTCTGGGCTGCTCTATTACGATCCCTGTCAGTGCAGTCACTGGTGGTAGCTGGGCACTATCTAGTTGTACTGGACTCAGTCTGGTGGAGGCTGTAGTAGTTATGGTCCATTAGCCCTTTGGACTAATCTTTCCCTTGTGTATTTAGTTTTCTTCATTCTCCCTTGCTTCTGACAGGGTGAGACCAGTGGAGTATCTTGGGTGGCTGATGACAAGCTTTTAAGACACCAGACGCTACTCACCAAAGTAGAATGTAGAACATTTTCTTTATAAACTATGTTATGCCGGTTGAGCTAGATGTTCCCCAAGACCATGGTCCCCACAGCCCTCAGCCCAGCAATTCAGTCCCTCGGGGAGTTTCGATGTGTCCGTGGAGTTTACATGACCTTGCCTTGAGCAAGTTGTGCTGGCTTCGCCAGAATTGTGTACTGTCTTACCTTCAACAGTTTGACCTAAGTTTTGGAGAAGCCCTGCCATGGAGGTGGCTGGCTTCATTTAGAGAAATTTGAAAATTTATTGGTTGGAATTTTCGGACTTTTAGTTCCTACTTGCCATGGATAGTGATTGCCAGCAGAGGACAAACTTAATGGGCACATAGCCAAAAAAAAACCAAAGCCAGTGCCATCGAGTCGATTCTGACTCATAGCAACCTTATAGCAAATAGATACTGATGAAGAAGCTCAGAAATAGCCTTTTTTTTTTTCCCTTGGTGTAGAGGCATTACGATAAGAAAACAGCATTGTAATTTTATAAATTTTGTGTTAATATAACCATGTTTTCCTATAGTAGAATTGCTCCTAGTTGTTCAATGGAATTAGATCTGTTAGTGTTTCAGGAACAACAGTGACTTCCAGGTGTTCTGTAATCTGAATAAATTTGAAAATCATTGCAAAGTAAAGAAACAGATTCTATCCACTATATCTGATTTTAAAAAAAAAGCCCTGTTATCAGTTGTTGTGTCTCATGTTCTTTTTTGTGTGGTCTCAGCAGCAATGGTGCTGGAGCATTGGTTCTCTAAATTTTAGGCAGTTGAGAATTCCCTGAGGTTTATGTATTCCTGGGCTCCACCCTTGAAATTAGCAGGCATTCGGGTGATTCAGAAACAGATGGTCCAGGCAGCACGCTAAGAACATTGCCCTGGCGTTACCTTGGCATCTGCTGGCCAGAGGCAGGAATCCAGTCTTTTTGTGGCTACGTGCTCCTGACATTGGTTCTGCCCTTCCATCCAGGTTCACCCCTGAAAAAAGCTCCATAACTGTATTGCCTCTTTGAAATAGACTGGGCTCGGTTCTCAATCCGGCCATGTCCCAGCGGTGTGTGACCTTGGGCAAGTTAACCTGTGCCTCAGTTTCCTTGCCTGTAAAGTGAGAGTAATTAATAATAAACGCATCTCTCTTAGAGGGTTGTCAGAAGGAGTTAATGGACCGAGGAACTTTGGCACACAGTAAGCAATGTAGAAATGCTAGGTATCACAACGTGATCATCGTCCTTTTTGTGGTTAACTGCTGTCACGTTGGTCTTGGTGTATCCCCGTGACTGGTTGCAGATCGGATCATTGTGATCCACAGGGTTTTCATTGACTGATTTTTTGGAAGTAGATAGCCAGGGCTTTCTTCCAGTCCATCTTAGTCTAGAAGCTCTGCTGAAACCTGTTAAGCATCATAGCAACATACAGGTCTCCACTGACAGATGGGTGAGGCTACACATGAGGTTCGTTAGTCAGGAATCGAACCTGGTCTCCCTGATGGAAGGTGAGCATTCTGCCACCAAACCACCAGGGCCTCATAATCATTACTGTACCTGGAATTGGAATATAATCGAGGAGAATTATATGGGTGTTAGGTGGATTTGGTCCCTGGGTGGCACAACGGTTAAGCACTTGATTACTAACCGAAAGATTGGAGGGTCGAACCAACCCAGAGGTGCCTCGGAAGAAGGGCCTGATGATCTGCTTCCGAAAGGTCACAGCCTTGAAAACCCTATGGAGCGCAGTTCTACTTTGCATACATGGGATCGCCATGAGTCGGGATAGACTCAACAGCAACTGGTTTGGTTTGGTTAAGTGGATTTGACTTCGTATTTTCCACAGGGGAATCAGGACCTTAGGTCAGAAAGGTCATCGTGTTCATCCCCTGTCTTTGAAAGGTTTTAAAGACCCTGGGGAAAAATTCCCTTGATCCCTTTTGACCAACTCATTTTGTGGCCTGGCAGCTTGTACTTCTGACTGTAAGTACTATGATGTGCTAGTTGTCGCCCATTTTCTCCTGTCCTACCTGGTTTAGACACAATGACTCTTATATTCCTCCTGAGTTTTGATAGTATCTATGGTCTCAAGGCAGGTCACATTTCCATTCTTTTAGGGGAAAGGATGGTAGCAGTTCCTGGGCTTCTGTTCCACTTAATTGCGTGTTTCAGAGTTTGGTTTTGAATGAAGTTGATAGGATGACTGGGATTTATTTTGCACTAGTATTTAGTGAGCTGACTACTTGTGCTCTGACATTTAGCATCTAGAGAACATTTATGCGTTCTGAGAGCAACTAGGTGTTCCTCATGCTTTTTGAAGAATACTGGTAATGAATCTGGGTATCACTACCCTGCACTTAAAATACACGTGATAAATGTTTGCCTTGTCAGCTGTGTTGATTCCTCTGAGATTTTTAATGCGCAGTTACTTTATATACACAGTGCCTAATTATTTTGTCTCTGGTATATAATTTTTCAGCTCTTAGTGTTTGTAGCAGCCGTTCCAGGTTCTCATTCATTTGCTCATTAATTCAACAAATGTGTTGAATACATCACTCTTTTAGGCACAGTGATACTTGGTGACCTTCTGTAACCTTTTTTAGCAGATGTGATATTGGTAGCAATAAAGAGAAAGCATTTTTGTACACATTGGTATTTTTGATAGATATCTGTAATTTTGCAGTGCTCCATCCAAATTCATCTCCCTGGCAGGACTGTCAGCAGGGAGCTTTAACATACAAAACTCTTACGGTTTTTAACTTCCCCCTTTTTTCTACATAGTGAGAGAACAAATTCCCCCATGGGACCACTTTATTGCATTTTGACCTAATCTTGTTCCCGCGCACTTACTGGAGATGCCGTGTTCTTTCTGTAGATAGTCTGGCCTGCCTGAGGCCTCACTGCCGGAGCTGACTGGCCAACCTCCGAGCCAGGAGCTGAAGGGTGCAGTGCTGAATTCATCTCAGACTTTAGCAAGGCAGGACCTCAGTGTGTGTGGGCATTGGCTGAGGACAAATGGAAAAGGCCAGGAGGAGCAGCTTTATGCTCTCAGAAGGTGGCTTTAGTTGATTTTTGTTACATTAGCAGTTGTGGGGAAAAGTTCCACTGACTGAAGTACTACATTGATTCAGGTAACTTGGAGACTTTAAAAAAATTACACACACACATGTTCCACTTCGTTTTCTGATACTAGTGCTGTCTGCATTGAAGTGGAATAGTGGCTTCTCCCAAGGAGCTTATAGTCTAACAGCATAGACATGGCACTTTTTTTTTTTTTTTAATATAAGTCCTAGGTAATATGAACAGTAATTTATGGTGTTATTCATGAAACTAATAAAAGTGAAAGTGAAGATGTGGTCATGCCTCAAGGGATGAATTGTTTTTGCATATATGTGCCTCAGGAGTCATCTGAGGTAGTAATACAATTTAAAAATAAGTAAAAAAGCTTTTTACTCCACAGCCTTTTCTCTTTGTGGTTAGGTGCCATTAAGTTGGTTCTGACTCATAGCAACCCTATAGGACAGAGTAGAACTGCCCCATAGTTTTCTAGGCTGTAATCTTTACTGGAGCAGATCGCCAGGTCTTTTCTTTTGTGGAGCTGCAAGGTGGGTTCAAACTGTCAACCTTTCAGTTAATAGCTGAGCACTTAGCTATTATACCACCAGAGCTTCTCTTTCTTGTTGTTGTTGTTGTGTGCCATCAAGTCAATTCTGACCCATAACAACACTGCAGGACAGAATAGACCTGCCCCATAGGGTTTCCAAGGCTGTAACCTGTACAGAAGCAGACTGCCACATCTTTCCCCGGCAGAGTTGCTGATGAGTTTGAACCACTGACGTTTTGGGTAGCAGCCAAGTGGACTAAGCCACCAGAGCTCCTTCTTTTCTCTTTTACCCACTCGTTACCTATTGCCATCGAGTCGATTCCAACTCATAGCAATCTAATAGAATAGAACTGCCCCATAGGGCTTCCAAGGCTGTAATCTTTACGGAAGCAGACTGCCACATCTTTCTCCCATGTAACGGTCGGTAGGTTTGAACTGCCGGCCTTTCGGTTAGCAGCCAAGCACTTAACTGCACCACCAGGGCTCCTCCTTTTCTCTTCAACAGTATTTATTTCACATTTTGGAGTAAAGTGTTATGAAACAATGGTTACAGAAAGACAGTGGAGGTAAGAAATCGATATTTAACAACAGAGAACCCCTGAGGGAGCAGGAGAGCAGTGGGATGCAGACCCCAAATTCTCATAAGACCAGACTTAATGGTCTGACTGAGACTGGAAGGACCCCGATGTTCATGGCCACCAAACCTTCTGTTGCCCCAGAACAGGAACCATTCTCGAAGCCAACTCTTCAGACATGGATTGGACTGGACAATGGGTTGGAGAGGGATGCTGGTGAGGAGTGAGCTTCTTGGATCAGGTGGACTCTTGAGACTATGTTGGCATCTCCTGCCTGGAGGGGAGATGAGAGGGTAGAGGGGGTTAGAAGCTGGCAAAAAGGACACGAAAAGAGAGAGTGGAGGGAGACAGCGGACTGTCTCATTAAAAAGAGTGTGTAGCAAGGTGTATGTGGGTTTTTGTGTAAGAGACTGACTTGATTTGTGAACTTTCACTTAAAGCACAATAAAAATTATTTAAAAAAAAAAAGAAATTGATGTTTAGCAGGAGGACAGGGAAGATCATGGAGAAAAAAGGCAGAGGAGTAGCCTAAATATCAAAAATAAGATGATTAACATCAGATCTGATTTTTCTTTATGTTCCCATAATATACGAGGAAGGATGGCAATATAATGAAGATCAAATGGGCTATTTAAAAAATCCAAATGAGACCAAAAGGTCAACGATTACTCTAAAGCAAAGATGAGCTGGTAGAGGGGCAAGGAGACTAAAAAAAAAAAAAAGAGTACCGTAAATGGAATAGCCAGAATACAATTAAAGAGGATATTGTCACATTGTGATAAACATAACTAAAGTTACTGAACAATATGGGTAGAAATTGTCAAATGGAAACCTAATTTGTTATGTAAACTTTCACCAAAAACACAATAAAATATTACTTAAAAAAAAAAAAAATCAAATGGATATAGGAAGATGCCAAGAAAGGACATCTGTGACTCCAGATTCCAAATCAGAAGAGTGTAGTTCTCCAAAATAGGTGACACATTTCTGACGGGCAAACTCAATAGTCCTTTGATTGAGACAGTGGGAAGAGAGTGCACAGCCTGGCAGCAGGAGCTTCCCCAGGCCCTCTTTGACACCTTGGGTAGGAGGGGAGCGAAGCTGTCCAAAGAGACACATAGCCATGCCATCTTTACTGGAAGCATTAGATGAGGGAGGTTGGAAGAGAGATTGGCCTGTGAGCAGCTTGGCAGCTCCTGATTGCTGTTGGCTGGGGGAGACACAAAGGCTTCAAGTGCTTCTGCCAACTTGGCCTCTCTCCTACGGGAACCTCCTTCAGATCATCCAGGAGGAACTTGCCTTATTTAAAAGGGACTTAACACAGTAGCTATAGAAAGATATTGTAAGAAAGGAGGGAAGAAATGGGAAACAATGGCAGGTAAAGTACCCACACTACAAAAACGTTTTCATGTCAGTTGAAAATTATGGTTTAGCGTAATGTCCTGCCACCATAAATCCAAAGAACTTAAGAAAATTAATAGCTCTAAGCAGAGATACAAGAGATCTGATAAAATGAGGCAAAATGACAGATTTTCTCCTGAAAATGGAAGATGAACTGGCATAGCACAGAATTGAAAGTCATGGTGGGAACAGCAGAAAAATGAATAAAAACTGCTGAAAATATTGTAAGGGATAGGGAAAGATTGAGAAAATGAAATGGAAATAAACATTTAAAAACAATTAGAAAACGATAGATGTAGAAAATAAAGGAGATCTAACTTAGGCATAATTGGCGTCTCTGAAGAAGAGAACGAGAGAAATGAAAACAAATTCAAATATGTAATTAAAGAAAATTTCACAAAAATAAAGTTTCAATGTGATGAATTTAAACTCTAGGTCAAGAAATATTGACACAGAACAGTTGACACTAAAACACATCCTAGTAAGTTTCTATAGTTTAAAGATGAGAAAAGAATCTTTTGGGCACCCAAGCAATAAGATCAAGTCTTCTTTAAAAGGGGAAGAGGAAATTAGGCTAGCCACATTTAGTTCCAGAAGACAATGAATCAAGGTGTACAAATCTACAACTATTGTAGATTGTGCCACTATAAATACCTGGGGATATACTTAAGAATGTGTATGATTTGTATAGGAAACAATGCTGCTGAGTGACACAATGCAAGACTTGAATAAAGGAAACAGTATACTCTCTCCTTAGTAAGACTCAGTGTCCCTAAACTTATTTATAAACTTAATGTGATCCTGATTTTTTTTTTTAGAACCAGGCAAACTGATTTCTTTTACAAATGAATTTACAAATGTGCAAACATTGTCAGAAAAACCCTGAAAAGAAAGAGTAATGAGGAAAGTGGGGAACTACCCCACCAGACATTAAAACATGCTGTAAAGCTCTGATAATTAAGACAGTTTGATACTGTAAGGACAGATGAGTAGAACAGAAGAGAGTCCAGAAATGAGCTCAAATACATAATTTGTGATAATAGGATGTTATGAGTAAAGAAAATCGATCATATAACAAGTGATATGGAGACTACCTCATACCTTGTACCACAATTTCAAATAAATTAAAAAAATTAGCACAACTGTAAAACATGGGTGAATTTTGTAATCACAGAGTGGGTAAATGAAAGTAGAGACAACTAGACTGCAAGACCATAAAAATAGAGATAAACTAGGCCAGATAAAAATAAAATAAAATTTCTGTGTGGCAAAACCAACCAACCCCACAAAGTCAAAAGATAAATGGTAAACTGCAAAAATATATGTAATGTCCTAGATTAAGAGCAAATTTCTTTAATATGTAAAGATGTACGGTCACCCAGTAGAAAAAGGGCAACAGGTGTGAACATTTTCCAGAAATAGGTATGTAAATTACCCTTTAAATATATGGAGAGCTCAACCTCATAAGAAAAAAGCATAATAAAATTTCAGTCAGATTAACAACAACAAAAAAATTGGTAATATACATTATTGGTGGGCATATAAACTTACATAGCTTCTCTGCAGAGGGCAAGTAGCAGTCACTCAGAATTTAAAATAGATTTCTCCTTTGACCCAGTAGTTCCACATCTGGGAGTTTGTCCTACAGCTAGCTGTTCTTATCTAATTGAAAGTACAATGCATTCCCGGCATTTTGTCGTTGTCCTCCATTTTGTGATCTGATGTAATTTTCCTACGTGTTACAAATCCTAATCTCTGCCTGTGGTTAATGAGGCATGATTAGGTTATGTTAAAGAAGATTAGGGTAGGATACAACACCCTCATTCAGGTCACAGCCCTGAATCTGATGGAAGGGGAGCTTCCCTGGGATGTGGCCTGCATCACCTTTTATCTTACAAAAGATACAAGGAGAGAGAAGCAAGCAGAGAGATGGGACCTCATGCCACCAAGAAAGAAGCACTGAGAGCGAAGCATGTTCTTTGGACCCGGGATCCCTGTGCTGAGAAGCTCCTAGACCAAGAGAAGATTGATGACAAGGATCTTCCCCCAGAATCAACAGAGAAAGCCTTCCCCTAAAGCTGGCGCCCTGAATTTGGACTTCTAGCCTCCTAGACTGTGAGAGAATAAAATTCTGTTTGTTAAAGCCATCCACTTGTGGTATTTCTTTTACAGCAGCACTAGATGATTAAGACTGTGTGTGTGTGTGTGCGCGCGCGCGTGCACATGTCTGTGTGTGTATATATTATATATTTTTTAAACCCTATGTACACATTTATACAAATACAGGAGAAACATTTGGAAAGATGAGCATCAAACAGTGGTTTGGGGGTCAGCAAGTACAATTGGGGATGAGGGTCATGGGAGTCTTTACCTTTTAGTTTTATGTGAATATTCACAAAGAGCTTACATTATCTTTCATTGTTAAATTTAAAAATTCTGAGTATACACATGAAAAATTGAACAGTGACAACCAGTCCTTACTCCCTTCAATACTGGATTGGCAACTTGAAACAAAAGTACTAGAGTCAATTTGGCTGAGGATAAAACGTTAAGTCTGTGCAAACACATGAAGAATTTGAGAAGTGAAACTAGGTTGCATAATTGAAGCATTCAGGTGGAGCAAGACTTTCTTACATAAATGGTGTAATCTTGAAATGTTGACAAAAACAACCAATTTTAGAAAGAGATGAATTTCAGGTCAGAGAAATACATAATATGCTGGACTCTAGTTGCCAGCAAAATTCTTTTGTGATATGTGAGATTTTATTTGGCACCTTTCTTAACTATAGCATCTGTTGAAGCACGGCCCACCCGAAGTCCTTTACCCAGATTTTAATGTAGAAAGGTGATGTATAAAAGAATTAGGCACACCCTACAGTATTCCAGAGAAACTTTGCACTTTGTTCAGGGCACTGTAAGTCTGTAGAAAATCCTGACAGCCTTCGGTTTGGCTATCTGTTCTCAAATTTTATACTGAAATACATAAAAGGTAACTCAGTTTGACTCTGTCCTAATAAACTGCGTACTCTGGATGACTGTGTTTTATAACTTTATGTTCATGAGTGGATGTTAGGAAAACAAGTGTAATAGAAGCCATAAGAGATACCTTAATTTCAGTAACAAAATAATGGAATCATACTCCTTACCTAACAGGTCCACTTAGACTTTATCATAAGAAAATACTGTGTATGTAAAGATCTAGATACTCAAGAGATTTGTGGACTCATGAGATCACGACTGATTAAAAAACGTAGTGGACAGCATTGTTGTGAGGCTGAAAGCCAAAGAAATTTATGGTCATACTATCCTGGGTTTAGGAAAATGTTTAACCCTTCTTGATTAGTGTTTTAATATAAAGAACCACTGCATGTAATTATTTGTAAGAAATGTATATTAAATAAGGTATCTTTCAGTAGAAACACACATGAAACAAAGTTATGTATTGATTGCTTGATGACAGTGTTGTGACCAGAGGCTGGCAGGAACCTAACTCTGCATTTCTCCTAGGGGTAATGGCTCAGTATTTACTAACTGAGTCTTCTCAGTGGCGTTGTTACGTGTAACTACGAGTAATGAGAATCGGCTATATTTGAAAATGCCCCAGGAAAACAGATGTTTATGTGGCTCAACTTTGGTGTGTTACAGGTCCAGCTTGTTGGTTTAGATGAAGAGAGCTCCGAGTTTATTTGCCGAAATACCTTTGACCATCCATACCCCACCACAAAGCTCATGTGGATCCCTGACACAAAAGGCGTCTATCCAGACCTCCTGGCCACAAGTGGCGACTATCTCCGTGTGTGGAGGGTAAGCAGAAAACATGGTTCGCGGCCAGACCAGTGGGCTTTCTCAGTGTCTCCTGTTGTTAGCAGCCTGGTTTCCTGAATAAACCGGGGTCGGAGGCAGTGAGTACTTCTGTGTTGTGGCAGCACTGGAGAAGAAGTGGTAGTGTGTCTGCACTGACCTTGTTTGGCTCAGCAGATCTTCTCCTAAGTCTCACCAGGGTTCCTTGAAGTCATACTGCTGGCTACAGAGTCAGCTCTGGAAGCCAGAGTCTCATTTAACCTGAAGTAAAGATGACAGCCTGCTGTGGAAGTGGGGTATGGAGGCCTCTTCTGTTTATAGCTAAGGTATTTTTGAGTAAATTAAACAAAATGCCGGGCTACTGATTCTAGTAATACATGAGTGGAGCCTGGAGCCTCACCTCCACTCTTAGCTGAGCTCATGGTCAGCAGCATCTCCTACAGCCTGGAGGTCGTGCCCAGCCAAGCAAGGTGCGTAGGGTCCAGGCTGAGTGAGGTGAGAAGACCTCTCCTCTAGAAAGATCTGGGGATGGGAATTTGGAAAGCAAAGCTGGGCAGAGGAGAAGGTTTAAAAAGTAGCAGCATTCGGGGAGTTCCTCTGGGATTTATTATTTATTATTCACCCCCACCTCCCATGTGTTATATTACTAAGATGCTGTTTAGACAGGACTTTAAAGACTTTCTGTGAGGCTACGACTGGCTGACCTTGTAAAACTCTTGTTTCTTCAGGTTGGTGAAACAGAGACCAGGCTGGAATGTTTGCTAAACAATAATAAGAACTCTGACTTCTGTGCTCCTCTGACCTCCTTTGACTGGAATGAGGTGGATCCTTATCTTTTAGGTAAGGGAATTAGGGAGGAAGCATTCCAGTTAGAAGGAGGAATGACACATTGTCTCAGTTAGAACCTTGGCCAGTTTTTAACCAGTGACCAGAGGTACGAGAATCATCCTAGAACAGGACCAAGTAGGAAAGAGCAGGCTAAACATCCTAAAAAAAAAAAAAAAAATCCTAGTGGCTGTTAATTCCTCATATGGAGTTGACCTTTCCATGTGTGTACATCTTGTCTTTCCAGCCACAAAGTCTAAGGTGCTAGGGTGCAGATTGAATGCTTGACTACTCTTATGGCTCTCACACTATTCTCTACACTCAGAAGTGTTTGTGGCATGTTACCCCCTGGGTTGGACAGATGAGTAGGCACAAGGAGGGAAGCCTGCATGGGAACCTCCCTCCCGCCAGCCACTGACGCGCACTGGTTGCTTTCAGGTACCTCCAGCATTGATACAACTTGTACCATCTGGGGTCTGGAGACAGGGCAGGTGCTGGGGCGAGTGAACCTTGTGTCTGGCCATGTGAAGACCCAGCTGATCGCCCATGACAAAGAGGTAATGATGTTCTGCCTTTTCTCCTTTCCTCACATGCTTTCCGGGCCTTCCGTGTGTGAGGGCAGACTCTTCTCCCACTGTTTTCATAATATAATACGAATCAAAAATAATGTGTCAGAACAGTGGAACACCACTGTGAATGAATGCATTGTTTTGGCTGATATAAACAGCTGATTCTGTAGTCTGCCATTGCTCTTTTCATGCCAGAGACTGCTGTTTTTCAATAATAGGCTAACTGGGAGCTGGTGTCATTAAAAAAAAAAAATCTTAGAGTAATGCTTGTCTTGGAACATACTAGGTTTTTTGGACAGGAAGGCAGGAAGAGGGAAAATTTTGTGATAGACAAACCTAGTTCATCAATCTTTCTCTAAAAATGTTTTATGAAATTCTAGCATGTTCATTTAATCCTTGTATTTTTAACACGTTTTATTTTGATGGCCATGTTTCTTCTGTGTTTATTGAGAGAGCTGAGGGGAGCTATTTGTGATTTTGTTTAAATGAAAGCATTCTTCTGGGTGATTGGGAAAATGGTCATGCAGTCTTTTTCTCTTAGAGCTATTGCAGGTTCCTGGTACTCTGATTTCCTGGAGATAGAACTTGCTTTTCTTTTTCTCTCTTGTCCTTTATAGCTGGGGATATGAAATATTTGTACAGATAAAAAAATGTTTTGACCTTAGGTCAGAACTTGAGGTTGTCACAGAGTAGGAGGTTGGTGACCAGGTTATCACTCTGAGCAAGGGGCTGTTTTTGGCTTTACGTACTCCTAAGGGTAGAATCTGTTACAAGACCACTGGACTTGGCTGTGGCTAAACCAAAGGTCAGAGGAAGAGTTTGTCCTGCAGAGAGGACCAGTAAGGAACTTCTGGAAACCCTCTTGGCATCAATTGAAACAGGTTGCTACATTTGAGTTCTGTGACAACTTAGCCTGCAGTTCTTTGTCAGGAACTGGAAGAACCCAGAAAGCAAGAACTAATCGAAGTTTTCAGACTGAGAGGATTTCATCCAGGGTATTGGTTACACAGATGATGGTCAAACCGAGAAGCCACACAGGGAACAGTGAGGTAATTCAGTTACTTTGAACAGCAGAAGCTGCTACTGCCTGTAGGCCAGAGGGAGCTCAAGGGCTGCTTTACCTGACAAAAGCTAGAACCATGGAGGAGTCACAGCCATCGCCAGAGATGCTTTCAGGAACAGATAAGCCAAAAAAGAAAAAACACCATTGCCATCAATTCCAACTCGTAGCGACTCTGTAGGACAGAGTAGCTGCCCCATAGGGTTTCCAAGAATCATTTGGTAGAGTGAAACTGCCAGCCTTTTGGTTAGTGGTGATACTCACTGTAGCTCTTAACCACTACACCACCAGGGCTCTGGGAACAGATAAAGGGGAGGAGAAATACCTTAGCTTCTCCCTTCCCTCCCACAATCCAGTTTCCCATTAGTCCCCCCCACTGGCTGAACCCAACCAGAAGCAGCTCACAGACCTGGGACCCTGCCAAACACAGATTGGAGGAGTCAGCTCTCCTGTGATGCACAGAAGAGCAGGGGCAAGGGCCAGGAACGATCTCAGAGCAAACAGGCCCCAGACCAGCCACCGTGCCTTGAAATGAACCCGTTGCTGGATGCTCTGTGAGAACTAGTAGTGCCACTAGTGCCTTTGACTTTCCTTAGTCCACCTCTCTGTCAAAGTAAAGACTTGTTTGGGGCTCTCTCTGCTGCCTGGCGGATTATTGTAGTGGAGGGTTTAGTTTATTTGGAGGTTACCCCTTCCCTTCATTTACAATGGAACATACCAGTGAAGCCCAGATGAAGGTGCTGTCGTTTAAAGCTGAGGCGACTTTACGCTCTCAGCCTCATCGTCCGTGGGCATCTTGTTACTTAGTGATCCTGCTTGTGGTATCTCTGTTCCTAGGAGGTCCTACAAGCCCCTCATTTACATATTCATGGGTTTGTCACATATATAATCTCTTCCTGACTATTGGGTGCCTGGCACTGTGGGGTCCACATGTTGATAAAAATGCCTCAGCACTGAAGTTGTCCAGGGCTGAACAAAGCATTGGCTGTTGAGGCTCGTCAAGCCTATATGCCACCTTGGTGATGACAGGCCCAGCGCTCTTTTGGATCCCTCCTGATTTCTACCATAGAAAGAGCAGTGCCATTTCTTTACAGTCAGAAACAAAAGGAGCTTGTAAGGTTGACTAGAAATAGATGCTCATTTGCAGTGTTCCTGAGTGGGCAGAACCTCAAGAAGGCTGGAGGCATGGTATCGAGCAAGGGATTCCACTCATGTCTCCCTAGAATCAGCTGTCATCCGTGGCCCTGAAGACAAGTTTTGTTTAGTATTTGTTTCTCTTTCCATCTGACTCCTGCTCTGCTTGTCTGGCTCTGGCTTTGTTTGTCTCTCTCAGTCCGTTTCTTTTTCTGAAGCTCTCTGCCTCTGTTTTCTCATAGGTGTTAAGGGTGTACAGTGTTTGCAGCAAGTAATCAATGCAGAAAACATAATTCAAAACCAAACTTGATTACAAACAAACTTGAAGAAACAGAACATGTCTTAGGACAAGAGAATGATGCCAAACCTATTTGTGAATATAGGAACCCCTCAGCCTCTGATGATTCAACACTGTTGTTGCTCCTTTCTTGCAGATGAGTCTCAGGTCCAGGTTTGACATCAGAACCAACTTGGCTACTATTAAGTGGCCACAGGAACACTGAGGAAGGAGAGGGGCTTCTCTTCCTCAAATTGTTGATGTCAGCCTTAGCATGGTCATGGACCTGCCTCTGATGGCACACAAGTGAAAGCCACTGAAGCCCAGGAGAGAAATGTCTCAATCCTGTAGTACAGCAGAAGACAGCCGCAGCTCTGGCTTCTGCTGAGCCTGTCTAAGCAGGCAGAATACTTACTAAGAATTACCTGTGCTCTGTTGGTCAGCAGGGCATGTGTCCTAGTTTTATCATAGGGGTTGGAGGAAGAAGATTGGAAAGCAGGAATGTGGGAAGAATCCTGCCTATTTCTATAGCAGGATAATCTTCACTCTTTGGAAATACACTGATGGTAAAGCTCTTGGGTTCTAGTGCCCACAAATACTGTTTGGGTTTCATTTGCCTCCTTCTCTGTCCTTAGCTGGAATTTAGATGAACTGGAGCTGACAGATTCTCCTGCTACAGGGAAAGGAGGTGATGAATCTGAACCTGACGGGAGCTTCTTATTCACTCACAGGTCTATGATATTGCATTTAGCCGGGCCGGGGGTGGCAGGGACATGTTTGCCTCCGTGGGCGCTGATGGCTCCGTGCGCATGTTTGACCTCCGCCATCTGGAACACAGCACCATCATTTATGAAGACCCACAGCATCACCCACTGCTGCGTCTCTGCTGGAATAAGCAGGACCCTAACTACCTGGCCACCATGGCCATGGATGGAATGGAGGTGAGCCTTCCCCTTCAGGCTAACATAGGTACTGCTTATATATCTAGAGTGGTGGTTCTCAACTAGGGACAGTTTTGTTCCATGGGGTACATTTGGCAGTATGTGGAGACGTTTTTGGTTGTCACAGCTAGGGGAGACCACTGGCATCTTGGTTAAGTGCTGTGGCAGCTAACGAAAGGGTCAGCAGTTCGAATCCACCAGGCACTCCTTGGAAACTGTGTGGGGCAGTTCTACTCTGTCCTATAGGGTTGCTACGAGTCACAATCGACTCGACAGCAATGGGTTTGGTTTTTGGTTTGGGTATTGGCATCTAACGGGTAGAGGCCGCAGATGCTGCTAAACATCCTACAACACACAGGACAGCCCCCCCGCAACAAAGAATGATCCAGTCCAGAATGTCAGTAGCACCAAGATTGAGAAGGCCTGATCTAGAACAAGGACTGTGTGTTTAGAACTTCTAATACTTGGAGAGTTGGACTTGGAGCCAAAAAAAGCAATATCTAAAGAGTGACCTAAATCATATTTACTTACAGTTCTGAGTAGAGAACAGGCAGTTTCCCCTTCTGTAGTCTGGACAGAATCTTCCATCTTTAGCAAACAGAAATGGCAAGTCTCTCTGCAGCCATCACTTGATAAAAGTGGTGAATTATGGGTGGAGATGGAGGTGATGCAGTGATTAACTTTGCTGTGGTGAAGCCAGCACTTACACACCATATTCTGCTTTTGGGGTAGCATGTACTACCACCATCACCAGCACCTATACTGCCGCCATCACCGAGCTAAGCACACACAGAATTCTTATTACATGTACCTACCTGGACTTGAATAATCACGCACAATGGATCATGTAAACTCACTTTACCCACACGTGTACCTAACAGGACTTGGATAATAACACAGAATGGATTATCCATACTCCTCTTAGCCACTCGTGTACCTAAGAGGACTTGGACAAACCACACAATGGATTATCCATACTCCTGTTACCTGCTCCTGCTTCTCCCTTCTTGAAGGCCCTGTGTTGCTTCACAGACAGTCAACTGCCTGGGTCCTTGCTGTTTTCTTTTTCCTCAACCCTGTAGCTACTTTTGGGACCAAGATCCCATGTCTCTAATATTCTTTACAAGTGGAAAAGTATGCTTTAAAAAATATTTTCCATGTTTAGTGTTCTGTGTTTCTTGTTTTTCTGTTACACACTGAGGTTTCCTGGGCCTTTTGCTTGTTATTTCTGCAGGTGGTGATCCTGGATGTCCGAGTTCCCTGCACGCCCGTCGCCAGGTTAAACAACCATCGAGCATGTGTCAACGGCATTGCTTGGGCCCCACATTCATCCTGCCACATCTGTACTGCAGGTAACCACGTGGGTGTGTGTGGGACGGTAACCACGTGGGTGTGTGTGGGACGGTAACCACGTGGGTGTGTGTGTAGGATGGTAACCACGTGGGTGTGTGTGGGACGGTTTGAGAGCTTTACACCAAGTAACTCAATTGAGAGCCTTCCCACACTTGTGGAATTAAAGCAGTCCAGATTTCCAGAAGACCTTGTATCCTCAGTGGGTATCAGAGCATCCTCCATGTACTGTTTACATAGTGCCTCACACAGTCCCCTAAATCTAGGCACGGGGGCTCAGATCCAAGAAGATGGGGCAGGGCTCCTCTTGGATATAAAAGAATCTTTGGGACTGCCAGGATTGACATCTTTCTGGGCCCTTTCAGGCTTCACTGTAGTGAACGCGCAGTGAGCGCTGGATGTCTTGAAGGGTCTTGCATAGCCCTGTCCAGCCAAGGGCATGTGATCTGTAGTTTCCATTTCAACATTTGCCAAACCAAAGAGAGTGCCCCCTAAAAATACTCCAGTCATCACTGTGTTCCTATACTAGAAATACTGTCTTATTAAAAATTAAAATAATGCAGATATGATTAGAATACCAAAAAAAAAAAAACTAAACCCGTTGCCATCGAGTCGATTCCGACTCATAGCGACCCTATAGGTCAGAGTAGAACTGCCCCATAGAGTTTCCAAGGAGCGCCTGGTGGATTCGAACCGCTGACCTTTTGGTTAGCAGCCGTAGTATTTAACCAGTAAGCCACCAGGGTTTCCATGATTAGAATAGGAAGGTGAAAGTCACCCTTTCTCCTGCCTGTCCCACTCTCACATCACGCCTGTCTCTAACAACAGGTGTGTCTCCTTCCAGTCCTTTTCTTCTGTGTACACGTGTGTGCACACACCGTCTGGTACACAGATGGGCTTCTCCTCTGTTCCCATAGTGTTCTCCTTTTTCAGTGCATCAGGTTCCCGCCAACGCACTTTCCCCTCTCATGAGTCAGGAGCGTCCTCATCTCCCACTTCATTATGGAGCAGAGAAGCAATGGAGTGTGGCAGCTTTCTGCCATTTTAGCATTAATTTGAAAGGCATGAAGCTTTTCTTGTTTTGGGCCCTCTGCTCTTGCCTGAACGTTTCATGGAGGAGCAGCTAGGTGCGGCCTTCCATGCCTCAGGCTGTGGTCTGACTTCTTTGTTACTGGCCCCTTTTTTCTGGGGGTGTGAATAGTGAGGGGTGAGAGAGGGAAAAAAGAAAGGCGTCAGCATTGTTCACGGAGAGCTTCACTAGGCCCCAGAGAAGCCACATTTCCTGCTCCTGGCCAGCTGTCTCTGCCTGGCTCACTGCTGGTGTGTGCTGCACCTGTGTTGTCACTTCCGTTGAAGGAGATATTGGTGAAGCTTGTGCTTCGTTGAGCATTGAAGAAAAGGAACTTAGTGCTTTCCAGGTGCTGAGTGTTTAAAACAGTTCCCTGGGTCTCCCTGGACACAGATTGTCCCAGAAGGAGGGTATCACGTCTTAACCAGGTGGTGCAGCCTTGGCAGGAGGCCAGTGTTGCCCATAATCAGCCTGACCTTTTAGGGTCTAGTGTTTTCAGATTTGCTTTGTATCAGAGACAGGTTTTCACATCACGATGGGTCGTGAATTGGAGGACACTGTGGCTCTGAGGTCTATTGCCTTTTTTTTTTCTTCTTCTTCTTTCAAATTAAGATTTATTAGTTTGATTATAAATATAACATGGCCACGTTACAGGTAATTTTGAAACTAGAGAAAAGAAACAACCCATAGTCTTGCGATTCTAATATTAACACAGTTCTCACTTTGTTGTATATATACATATATGTTGTTGTTGTTGATGTTGTTAGGTGCAGTCGAGTCGGTTTCGACTCATAGTGACCCTGTGCACAACGGGAGAAAACACTGCCCGGTCCTGTGCTGTCCTCACAATTGTTACTTTGCTTGAGCCCACTATTGCAGCCACTGTGTCAATCCATCTCATTCAGGGTCTTCCCCTTTTTCTCTGACCCTCTACTTTACCAAGCATGATGTCCTTCTCTAGGACTGATCCCTCCTGATAACATGTCCAAAGTATGTGAGTCATAGTCTCGCCATCCTTGCTTCTGAGGAGCACACTGGTTGTACTTCTTCCAAGACAGATTTGTTCCTTCTTTTGGCAGTAGCGTATTCAGTATTCTTCACCACCACTGCAATTCAAAGGCGTCAGTACTTCTTCAGGCTTCCTTATTCACGTCCAGCTTTCGCATGCATAAGAGGCGATTGAAAACACCGTGGCTTGGATCAGGTGCACCTTAGTCCTCAAGGTGATGTCTTTGCTTTTCGACACTTTAAAGAGGACTTTTGCAGCAGATTTTCCCAATGCAGTGCATCTTTTGATTTCTTGACTGTTGCTTCCATGGATGTTGATTGTGGATCCAATTAAAATGAAATCCTTGACAACCTCAATCTTTTCTCCATCTATCATGATCTTGCTTGTTTATTGGTCCAGTCGAGATGATTTTTTTGTGTGTGTGTGTCGAGGTGTAATCTGTACTGAAGGGTGTGGTCTTCGATCTTCATCTGTAAGTGCTTTGAGTCCTCTTCATTTTCAGCAAGCAAGGTTGCGTCATGTGTATATTGCGGGTTGTTAATGAGTCTTTCTCCAATCCGGATGCCCCATTCTTCTTCATATAGTCCAGCTTCTCAGATTATTTGCTCAGCATACAGATTGAATAGGTATGGTGAAAGGATATAACCCTGATGCACACCTGCCTAACTTTAAACCATGCAGTATTCCCTTGTTCTGTCTGAACAGCTGCTGCTTGATCTCTGTACAGGTTCCTCACCAGTGCGATGGAATGTTCTAGAATTCACATTCTTCACAATGTTATCCATAATTTGTTATGATCCACATAGTTGAATACCTTTGCATAGTCAATAAAACACAGGTAAACATCCTTCTGGTATTCTCTGCTTTCAGCCAGGATCCATCTGACATCAGCAGTGAAACCCCTGGTTCCACATCCTCTTCTAAATCCAGCCTGAATTTCTGGCAGTTCCCTGTTAAGACACTGCTGCAGCCACCTTTGAATGATTCTCAGCAAAATTTTGCTTGTGTGTGATATTAATGATATTGTTCGATAATTTCCGCATTCAGTTGGATCACCTTTCTTGAGAATGGCGTAAATATAGATCTCTTCTGGTCGGTTGTCCAGGTAGCTGTCTTCCAAATTTCCTGGCATAGATGAGTGAGTGCTTTCAGCACCCCCACAGTGTGACAAACCGACAGACAGCGGGGGTCCACATGTATAGTCGCCATTTATCTTGGTGAAAAAGGTGTTTGCAATGAAGTTGTTGGTCTTGCAAAATTCAGTGATGGTGATCTCCGGCATCATTTCTATCACCAAGGCCATATTTTCCAACTGCCAATCTTTCTTGTTTGTTTCCAACTTTCAAATTCCAATCACCAGTAATTATCAGTGCATCCTGACTGCATGTTCAGTCAATTTCAGATTGCAGAAGTTGATAAAGATCTTCAGTTTCTTCATCTTTGGCCTTAGTGGTTGGTGTGTAAATTTGAAAAATAGTCATATTAACTGGTCTTCCTTATAGGTGCATGGATATTATCCTATCACTGATAGCGTTGTACTTCAGGATAGCTCTTGAAATGTTCTTTTTGATGATGAATGCAGTGCCATTCCTCTTACAAGTTGTCGTTCCCAGCATAGTAGACCATATGATTGCTGATTCAATACGACCAATATCAGTCCATTTCAGCTCACTGATGTCTAAGATACCAGTCTTTATGTGTTCCATTTCATTTTTGATGATTTCCAATTTTCCTAAATTCATACTTCGTACATTCCAGGTTCCCATTATTAATGGATGTTTGCAACTGTTTCTTCTCATTTTGAGTTGTGCCACCTCAGCAAATGAAGGTCCCAAAAGCTTAACTCTATCCATGTCGTTAAGGTCATCTGTGCTGTGAGGAGGCAACTCTTCCCCAATCGTATTTTGAGTGCCTTCCAACCTGAGGGGCTCATCTTCTGGCACTATATCCGACAGTGTTCTGCTGCTATTCATAAGGTTTTCACTGGTTAATTCTTTTCAAAAGTAGACTGCTGGATCCTTCTTTCTAGCCTGTCTTAGTCTGGAAGCTTAGCTGAAACCTGTCCACTATGGGTGACCCTGTTGGTATCTGAATACTGGTGTTATAGCTTCCAGCATCACAGCAACACACAAACGCCCACAGTTCAACAAACTGGCAGACAGGTAGGGGACATGCATGCATGCGCGTGCACGCACGCAGACAGACAGACAGACAGACAGACATATACACACACACACTCCTGGTGGTGCAGTCGGTAAGAGATTGGCTGCTAACCAAAAGGTCAGCAGTTTGAATCCACCTGCCGCTCCTTGGAAACCCTGTGGGGCAGTTCTACTTTGTCCCATAAGGTCGTTATGAGTTGGAATCGACTCAATGGCAGTGGGTATATATGTATGTGTATATGTGTATGTATATATATATTTTTAAGATGATTAGCTTTCTTCTGGTGTTTCCTATACCGCTTTTCTTGGGGAAAAAAATTTTTTTAATAGCACATTTCCACACAGCACTTTATTGATCTTAGTCATCTGTATAACACTGCATTGAAGAATAAATGTCTATAAAACAGGAAAAAGAAAACAAACCACACATTAAATATTGGCTCATAAGGGAGAGGTCTTTAACTACTCAAGCGTCGTAAGTGGCTGCAACTGGGGATTGTTTTTATCCCATGGTCCTTTGCTGATGCATAACTTAGAGGCGAGTGGCCCACCTACATCCTATTGGACCATCATAGCCCTGGTGCAGTGAATGGGACCCTGAAACGTGAGTCCTGGGTCTGCCCCTCACTAGCTGCATGGCTGTGTGGTTTTGGACAATTGCCTGAACATTTCCAAACCCCGGGTTCCTCATCTATAAATGGGAACTTAAAATAAAACCTCCCTCACAGGGGTTTTGGTGAACAAATGCTTCATAAACTGTGACTCACTCCCCAAATACAAGATCATTATCCTCACTGCCTGAGTTGTGACCTTGCTTGCTGGTCTTCTTTGTCCCTAGCGGATGACCATCAGGCTCTTATCTGGGACATCCAGCAAATGCCGCGGGCCATCGAGGACCCTATCCTGGCCTACACAGCTGAAGGAGAGATTAACAACGTGCAGTGGGCATCAACACAGCCTGACTGGATTGCCATCTGCTACAACAACTGCCTGGAGATCCTCAGAGTGTAGTGCTGGTGGCACCAGGCCCATGAGGCAGGGGCTCGTGTGTTTCCCACCTCTGTTCCACCCCCAAAGTAAGAAGAAAATGTTTCCAGTGGCCAGTATGTCTTTCGTAGCTTTGCACCCACTGTTACCAGAAGCTGTTCTAGGAGTTCCTGGCCAGTCACCCCATCACTCTCTGGGCTGGACTCAGTGCTGTGTGGAACCTCCTCAGCCCCAAGGCTGAGTTTTAAGATATCTTTCCTTTCCTCTTCTCCTTTGGTTTCTCAATTAAAAATCTGTGTGTTTGTTTGTCAGCTGTTGTGTTCACGAGCATCAGAGGCACTGGCTATGTTTGTCTTCATCTGCCCTATATGTCACTGTCTGTCTGCTGCCCAAGGCAGCAACCCATGTCCTGTCCTTGTCCTCATCCATGTCAGCACTTAAAGTGGGAACAAATACCAAGTATGAAGTTGTCTTTCCTCCTGCTATCAGTGTCTTTAACAAATTTCAACTTTGTATATTTTTTATCTACCAAGCTAATTTTTTTATGAAAAGAGTTTTACTCTCCCTGGTTTCTTCCTTTGTTTCATATTTCTCCCTACTGGCACCCTCTTCTCTTCCCTTGGTGCCTGGAGCTGGCACTGGGCCCTGACCCCATGAGCAGTTTGCCTTCTTGAATCACTGCCTGAGTGGTTTGTACCTGACTGGGAGTCCCAAACCGCCTTGGTGCTCTGAAGTCGGCCTACTCCTCACAACTTTTCTCATCCTGGCTCTTCTCAAGGGCATTCTGGGCTCCAAAATAGATGTAGGGATGCCTTCTGTTACACCCTGAAATACCTCTGTCCAACCCCTTGGGAGCGTGTTAGAGCTGAGGTAGACCAGCTGCTTGGAGTTCGTCTTTAGAGAGGAATAGCTTCAGGAAAGCTGGGCTTGGAGCATGCTTTCAGTATGTAGTTTCACAGTTTGTTTTTCACTCAAACCGTAAGCCCTAGGCCATTCCATTTCCTCTTCTGAATGATTGGCAAAAACGATCTATAAGCTGAAGTTAGCCCTTTCCCTTAGTTTCATTTACTGTGACTTGATTTGTGGAATACAGGCCACTCTATGGACAGAGTGCTCTGAGGTGAGAGTCCTGCTTGAGAGGAACAGTCTGTACTTTTAACTTTGAACAAGATCCCCATTATAGAGTGTGGGAGACTCAGCTCTTGTAAGGAGTGGGCTCATCAGCTGTGATGATCCCAGACCACCAGGTGAATAGGTAGCTAGAAAAGAATCTTAGGCCGGGGGGTCAGTCAGTTAAGGGCTCCGCCTACACCGTCAACCCCCTCCCCCCACCCACCATTTAGGTTCTGAGCAGTATCGGCCTTCTAGGCTGCAATTGTCTGTGTTGATGTATAGGCCGCAGGTGTCTGTTTCCGTTATGTGAATGAGTTGCTTGGAGGAGGCTTGTGTGTGATTCTCCTGTTGGGTCAGTCCTTGGGGCAGCCTGGGAAGCACTGTGGGGTGGTGGGGAGGGGTGGTAGTTTTCTTGGCTCTGCCAAGTTCTTAGAGGTGTCTGAGACCCTCTAAGCTGCTTATCCGAGCTAAGGAGAGTAGCAGGCACTAAAGCTGATGGTTTTGTCCACTTAGGCTCTCAGCAGCTCTTGAGAAACAAAACACTTCACCTCATTCTTCTGGGCCCTTAGACTGTTTTGGTTGACTCTTCCTTTTCAGAAGCAGATGTATTTGTATCTTAAACGTCATAGCTCTTTGCTTTACCACACGGGGGCTTGTTCTAAAGAAATAGGCTCTTTTTTTCAGTCAGGGTGCTTTTCCTTCTACCTTTTAACTTTCTTGTTCTGATGTTGGGATTCTGATGTTGGGACCATCCTCCTTGACCTCTGGACTTACGCAGGGTCATTTGGAGACGTAAAGCGAGCAATTCTTTGTCAGCACCCTCCTCTGCTTCTAGTTGTTTTTGATCGTTGTTACAGGGTCCATTCGAAAGGGTAGCAAGTCTCACTTGATAGTTGCTTGCTCTCGGGGGCTGTGCGTTCCTTCCTGTGGAAAAGGGTCTGACATGGTGGGCAGAGCAGTGGAAGGGTCTGGTCCTGCCAAGGCAGCACTTGACTCTGCCAAGTTCTGAGTTGAGGTTCCTGTCCTGATCTGCACTTAAACCTGGTCTGAATGGTGAGATTTGTCAACTGGAACCCAAAAACAACCTGGGGGGAAAGAAGTAGTCAATAATAGTAATTAGAATATATTTGATAAGGTAGCTATTTACCCTGAAAACCGGCAAGTTTTTTTTCCTTGCCCTGTGGCCTCCCAGCCCTGTCATCCTTGCAGCCTGGTCCTCCTTCTGCCATCCCACCTGGGGCCTCCCTAAGCAGACACAGATACTCCCATTTGCTGGTATTTGGAAGCCCTACCCCCTTACTCTCCATCTGCTCCACAGACCAGGTGGCTTCATGACTGAGGATGTGATTTCTGTGGTTTCAGGATTTAGGAAGCCTCTTAGTCAGCCATGCTCCAAGAAGCACAGATCTATTGCAGTTTTCAAAGCAGGTTTTTCTCTTGTCAAATTGACAGAATGAACGGGAGGCTCTGGATCCTCGGTGTGAGGAGAACAGCTGTTAGGACTTTGCGAGGAACACCCACAGTGACACCTCTGGGCTCTGGCTCAGCTGGTGGTGGCCCTTTGACCTACTCTTGGTCTAGAGCTACCTTTCTGTTTTCTTGGTCTGCTCTGAGGAGAAGTGGAGGTACTGAGTAAATGAGGCCTCAGGTCTCTGCTGTCAGAGAGCTGGTGAGTGGGAATGAGTCATTCAGGGGCCCTGAGTCTCTACACTCAGGAGAGTTTAACCCTCTCCTTCCAGGGAGGAATTGCCCTCCAGTTAGGAATTGAAGAGGCAAGATACTTGATACCTAGGTGAGAATTTCTCATCAGAACCAGGGTTAGCTTCTGGAAAGCTGACTAAGATTTGGGAAGAACCAGAAAAAAAGAGAGAATCCTACAAGATTTTGGTGGTAGTTATGGCCTGATTTTTAGGAGGAGATTTTAAGATGTAGGAGAAGATCAGTGGTGTTTCTTTAGCTCAAAGGAGGACTATTAGAGGGCAGTAAAGGTCTGAGGCAAGGAAGCATTCAGACTTGCCATTGCCTAGCTGTGAAGCAAGACTGCCGTCAGCCTGGACCAGCCTTCTTGGACCGTTAACTGGGCATCCATGATGCTAGGTAACTAGGGATTGGACAACAGCTGGGGGCAGAGGGATCCCCTTCCTGCAGCAGTGTAGCTGTAGGTGATGTTTGGTAAAATTCTGTAGGCTTTTGGAGTCCCATGGCCATCCCAGACGATGGCCCTTCTTGGTTGTAGGTTTATATTGAAGCGGTAGAGGTTGTAAATGGCCGTGCTGACTTTCTCCTTCTCCTTTTTCTCTTCTCTTCTTTTCCGCTTAGCTTCTTGCTCCCTTTGTAATGTAGAACTCTCTCCCCACTGTAACCTGGGGCTTGAGTCCCTAGGTTGTAAAGACATGTAGGAGCTGCAGCGTTCACCAAACATGGGAGGACCAACCCAGTGTCACCCCTCTACCTTCCTCAGTCTGAGAATATGGAAGCCTGGGGTAGGGGAGGCCATTGAAGTCGAGGTCTTGAAGCAGACTTTGCGCTGTCTCTGCACTCCAGGTTTAGGAAGGAGGGCTGTGCTTGGCACTTAAATTGAGTTTTCCCTGGGAGAAAACCTGAGCAGAGCAAAGTCATCGTGAACCCTGGCCAGGCTCCCAGAGAGCTATCTTCTCTACTGGCTGGGCCAGCTGCTGAGAGTATCTTACGTCACAGAGCCTTACCCACCTCTCCCACCTGCACCCCCTTTTCCTCCCCCAGTTGTCATTGCTGCTAATGGTAAAAGTCAAATGTGTGGCCACACGGGATGGGCCAGGTCCTCTCAGGCTACTTTCTGGATGCTGTTTTTAAAATATGGTAACATGCAGGTGCCTTTCCAGAGAGGCTTGGACTGGTGTCTCAAACCAGAAACAAATAAGAACTCAAGAAGAAAGATGTTGGCAGTCTGTATAACAGCTGGAACATGCACCCTCCTTGGGACAACCTGGTGAATATATGAACTTGCGATAGCTACTATTTAAAAGAAATGCCCTCACCTTGGGTTGCTCATGGTGTACAGTGTGATATGAAACTTGCTGAGCTTGACGCTCTGAATTGCTTTCATCAAGTATGAATCGTTTGCTTTGGGTCTTGTCTTTTATGACCTGCTCTGTCATGACTTTCCCTCCCCATTCTCCTGAGTGTGACTTTGTAGCATGATTGTATAAACCCCTGTGTAGAAAATGGACATTTCTTGTTCTCTGAAATGTTAAGCTCCAGCCAATCAAATTCTGTCCCTTTTAATCTGGTGTGTCTGAACTTACTTTCTTGTTAAATATTTAAACTTTCATGCTCTTACTATAGGTTTTATGGCACCCTATGTTCAGGTGGAAAGGGAGCTGCCCCTTGCACAACTATACTGTAACCGTTTTTCTTTTTTAAATATTATTTTCGCAGGACTGATTGTACACAGACAGGGCTTGTAATAAAATTTGAATGCTGTGCTGTGAAACCACGATGGGAGTCTCCATTGAAGGCTACTTCAGAGGCACCTGAAAGTGGAGTGTTGTTAGGTCTATGACTTGATTTCTTGCTTCCCGAGAACGTGAAACCTAATTTTCACCCTTTCATTCTGTTTCAGCCTCCTGTATAAGAAGTACCGTATTTTCTGCCCGTCATACTTTGTAATAAAACTTGAACATTATAAATTGACTGAATTTCTTCTTGTGATGAATTCAGTTCTTCCCATTCTGCCACTGTGGTCACATACCAGAGTCAGAAACTCTTTGTTCATCACTGGCTGGATTGATTAGGCACTCCCCTTGCCCTTCACAGTCATCTGACAGCCTGATTCATTGCTTCTCCTCTCCTGTTGGAGCATTCACTTGTTATTCGGTTAACCCAGAGCACCTGCTCTGTCCCAGGGGCCATGGTTGCTCGTAGTCTAGCAGAGGAGACATTCACACAAATGCTGGCAGTGCGTGCAATAGTAGGGGCATGTTCAGACATGGCAGTGGCCCTGAAGAAAGGGCGATCACCTCTACCTGGGTGGCTCCCAAGAGGGCCAGGGAATGCTTCATAAGATGAAGGATGCTTTAGGTGGGTTTTGAAGGCTGAGTAGGAGTTCCCTGGAATAGGGAGTGGCATTTAAGGCAGAGAGAATATCCATGTACAGACTTATAGAAGCAAGAACAACATGGTGGTATGTTTTGTGGAGGAGTGGTGGGAAATACGCCTAGGGAAGTAAACTGGAGCCAGATCAGGGAGGGTCTAAGACAGGAGAATTTACATAGAGGGAAATCATGATCAGTATCGAAAGATAGGCAGTGAAGAAAGTGCTTCTGAAAGGGGTTAAGACAGGAATCAATTTACCTATTATGATAGTCAAGGTGAGAGAAGATAAAAGCTTAAATCAAGGCAAGAGCAGCAGGGATGGAGAAGACAGGGCAAAATGGAAGAGATTTAAGTAAGAGAGAGAATAATCAAGATTTGATAATCTCTTGACTGTGAAGGGTGATAAAAAAATGATAACTCCCAGATCTTTGGGTTTGGATACTGGGCCGCTATCTTACTAGAAGTTTCCAAGTCTAAGCCAGTTCCCTAAACCTATGCCTGAAATGGTAGGGTGGGGAAGGAGTCCCTATCCCTGCTGCTATTCAAATGCTGTGGGTCCTAAATGGAATACTGCCACCATTTATGTTTATTCTTATGCTTTGCTCTTGTTGAGCCATTTTAAGAAAAGGAAGGCAAATTGTGATTGGTTCGGTTAGCCAGTATTTAGCAAGTGCCTACCATTGTGTCAGGGGGCCGTGGAGCTGGCGGTGGCACAGGGGCTGTGAAGAGAAGCGAGAACTTTATGAGAGTTTAAACTTCAGGTGGCAAAATAAGCACCTGATACCTTTGTTGGGACAGTGGTGTATGGTCTGACCACTTGTATTCTATGAGAAATACATGACTCCTGCTCTCTGGTATGTAAGGGGAAAGCTGGGAGATTGGTACTGACTGCGTTCACCCAGAAGGCGAGATTATGCTGCAGTAACAAATGAGCCCCCAAATCTGAGAGGACTCAACGTGATAAAAGTTCATTTGTTGCCTACACAAAGCCCTCTGGAAGTTGGTCAGCCCTCCTCCGTATTGTAGCTATTCCTTCCAGGACACGTGGCCTCCAAGGTTGCTTTGGAGAGGAGAGAGATATTTTTGAGGCTAGGCCTGGAAGTGGTTTACTCACTCTGCTCCTATCTGCCAAGCTTAGTCACGTAGTTCCAACCTAACTGCAAGGAAGGTCAAGAATTGTGGGCTTCCTGTGTGCCTGGGAAAAGGAAATAAATAGCAATGTTTCACCATACCACAAATTAACAGAGTATCTGGAATAATGAGTGTCATCCCATTCACTGAGGACTGTTAGTATGGACAACACATGGTTAAGCCTTATAAAATGATACCTTCAGTCAGTCTTTAGCCCCCAAGTCCTGTTGTTAGTTTTTAAGTGATTTTGATGATCCTGACAACCAGGCCTCTAGAGATGGTTGAAGCTCCTGTGAATTTATTTTGGGAAAGAAAATATTAGACTGAGAAGGTGAGAAGCTACCCCGCCATTCATCACAGATAAATAGCCACAAAACCAGCTGCAGAGTTAACAGGCAACAATATTTCTCCCAAGGATATACTGAGCTGTAAAGTGCCATAATAACCCCTTTCTCTGAGTGATGACTTTTTCCTTCACTCACTAAGAAACTTTGTTCTCTAAACTCATAGGCTCCAGAAAGTACTGTTCAAAATTACATCAGTAAGAATGAAACATTACACTCTCTTTAAAATTTTTTCATTTTATTGTTGAGAATACACACAGCAAAAACATACACCAACAGTTTCTACACATACAATTCTGTGACATTAATTACATTCTTTGAACTGTGCAACCATTCTCGCCCTCCTTTTCTGAGTTGTTCCTCCTGCATTAATATCAACTCACTGCCCACTAAGGTTCCTATCTAATCTTTCAAGTGAAGCATTACACTCTTGCTTGGAGGATCTCAAGCACAGTGACAAATGGAAGCAGCCTTGATTTCCAACCTAGGCAAAGAGCTTCCGGTAAAGGGTTCTGAAAACATTCCACATTTAACTTAGTATTTTCCGAGGAACCGAACCATGGGTCCACTTCACAAATCAGATAGTGACCCCTTTTTCATACAGGTCTGTATTCCTTTGAGCCTATCAAAACTCTATTTTATTTATATTTCCCCTAACCTCCATCCTTCTCCCAAATCCTATAGTATCTACTTTTCCCGTTGTTTGGGTGAGATACCCACTGCCCTCTGATGCGCAGTCCTCCTTGTCACAGTGAGTCAATAAGCCTGACTTTTTTGGACTACACGTTTGCCCCTGGTGAGTTCAGGCTGATTGGGGTAGGACAAACTCAAACCTTGTTTTGGCCTCTACATTTATTTGTGATTATAAATTCCATTAATTTGCTTCTTGCTTTTCAAAGTAGCATTTATTTTAAACTATATTTTTAAATTATAAGAAGTATATATGGATGACTAGTAAGCACATGATAAGTTGCTCAAGATCATCAGTCATTAGGGAAATACAAGCCAAAACCACAATGAGATACCGCTTCACACCTATTACAATGGCAACAGCTATAATCAAAAAGAAATAACGTGTTGGTGAGGATGTGGAGAAATTGGACTCCTCACACACCGCAGGTGGGGATTTAAAATGATGCAGCCACTTTGGAAAACTATCAGTTCCTCAAAGGTTTAAACACAGAGTTACCATAAAAACAAAACCCAAACCTGTTGCCTTCGAGTCAATTCCAACTTATAGTGACCCTACAGGACAGAATGGAACTCCCCCACGGGGTTTCCAAGGAGCGGCTGGTGAATTCAAACTTTCGACCTTTTTGTTAGCAGCCAAGCTCTTAACCACTGTGCCACCAGGACTCCAGAGTTACCATATGGCCCAGCAATTTTGCTCCTAGGAATATACCCGAGAGAAATGGAAATGCATGTGCATACAAAAGTTTGTATTTGAATGTTTATAGGAGCATTATTGGTAATTGCCAAAAAGAAGTTAGTATCATGACTGGGACAGACAAACATTTTGATAGAAAAAGGTAAGTGCTAGTGTACAGACATACAGGAAGGGCTATGTGAGCACAGAATAGAGCCTATGAGCCCAATCGGAGAACTTGATGTTTCCCTCTGATGGGAAATGATGCCTGAGCTGAATCTTGTAGGAAAAACAAATTAGCCAGGTGATGTAAGGTGGAAAAGAGACTAGCAAAGATACAGGTTTGACATCAGTATAGGAATTGGGAGAAGTACTAGGGGGAATCAGGTGTTTCTAATCTGCAAAGTACAGGAGAGGAGTGCTGGACTCATCACTAAGTAAAAAAAAAAAAAAAAAACTAGTGCCATCGTGTCGTTTTAAGTAGCCTGGATAAAAGAAGGGAAAAATTAATAATAAATATTTCAAAAGTGAACTACTAGTTAGAACTAAACATTCAAAGGACTCAGAATGCTTCACCAAGGAGGTGACAGTTGAATTGGGTCTTGAAGCATGGTAAAAATTTCAGCAGGGAGAACAGCTTAAAGGCAAAGAGATGATAGAGAACACATACTCAGAGTATAGTGTGTAGCTTCTTCCAAATGGAGTATAGTGTTCAGACATGAGACTGGAAAAGGAGTAGGTCAAGATTACAGAAGTGCTTATATAAGCACTTGTATTTTGCATCCATTGTCCCATTTAATCCTTGCAAGGCCATTCTACAGGGAAGGAAACTGAACCATAGGAAAGTGAAGGAACTTGCCCAAGGTTACACTTGTAAGTAGGCCAACCCCGGTTTGAGCCCAACAGTCTAACTCCAGAGGCCATGAGTTCAAGCTTCACACTGTCCTGCTTCCCCACCTAACACAGCAAGTAGTTTGGATTTAATTTCATCAGCATGGGGAGCCACCGGGAAGTTTTTCAGCAGCTGCCACTTTATTTCTTCTCCATCTTCTCTTGCTGATGACCTCATTTTCTCTTTGGGGAGAGCAGAGGAAAATGGAGAGGGAAATTTAGTTGGCTACAGAATGCTCTTCTGATTCTGAGGTGGGGCCAAGATGGTGGAGTACTCAGATACTTCTTGTGGTCCCTCTTACAACAAAGACCCCAAAAAACAAGTGAATTGATTATATATGACAATCTAGGAGCCCTGAACATCAAAGACAAAGTCAAGGAGTCAGACTGAGCAGCAGGGGGAGGGAGAGACAGTAGAGAAGCAGTGAGGATTTGCCAGACCTGACCTGGCCGGCATGCGCAGGCTGAGGCAAGCAGTAGTGCTAGGGACGTGTTTTCCACACTGGGAGAAACCAGCAGCAGAGTCTGCACAACCCTGCAGAACCAGGGGAAAGCAGTGCTAGATCTGTGAAAGTTAAGTGCAAGTATCTAACCTACTAGGCGGGATCAAAAAAAAATGTTCCCCCTCTGGGAAGTACCTCTCTCCCATTTACCCACCTCCTTCCCACCTGCTGTGGTCCTGGTCCAGCTTCAGTGATTGCCGCACCCTTTGGGCTGGAAGCGGGACCCCCTTGCATGCCTGAGCCATTCTCCCAGTTTTGGAGAGGGAACAAATTAACATACAAGTAACAAACAGGAAAAAATAATTTACCAGCTCCCCTAAACTGGGACTTCAGGGTAGGCACAACCCTTTTGCCTAGGCACAGGCACAAGGGGCCTACAGACTTTCGACCCTGCCTAAACCTGTGTGGGTCCATTTCAACAGCGTAGGCCCTCATCGGCATAGTACAACAGGGAATATACCTGAAGCCTATTTTCAACTGCAATAGCTAAGGTGGAGTGGCAGATCTGTGACATTTGACACTGACCTACACATTATGCAGGGTCCTCACCTACCCACATCAAGAGCTTGAGGACTGGTGGCTCCACCTACTCCACCTAGCCACCCTGGACAGGGATCCAAGAATAGGTGATGCCTCCCAGTCCTTACAGCCAACAGCACTGGGTGCCCAAAGTCCGGCTGCAAAACCCATCTACCTATGCATTCTTGGGGACAGGCTGCCTTCCACCCAGGCACTCAGGGGCAGCCATCAGCCCCCTACCTTGCTCAGCACATAATCCTCTACAGCAGCCAGATACCTATGCCTGCCCCAATCACTGCTACATAGCCCTGCCTGTCTAGGACTGTAGGTGAGAGCCTGCACCATACATTCGGTGACCAGCGACTTGGGTGCCTGAGCTGAATCCACACAAGAAAAGTAAGTGGACTCCTGAGCTCACATACCTAGTAGTAGCTCTAACCACCTGGTGACAGGACATGAGAGCTTCAAAGATGCCAATAATCAAAGTAGCTCACATGACCAGCCTATTCGGGCATATCAAAACAAAACAAGAAGCTAGGACACAGTAAGCAAACATAAAATAAATAAATATAATAACTTATTGATGGCTCAGAGACAGTCAATATCAAATCACATAAAGAGGCAGACCATGATGGATTCAGCAGGCAACCAAAAGAAAGAACTAAGAGACCTCCTGGAGGAAGATAAGATCTTGGAGGTAAAATTCCAAAGATTAATATACAGAGCTCTTCAAGAGATCAGGAAGGAGATCAGGCAAAACGCTGACCAAGCCAAGGAACACACAGACAAAGCAACAGAGGAACTTAACAAGGTTATACAAGAGCATAATGACAAGTTTAACAGGCTGCAAGAATCCATAGAGAGACAGCAAAAGATTAACAACAAAATTGCAGAATTAGACAACTCAATAGAAAGTCATAGGAGCAGAATTGAGGCAATGGAAGTCAGAATTAGTGAGACTGAAGATAAAGCACTTGACACCAATCTATATGACAAAAAATCAGGTTAAAGAATTAAAAAAAATGAAGAAACCCTAAGAATTATGTGGGACTCTATCAAGAGGAATGACTTACGAGTGATTGGAGTACCAGAACAGGTGGGGATAACGGAAAATAGAATTGTTGAAGATTTGTTGGCAGAAAACTTCTCTGATACTGTGAAAGATGAGCCAGTATTTATCCAAGAAGCTCATTGAACCCCACATGGAGTAGATCCCAAAAGAAAGTCAAGAAGACATATTAAAACTAAACTTGCCAAAACCAAAGGTAAAGAGAGAATTTTAAGAGCAGCTAGGGATAAATGACAAGTCATCTACAAAGGAGAGTCAGTAAGACTAAGCTCTGCTACTCAGTAGAAACCATGCAGGCAAGAAGGCAATGGGATGACATATATACAGCCTTGAAGAAAAAAATTGCCAGCCAAGAATTATATATCCAACAAAGCTGTCTCTCAAATATGATGGTGAAATTAGGGCATTACCAGACAAAACAGAAGTTAAATAAATTTGTAAAAACCAAACCAAAATTACAAGAAATACTAAAGAGATGAAAGCAAGGAAGGAAGAAAGAAAAAAAGAAAGACTGAAGAGAGTCCTCCAGTTAGAGAATCAGTTGTTACCCAAGACCAGAACACAGGACTGAACAACCAGGTATCAACTCAGACAGGGAAGTCACAAAAATAAAGCTAGAACACTGAAAATAGCGAAACAGAGACATCAATATGTAAAAGAAAACAACATTAAAACAGAATGCTTTTCTGATCATCCTCCCTCTCCTGAATGGGGTGTCTCACTCAAATGTGCCTCAAGCCATCTTTTGCATTTGGGGACTTAATCACTATACTGCCATTTAGACAAGACTTTATTACTTTAAAGTGCCAAGGACTTATTTTGTATTTTCAATCCTCCTGTGTTGGTGAAATAAGCAGTAGCATCCTTATTTAGAGATAGGGAAGAAAAAGTTCAGAGACTAAATGATTAGGCAAATGGGGGACAAATCACATCTCTGGGCAGCAGTTTCTTTTCTTTACCTGTAAAACGAGGAGATTGAACTGCATATCCCATTGAAACAACAACAAAGCATTGATCATTCCGGACCTGCTCAAAGTTGGGAAAAAATTGGTAAGCTGTATCAGTTTCATACCTTAGATACGAGCTCTAGTATAAACTCATCCTAGATCATTGTGGGAAATAACGTCTGGAGCCCCCCCAGGCAACCGGGAAGGATCGAGCACGGTGTCCCTTCTCCACCTGGGAACGAGTACAGTGCGGCGGCGGAACAGACTTTGCCGGCCGTGGGGACGTGTTTTTGGAACGGACCCGGGAAAGGAAGTATGCTGCACCGCCGAGGGGCCCCGCCCCAGGCTGCCGCGGGACGGTGAAGGGGCGACTGCGGTCCACCTGTCCCCGGCAAACCTGAGCCTTCGGGCCTCCGGTGACTGGCCGAGGCGGCCGTGGACTCCGGGCCCGCGGGCAGGACAGGCTGCCCTTGGCCTCTGTTATTTGCAGGCTGCAGCCCAGGGTCTTCCCCGATGGCGGTCTGGGCTGCCGCCAGCCTGGGCAGGGCTGCTGTCCGCTTCATGCGGGCGCGAGGCCCCAGGGCCCCGGCGGCTTTTCCGCGGCTTCCCCCGCCCTGCCAGCCCGAGCGCCGGGGCAGCTGCCCAGCTCCCGGCAGGACGCTGCACCTCACTGCGGCGGCCCTCGCCGGGCACAACAAGTGGTCCAAAGTCCGGCATGTCAAGGGCCCCAAGGACGCCGAAAGGAGCCGCATCTTTTCCAGGCTGTCGCTGAGCATCCGCCTGGCGATTAAAGGTGAGAGCCTAACAGCCACCCACTTCAGGTGGGTACTGGTCACCGCTACCCTCTCCGTGCCTTCTCTGTGCCCCAGGCCATGCCCCAGGGTTCACCCAGTTAAACCAAAACCAAACCCACTGCCGTCGAGTCGATTCCGACTCATAGCGACCCTATAGAACAGAGTGGAACTGCCCCATATGGTTTCCAAGGAGCGGCTGATGGATTCGAACTGCTGACCTTTTGGTTAGCAGTCCACAACTCTTAACCACTGCATCCCCAAGGCTCTTTCTCACCCATTACCTAGTCGTTATTCCCTTTTCTTTCCCCAGTGCCCATCAATGTCCACCTCATAAACCCTCAAAACAGCTACCTACATGGGCTGTACCCATTCACCCTTTCAAGACTAACCATCTGCCAGCTTTCAGAGAGGAAACTGCTTTTAGAAAGATAAGATGGTAAATGTGACTTCATCCCAGTCTGTAGCTAGATATTTCATAGAAACAGACCTTAGGAGTAAGGTCAGATGTGTACCTCTCCTGAAAAGGTTACCCAAACCCTCTGCAGCCACCTCTGGTAGCATATAGGTGGGGCCAGGGACATTGAGTAAAGCTGTTACTTGCCTAGACCCTAGTTTGGTTCATTAGGGCTTCCTGGGACACACACCCTTAAAAGATAAGTTTGGTTCTATGTCTTTTCTCAGTTGTGTAATCACCCTAAAAAAGAGGTTTTTTTTTTTTGCTTGTTTGTTTGTTTGAGTTTGCGTTTAGTGTCAGACACCTGTATGAGTGGAGGAAAAGTCCTGTAAAAAGCATGGACTTTGGAATGAGGAAGATTTCATTTCTGTCGTTAACAGTATGACCTTGAGAACGTGGCTTAACCTTGCTGAGTTTCAGTGTCTTTATCTGTAAAACAGGGATAATGCCCACCTTCAGGTAGTTTCTGGCACATAATAGACATTCACTAAGTGTTCATTTACCCCTAAAACTTTTCACTTGGTTTCTTCTATTTAAATTCTTGATATTGAGTTTGACCAACACTATTGTGTGTTTATTCTGTGCCAGGCACTGGTAATACAAAGATGATGAGACAAAGCCCTACCTCAGAGACAGTGAGCATGATTAGAATGTCGTGTGAGCATTTCAGTAATTATACACAAAGTAGTGGAGTCAGAGCAGGGAGTATTAATAAGTCAAGGAGACATTGGTACCATCTACATCCCTTCCCTCTTCATCTGACAGCGAAGTGTTGCTTGCTGAAACCTAACGGAAAGATACGCATCCTTTAAAGTAAAGGAGAAACTTCCAAAATACTATCCTGCATAAACACTGGATACAACTTTCTAAACTAACTGACAGATAAGTGGTGTGGCAACCTGCCACTGTTTTGACTGGGGCGTTAGGTAAAACCAAAAACCCAAACCAAACCCATTGCCATCGAGTCCATTTTGACTCATGGCGACCCTATAGGACAGTGGAACTGCCCTATACGGTTGCCAAAGCTGTAACCTTTATGAAACCACACTGCCACATCTTTCTCCTGTGGAGTGGCTAGTAGTTTTGACCCACTGACATTTCAGTTAGTAGCTGAGTGCTTAACTATTGCACCACCACCGTGCCTTGGGGGGATGTGGGATTAAGAAAAGGGACATTATTGTTGTTAGATGCTGTCGAGTCAGTTCTGACTCAAAACAACCCCGTATAAAACAGAATGAAACACTGCCCAGTCCTGTGCCATCCTCACAATCGTTGCTATGATTGAGCCCATTGTTGCAGCCACTGTGTCACTCCATCTCATTGAAGGTCTTCCTCTTTTTTCACTGACCCTCTACTTAACCAAGCATGATGTCCTTCTCCAGGGACTGATCCCTCTTGATTGCATGTCCAAAGTACCTGAGGTGAAGTCTCGCCATTCTCACTTCTAAGGAACATTCTGGCTGCACTTCTTCCAGGACAGATTTGTTCATTATTCTGGCAGTCCATGGCACATTCGATATTTTTTGCCAATACCATAATTCAAAGGCATTAATCCTTCTTCAGTCTTCCGTATTTGTTGTCCAGCTTTCACATGCATATGATGCGATTGAAAATACCATGGTTTGGGTCAGGTGCACCTTAGTCTTCAAGATGACATCTTTGCTCTTCAACACTTTGAAGAGGTCCTTTGCAGCAGATTTGCCCGGTGCAATGTGTCTTTTGATTTCCTGGCTGCTGCTTCCATAGGTGTTGATTGTGGACCCAAGTAAAATGAAATCCTTGACAACTTCTGTCTTTTCTCTGTTTATCATGATGATGTTTATCGGTCCAGTTGTGAGAATTTTTGTTTTCTTTATGTTGAGGTGCAATCCATACTGAAGGCTATGGTCTTTGATCTTCATTGGTAAGTACTTCAAGTCCTCTTCACTTTCAGCAAGCAAGTCTGTGTCATCTGCTTAATGCAGGGTGTTAATGAGTCTTCCTCCAATCCTGATGCTGCATTCTTCTTCATATAGTCTAGCTTCTCGGATTATTTGCTCAGCATGCAGATTGAATGGGTATAGTGAAAAGATATAACCCTGATGCACACCTTTCCAGATTTTAAACCATGCAGTATCCCCTTGTTCTGTTTGAACTACTGCCTCTTGGTCTATGTATAGGTTCCTCATGAGCACAATTAAGTGTTCTGGAATTCCCGTTCTTTGCAGTGTTATCTATAATTTGTTACACCCACACAGTCAAATACCTTTGTGTAGTCAGTAAAATACAGGTAGACATCTTTCTGGTAGTCTCTGCTTTCAGCTAAGATCCATCTGACATCAACAATGATAACCCCGGTTCCACCTTCTCTTCTTCTGAATCCAGCAGAAATTTCTGGCAGTTCTCTGTTGATGTACTGCTACAGCCATGTTTGAATAATCTCCAGCAAAATTTTAATTGCATATAACATTAATGATATTGTTTGATAATTTCTGCATTCTGTTGAATCAGAGCACAAATATGGATCTCTTCCAGTCGGTTGGTTAGGTAGCTGTGTTCCAAATTTCTTGGCATAGACGAGTGAGCATTTCCAACATTGCATCCATTTGTTGAAATATCTCAATTGGTAATTTGTCAATTCCTGGATCGTTGTTTTTCACCAGAGATTTCAGTGCAGCTTGGAATTCTTCCTTTAGTACCATCGGTTCTTGATTATACACTACCCCTGAGATGGTTGAATGTCGACCAGTTCTTTCTGGTACAGTGACTCTGTGTATTCTTTCCATCTTCTTTTGATGCTTCCTGTATCGCTCAGTATTTTGCCCATAGAATCCTTCACTATTGCAACTTGAGGCTTGAATTTTTCCTTCAGTTCTTTCAGCTTGAGAAATGACGAGTGTGTTCTTCTCTTTGGGTTTTCTAGGTCCAGGCCTTCTCACATTTCATTATAACACTTTGTCTTCTTGAGCCACCCTTTGAAATCTTCTGTTCAGCTCTTCTACGTCGTCATTTCTTCCATTTGTATTAGCTATTCTGTGTTCAGAAGCAAGTTTCAGAGTCTCTTCTGATATGCATTTTGGTGTTTTCTTTCTTTCCTGTCTTATGACCTTTTGCTTTCTTCTACAACTCTTCTGGTCTTTGGTCATTAGTGTTCAGTGCGTCCTATCTGTTCTTGAGATGCTCTCTAAATTCGGGTGGGATATACTCAAGGTGGTACTTTGGCTCTTGTAGACTTGTTTTAATTTTCTTTAACTTCAACTTGAACATGCTTATAAGCAATTGATGGTCTGTTCTGCAGTCGGCCCATAGCCTTGTTCTAACTGATGATATTTAGCTTCTTCTGTCGTCTCTTTGCACAGATATAGTCGATTTGATTCTTTTGTATTCCATCCAGCGAGGTCCACGTGTATAGTCACTGTTTGTGTTTTTTAAAAAAGGTGTTTGCAATGAGTACGTTGTTGGTCTTGCAAAATTCTATATTGCTGAACAATGTGTGTATAAATATTTGTATGAGAAACTAACAAAGTGTAAACTTTCACTTAAAGCATGTCATGGATTGAATTATGTCCCCCCCAAAATGTGTGTATCAATTTAGCCAGGCCATGATTCCTGATATTGTGTGATTTTCCTATATGTTGTAAATCCTGCCTCTATGATGTTAACGAGGGAGGTTGGAAGGCAGTTGTGTAAGTGAGGCAGGAGTCAATCTACAAGATTGGATTGTGTCTTGAGGCCATCTCTTGAGATACAAAAGAAAGAAGCAAGCAGAGAGACAGAGACTTCATACCACCAAGAAACCAGTACCAGGAGCAGAGTGTATCCTTTGGACCCAGGGTCCCCGCGCCTGAGAAGCTCTTCGACTGGGGGAAAATTGAGGACAAGGACCTTTGTCCAGAGCTGACTGAGACGGAAAGCCTTCGCCTGGAGCCAACGCCCTGAATTTGGACTTTTAGCCTACTTTACTGTGAGGAAATAAATTTTTCTTTGTTAAAGCCATCCACTTGCGATATTTCTGTTATAACAGCACTAGATAGCTAAGACAAAGCACAATTAAAAAAAAAAACAAAACTATATTGCTATCTCCAGCATTGTTTCTGTCACCAAGGCCATATTTTCCAACTACCAATCCTTGTTCTTTTTGCAACTTTTGCTTTCCAATCACCAGTACTTATCAATGCATCCTGATTGCATGTTTGATCAATTTCAGACTGCAGAAGTTGGTAAAAATCATCAGTTTCCTCATCTCTGGCATTAATGGTTGGTGGGTAAATTTGAATAATAGTTGTATTAACTAGTCTTTCTTGTAGGTGTATGGATATTTTCCTTTCAGTGACAGCATTGTACATCAGTATAGATCTTGAAATATTCTTTTTGATGATGAATGCGATGCCATTCCTCTTCAATTTGTATTCCTGGCATAGTAGACCCTATGATTGTCCAACTCAAAATGGCCAATACCAGTCCATTTCAGCTCACTAATGCCTAGTGTGTCAATCTTTATGCGTTCCATTTCATTTTTGATGACTTCTGATTTTCCTAGATTCATACTTTGTACATTCCATGTTCCTATTATTAATGGATTTTTTTTCTCATTTTGAGTTGTGCCACATCAGCAAATGAATGTCCCAAAAGCTTTACTCCATTCACATCATTAAGGTCAACTGTCCTTTGAGGAGGCAGCTTTTCCCCAGTCATATTTCGAGTGCCTTCTCACCTGAGGGGCTCATCTTACGGCACTGTTCTGCTGCTGTTCCCAAAGTTTTCACGCCAGTCTTTTTAGAAATAGATTGTTTTTATTTTTTCAGATCCTTCACCCTAGTCTTAGTCAAGAAGCTCAGCTAAAACCTGTGCACCAGGGATGACCCTGCTCTTTTTTTAATTACTGGTGGCGTAGCTTCCAGCATCACAGCAACATGCAAGCGACACAGTACGATGAATGGACAGACAAGTGATGGGGAAAGGAACTGACAATCCCTTAATTATTTCAAGCTGTAATGAGATATTTTCACCTACTCTTTTCTCCTTATCTCAGAGGGAGGTCCCAACCCTGAGGTCAACAGCAACCTGGCCAACATCTTAGAGGTGTGTCGCAGCAAGCACATGCCCAAGTCAACGATTGAGGCATCGCTGAAAATGGAGGTGTGTCATTTTTAGTTCGACGTTCTTGTTATTGATCACAGTCCCCACAGGGTCCCTGTCTGGAAGGCTACCAAACACTCCTTTAATTATCAAAAGATTTGCAATGAGGTTGACACCTTCAACCCAGAGGCTCTGGGGGCTCTATGTCCTTGGCCATTGGTTGCAGGAGCACAGTCAGGAATAGGATGGATGAACAGTGTCCCGAGCCATCAGCCTTGGGACTGCTCAGCCCATTTGTGAGGAGATGGGTAGAAGAAAGGGCACAGTATGGGGAAAGCCCTGATACTAGGTTGAGGAATGATTTGTTTTTCATTTCTAGATGTGTATGCCTGAAGGAGAAAAGACAATAGAAAAAGAAAGGGTCCAGGTGATAGGGATGGTGGGAGGGACAAGGATGCAGAATCCTGGTGTAGGAATTGCCTTCAAACCCAGATGATAGGACACTTCTGGGACAAGTAGGAAGAGTCTGAGGAAGCAGTCATCTTAACAGTTAATGGTTACTGAGCGCTTACTCTGGGCCAAGCACTTGGATAAGAATTGTATGTATATTATTGAATCTGTAAAACAATTTTAAGTTGAAACTGAGGCACAGAAAGGTAAGGTGATTTGTCCAGGGTTACATAGAAAATGACAGACTTGAAACCAGACAGAGTCCAGAGCTTATGCCCTAACCAGCATGTGCAGATAAGGTGATGGAGACAGAAAGAAGGTCATCCCTTGCCTGGTGGCCCTTTATTTCCTTTGTGATAGAGGAAGGGAGACATCATCAATTGAGAGTTCCTGGGAAGACAGCAGAGCAGGGTGGTTGGAGAGAGTGGTGAAGATCTAGATGCAGGGACAAGGGATGAGGAGAAGGCATGGAGGATCCAAACGAGGTTGGTCACCAGACTTTTTGATTGTTAATTTGAATTTTGTGACCATGCTATTTTTAGCAGCATTTATGATAAGGCCCAGGTGTGTGATTTTTCCCACAGCAGTACTCAGCAGCCCCGGGGTAGAAGCAAAGCAGATAGATGAACAGATGGAGGCAGAGCTGAGACTTCATAGGTGGGTTTCCTGCAGAAGGAGGTGTAGGAGGGGGAGTCTTGGTGAGGGTGACTGAGGGTAGATGTGGCATTCAGCTGGTTAGGAGAGAAAGCAAAGCTGGGAGCCTGATTAGTTGTTCAGGGACCAGGGGAACATTCACTTCCAAGTAGGAGGTTGTACTTGCAATGACCTCAAAAGTTGGTCCCAAGGGCCTCCTTTCAGAGGGTGGGGACAAAAATAAAGACTTGAAAGCCGAGGCATTAAGCCAGCCATTGAGGGAGTCAACTTTGTGGTACCTGCAGTTAAGGACTGGCATGCTAGAGGGAATCAGGAAATGGGAAGATGTGTTTGTGTTGTTTATTGCAGAGAACCAAGGACATTTATTTGCTTTATGGGGGTCGAGGCCCTGGTGGCTCTTCTCTGCTCATTGAGGTGTTATCTAACAGTGGCTCCAAGTGCCTTTCGGACATCAGACGTATCCTGAACAAGAATGGGTATGTGAATGTGTAGGGGAGGTATGGGGGGGGCGGGGGATGAAGCCTATAGGCTCTAATTCTGTGCAAAGGAAGCACTGTTGCTTCCTAATGGTGTTTCCATTTTTAAGCACACTTAATCCTTAACAGAATCCAAATGGTATAATTTAATTTCTCTGATGGGTTCTAGACTAGGAAGGATACAGAAGACTTGTTCATCTGGTATAGAAGGGGATCTTTGTCCTGTTATCCCATCTGTAGCCATATCATGTCCAGGTGTTAAAATATGCCACTGGGACTAGAGTCTTAATGGCACAAGGAAATCCTGAGCAAAGTCTTTGCATCCTCCAAACTCCAATCAGGGCAGAAAATAGAGAATAGGGATATTCATGGACTAGCCTCTTGCCCAAAAGTAACTTTGTCTTCTCCAGGAAGAAAGCAGCTCCATATCTGTGCATCCTCCAGAGGCTGGGTGGGACAGAGACAGGGTTAGAATGTTGTGCTTGGTGGAGGAGTGTCTAAAGGCCCATTTCCTTTCCTGTCAGAGGAATGATGGCAGAAGGAGCTCGTCACTCCTTTGACAAAAAGGGAGTGGTCGTGGTTGGCGTGGAAGACAGAGAGAAGAAAGCTGTGAACCTAGAGCGCGCCCTGGAGCTGGCAATCGAAGCAGGAGCTGAGGATGTTATAGAAACTGAAGACGAAGAGGAAAAAAACATTTTTAAAGTGAGTACAAAGCCTATGTGTTTGGCAGGTTCCAAGAGGGCCTTACTAGACACGTGAAGGCATGCTTCTCTCGATTTCCTTCTTCCTGCACCCTAGGTACACGTCAGACAAAAAGCTCACACACTGCACAGACATTTATTAAGCGAATATCGGGTAAGGCCTACTCTGCTGAGATTGATGAGAAGGATTCAGAAAATTGAAAAAGATGTCCTGCCAGTTAAGAGCTTAAACTCAGTAATCTATTACAGTAGCTTCTTTCAGACTTGTTACCTCCTGGCTCCTCACCTGCTGATCTCCCTTTATTTCCAGTTTATTTGTGATGCCTCTTCACTGCATCAAGTGAGGAAGAAGCTGGACTCCCTGGGCTTGTGTTCTGTGTCCTGTATGCTAGAGTTCATCCCCAACATCAAGGTGCAGCTGGCTGACCATGACCTGGAGCGGGCCGCCCATCTCATCCAGGCTCTTGGCAGCCACGAGGACGTGATCCAAGTCTACGACAACATTGAGTAACCTGGCTGTATGTGCTCCAGGCTCCTTCCTAGGCAAATGGCAGCCCATCATGGAGCAAGGGCTTCCGCAGTGCCTCTGAGACTGCAGCAGTAGAGCAGCCTTACAGGTTAGGAGGCATAAGGCCGGGATCTGCGGCCCTGAGGGCAAAGGACTCTCCACACGTCCATGGGGCCTCATTGTCAGATCTGCTGGTGACTCAGCCCTTCTGGATGAGCCTCCCTGCCCTCATGCAGGGTGGTGCCAGCTGGTCAGGCTCTGATTGCGGGAGGTTGACCCTTACAGGGATGAGCTTGTGGATGCCCTGCGGGCCCGTGTACTGGAAACTGCTCTTAAAGAATAAGTGATTGTTAATGATTGCTGCATTACTGTTATATGGCCCTTGGGTTTTTCTGGGTTTGTTTCCAGCTATTGAGACCCTCTTGACTTCCTTTCAAGTTTATAGGCTTAATCCTACAATTTCAATCCTGAGACTCTTGTTTATTTTTTTTTGATTGGCCATAGAAATGTAGCTCTTTTCAGGTACTCTGTGGTTTAATGCTGCTCTAATGGCCTAAACCTGCCATTCATACGTGCAGTAATATTTTTTAAACACTTACTATGTACACCTACCAGGAACTGTAGTTACCTAGAGCACAAGCTGTTCAACTGGTGCCCTGTCTTAGATGCTGCCCCAAGACATAGGACCTCAGAGGAAAGAAAGACCCAGGACTGCCCTTCTCTGGGCCTGTTACAGGACAGTGTGAGCTTCCTTGTTTTCTTTGTGTGGCCACTGTGCCCTTCCTCACCAGAGAGCTTTATGTGCCAACCCAGTAGGAAATCAAGGGCCAACGATGAGGGACTCTCTGGGCCCTGCTTTGCTGGGGCCCCTGTGTGTTCTGAGATTGGTCAGAGTGAGCCTTTTAGCAGGTTGGGCTGTTCTCAGGAAGGGCTACTTGAAGCTAGGTTTGAATGATCCTTGGCCCCCAGGATGCTCAACCCTAGCTCATTTTCATCCCTGATGCCACATGACAGGCACTGGGAACTGGAGAGGAAATAAGAACAGAGGGAAGGGCAAAGGGCTGAGTCAGAAGCCTGGCCAGGAGGGAAATAGGGCCCTTGGTGCCTTTTGCTCCTAATAGTCACTTCTGGATTAAGAGAAGCCAGAAGCACTAAACATCTGTGCCAGAGACCATCTGGCATGTCAGGCTAGAGGCATCAGGGGCTTTTTGATCCCTGTCATTCACCTACTTATAAGTTGTTGGAGCCATTTCTGAGCTCAGGGTAATTTTCCTGAAGGAGCCTCAGGTAAGTGAGCATGGAAAGGAACTAAAACCAAATTGGCTGCAAATAACAACTTTAGCTCTGAAAAAAAAAAAGATTATTAATTCCACAGGGACTTAACAGCTGGAGAGCGAGGACTAGGGTAAAACCAGTGAAATAATCATGATCATGCCCTATACTCCTATACTACATTTCATAATCATAGTACTGCCTGGGATTTCTTGTAGCTGATGACTCATCCAAATATCCCAATTAAAAATTACCTGTAGTCTTCAGCAATAGCCTATCTTTAATACAGGCCAACTTAAAGTTGCTTAAAGCAGTAATATATGCTGCTTCATAATTTATAAGATACTTTCATATGTTATTTGATTTGATTTTCACAACAAACATATTAACTAGGCAGGCTGAGTGTTTTCTGCACAAATGACCTCATACCAAGCAAATGAGAACAGGTCTAATACTGCATCTTATACTGATAAACTTTGGTTTATAAAATGGCTGTTTTGAAAGGGTTGAATATAAATTAATTCGACGAAATCAGATAATTTAACCTGTACTAAGGTTTTTTTTTTTTTTTTTTAAGGGAGCTTGCTCTGGAAAGGAACTTGGTTGCTTGTGTGATAGTCCTCCTCTGTGATGCAGTTAACAAGCTCGGCTGATAACTGAAAGGTTGATGGTTTGGAGGTTCAAGTCCACCCAGATGTGCCTTGGAAGAAAAGCCTATGGATCTGCTTTTGAAAGGTCACAGCCTTGAAAACCCTGTGGAGCATAGTTCTACTGTGACTCACATGGGGTCACCATGAGTTGGAATCAACTCTAGGGCAACTGGTTTAGTCTGATAGGATTTGTTAATATGGACTCTCATGTAACCAGTTTTCTTACAATCAAGGCATGCTTGCAGTACTGCATAGTGGGGCTCCTGTGATGATGGCTCTGCACTGACCCCTGGTGGTGGCCTGCAGTCTTTTATGGGAAAGGTGAAAATAAAACCTTACATGAGCCTGCCTGTTCTGTTGCCTCTAGATCTGGTAAGGAGAACCTTAGCTACACAGGTTTTAAAGAATGGCTATATCCATATGATGGGGTATTACACTGCCACTAAAAATTATTTTTCAAAGAATATTTCAGACCAGAGGAAATGTTTACAATATAATGTTAAGTGGAAAAAAGGTACAAAACTGTATGTATCCAAACCAAACAAACTCGTTGCCCTCGAGTTGATGCTAACTCATAGCGACCCTATAGGACAGAGCAGAACTGCCCCCTAGGGTTTCCAAGGAGTTGCTGGTGGATTTGAACTGCCCACCTTTTTGTTAGCAGCCAAGTTCTTAACTATTGTGCCACCAGGGCTCTGAGATACACATATATAACATTATATATACGACTTTTTAAAAAAGACTCAAAGGAAATGTATCAAAATATCAAAACTGATTATCTGTGGATGGTAATGTTATGACTGAGTTTTATTTTCTATAATCATATACTTTTATCAGGGAAAAAAATTTTTTTTAATAGCCGTGTTATTGCCCAACTAGGGAGACAGCAGCTGAGCGCTTGGCAGTTAGGCTCACGTTAAAGTCAGAGGAATGAGGTCACTATGGGGTTGACTTTGCCTTATCTTTGGTCACTGTCTTAGCAACACAAGTCTCAAGGTCTGGGGCTCACTTTCAGGCATCCTTTCGGTGGAATGGCGGTATCTGTGACAGGCTCTGTCCACAGCTTTGACTCTTACTAGAAGCACTGGCGTGGTGTGTAGCCACCATCCCTCGGCCACAGCCCCGGCTGAATGGAACAGGGACAGTGGGGGCTCTGCCTCCATCCAGCTGTGGAAATTATTACTTTCCCCCCCCGCCCCAAAACTTAAAGCAGTCAGTAAAGCTTCAAACTCTAAGCATCCCCTGTGCTTAGAAAGTACTGTGATAGATCCCATGTTAGTCTTCGCTGAAATCACTATATTCCATGCCCAGCCAGTGAATAGGATAGCAGTTTTTATTTTTTCTTCTTTTTAATCTTTTTTTTTTTCTGGTCTATGCCAAACAGGTAACATTTGTTGATAGTTTTTAAAAAAAGTCAAACCTTAAGGAGATATATAACAAATTGAAGTCCCACCTGATCCTATCTCACAAGAAATAACCACTGTTAACAACCTACCCTATATTTTTCTCATTCTGTTCTCTGGAACCAATCTGCTAAGGAACAAATTCTGGCTCTGCCAATGACTACCAACCTTGGACAAGAATTTAACTTCTCTGTACCTGTTTCCTCATCTGTTAAATGGGGGTATTAATCCTACCTATTTCATAGGGTTGTTTTGAGAAATAAGTTAATAAATGTTAAACACTTAAAATAGTGCCCAGTAACAGCAAGTGTTCAATAAATGTTGGCCTTTTCCCCGTTAAATATGAATGAAATTTTTTTCTTAAATATGATCACTGTATACATTTCTGCTTTATAATCTAGTTTTTTTTTCGGTGTTGTTGTTTTGTTTTTACTGCACAATATATCCTAGACACCTTTTGGTACCAGTACAGAGAAGTCCACTTCATTCTTTTCAGCAGCTACATAGTATTTTATTATATTGATGTATCATAATTTATTGAATTAGCCTCTTATCAATGGACATTTGGATTGGTTTGGATTGTCTGTCTTACAAAAGACGCTGCAGTGAACATTCCCCCCCCCCTTTTTTTTTTGTTGTGCTTTAAGTGAAAGTTTACAAATGAAGTCAGTCTGTCATACAAAAACTTACATACACCTTGCTATGTATTCCTAGCTGCTCTCCCGCTAATGAGACAGCACACTCCTCTCCACCCTGTATTCCCGTGTCCATTCAACCAGCTCCTGTCCCCCTCTGCCTTCTCATCTCACCTCCAGACAGGAGCTGCTCACATAGTCTCATGTGTCTACTTGAGCCAAGAAGCCTTTAAGATAAATTTATAGAAGTGGAATTTCAAAATGAAAAGGCGGTTTTTTGTTTGTTTGTTTAGAAGTAAATGTTGATAATTTATAAGACATTATGGTTGCAAAATTCTTCAATGAGGTGTACATTATCCCTTGACAACTCAGGTAAACTAACCAGCTAAACTGATAATGTGAATATGTTCTACTTTACCTCTGAATTAGAATTTTTCTTATCAAATCAGGTAATAGGTTTGTTGGTTTATTTTTTATACCAAATCCATTGAGCTATCTCTAAGAGAATTTATTCATTTGTATGCACTGCCCCCTGTGGTGTCCAAATGTCCCCATGTTGTTGAGGGGGAAAAAAGTTGCAAAGTGTGCAGCCTGGTGTGTGTTTGGGTCACCTGATGGAACTGGTACTCCCTGAGGCCCTGAGTCCTGGGGCAGGTCATGATTCTTGGGGTTAGATGGGCTCAGGTGCTTAACCAGGGCATCTACTCAGTACAAACCAAGGGGAAGGCCTTGAGAAGGGCATAGCCCAGCTGAGAGGCTTCACACAGGAGAATGAATTGTGGGGAGAAAGTGACATAGAAAGAGAAGATAAAATAGCTAGAAGGGCTCATTACATTCAATACCGAAAAATTACATTCAAGTGCTAACATCCCCATTTGAGGTTCCCTTATTCAACAAATATTTGTGTATTTTTTGAATGTACTATGCAGGGAGCCCTGGTGGCACAATGGTTAAGTGCTCAGCTGCTAACCAAAATGTTGACGGTTTGAACCCAATAGCAGCTCCATGGAAGAAAAGACCTGGCGATCAGCTCGCATGAAGATTTCAGCCTAAGAAACCTTATGGGGCAGTTCTACTCTCCCTACAGGGTTGCTGTGATTCTCAATCCAGTGGATGGCACACAACAACAACATGCAAGATGCTAGGCACACTAATTTGAGTCAGATACAGCTTCTGCCTTTAAGCTTACTTTCTTAAAGGCAATTACAATAGAGGAGAACAAGTGCTTTACTGAGGAAAGTACTAGGTGCTTGAGAGCACATCAGAGGACATTAACCCAGGTTTGAGTTGCCGGGAAAGCTTTCTGAAGGGAATGATGTTTAAACTTAGCTCTTCCCTGACAGAATGGGCTGGGGGGAAGGAGTGGAAGAGGAGAAAGTTCCAAACAGGAAATAGCACATCCAGAGGTGTAGAGGCAAGAGAGGCATATTTGAGGAATTGCCTGTGGTTCAGAATGAATGGAGCAAAGAATTTGAATGATGCGGTCAGTGGAAGTAGGAAATGGAAAGACTTGTGGCTGGAAAAGAAGGAATGGACTGAGTCCTGAAGGGCCTTCTTAGCTACAGTCACATATTTGACTTTATCCTTAGGGCAATGGGAAACTATACAGTTTTTGAGTGGGGTATGACAGGATTAGGTGTCAGATTCCAAGTAAGAAGTTTTGGTGGTTTGAACTAGGATGGTGGAGCTAGGGACAGGGAAGCGTGGACAGATAGGAGACATGGTCAAGATTGACTGTGGAGGAACATCAATAGAGAGGAAGTGTTCTCTGATAACTCAAAGGTATCCAACTTGGGGAACTGGATGGACAGAGGAAATCTAGAACTATAGAGGAAAACGATGTTTGGGTTTGAATGTTGTAAAAATGGTGCAGTGGAGGCATCTGATCTCCTCTAACTTCGTAAGGGGGAAGGATAATCAAGATCAACAACCCAAGGCTGACTCCTACGAGGCAGAGTTCACACATGCCTCCTCTCTCCACCATTTTTACCAATTCTGACACCAACTGTGCCTCCCATGACACTGTCTACTTCTGTGCTGGGTTTGATAATCATTATAATGGCCACACAGAACTAACAGACAATACTCATGATTATGGCGTTTATTAAGGAAGTGACAGGTTACAGTTCAGGTTCAGGAATGCTCAGGACATAGTTCTTCCATCAGGACAGCCTCTTCTTAGCCGTGCCGCAGGCATACCTCTCTCTGGCCCCTTGGCCTCTGCCCTACTCAAACAAGCATTACAAAGCTCTTTTAGCTCTGCTGATAAGCGCCCAGAGGCCTCCCACTCCGCCAGTAAGCCCCTGCCAGAAGGCACTCAGCTCTAGCTCAATGGATCGGCAAACCTAGCTCCCTTCACCAAGTGCCCGGAGACACCCTACTTTGCCAGCAAGCCTCCTGCCCAAAGGCACTCAGCTTTCTCTCTTCATGGGCTGGGAAGCCCACCACGCTGTCACCTGCTGGTCTCTCCTGTTGCTGTTTCTCTGCTACCACTTCTCACAGTCTTCAGTGTTTCAGCTCTCTCTCTGTCTCCAGGTACCAGGAGCTTCTCAGTGCAGGGATCCTTAGTTCAAAGTATGTGCTCCACTCTTGGCCCTTCTTCCTTGATGGTGGTGAGATCCTTTCCTTATCTCTGGAATGGCTCATTCTTAAGCCTAGCGGGATGGCAAAACTGACCAATCCCCTTAGCGGGCCACAATTATTTTATTTGCACCGTCCCACCCAATTGCTTTGGTGGGAGTTACAAGACCATGGTGAGAAAGGCCACACAAAAGCAAGCCATCGCACCACAGACATGTAGAATTTGAGGTGCTTGTGGGATACTATCCCAAGAGGTGATGCCTCTGAAGCACAGAACAAAGACCCAAATTAGACATGTAGTTCAGATTCAGGAGTCCTCAGCACATAGGATTACTGAAACATGGCTGGGTAAGGGATAGACAATGGAAACAAGACTCACAAAGAAGGCAGTGGCTGGAAAGGTAGAAGGAAAGCCATAAGGCTCTTCAGCTACAGACTTAGGTAGTTGTATTGCAGTTCTGGAATAATTCATTCATTTATTCAACGTGTTTCAGTGGAGCATCTGTTCTATGGAAGGTATTATTCTAAGTGCTGATGATACAGCAATGACTAGGACGTTGCCGTTCCTATGCAGTTGATGTTTGTTCTAATTGGAATAAAGACAAACAAGTAACCAAATACATAATTTCAGATACTATGAATGAAAATAAGAGAGAATATGGGGATACAGAATGATGGAGGGGAGAGAGGCTATTTTGGATGGGGTAGTTAGGAAAGACTTCTCTTAAGATTTGACGTGTGAGCAGAGACTTGAATAAAGTACAGAATGAGTCATGGGAACACCTTGGGGAAGAGCATTCCAGGCAGAGGAAACAGCAAGTACAAAGGCCCTGAGGTGAAAAAAAGCTTGGTAGTTTCAAAGAATAATGAGGTCACTGCGGCTGGAGGACAATGATTGAGGGAGAGAGTGGTAGGAACGATGTCAGAGAGGATGGCTAGGGCCAGCTTCTGTTGGGCCTGGTGGGCTATGACAGAGGGTTTGGGTTTTAGTCTAAGTATGATGGGAAGCTATTGGAGGGTTGACAGTAGGAGATTAACATGATTTTTTTTTTATTGTGCTTTAAGTGTAAGTTTACAAATCAAGTCAGTTTCTCATACAAAAACTTATATACACCTTGCTATATACTCCTAGTTGCTTTCCCCCTGATGAGACAGCACATTCCTTCCCTCTACCCTGTGTTTCTGTGTTCATTCAGCCAGCTTCTGTCCCCCTCGGCCTTCACATCTCCCCTCTAGACAGGAGCTGCCCGGGTAGTCTCATGTGTCTACTTTATCCAAGAAGCCCACTTCTCACCAGTATTATTTTCTATCTTATAGTCCAGTCCAATCCCTGTCTGCAGAGTTGGCTTCGAGAATGGTTCCTGTCTTGGGCTAACAGAAGGTCTGGGGACCACGACCTCTGGGGCCGCTCTGGTCTCAGTCAGACCATTAAGTCTGTTCTTTTTACGAGAATTTGGGGTCTGCATCCCACGCTCTCCTGCTCCTTCAGGGATTCTCTGTTGTGCTTCCCTGTCATGGCAGTCATCGGTTGTAGCTGGGCACCATCTAGTTCTTATGGTCTCAGGCTGATGCAGTCTTTGTAGTCTGACTCTTGGGCTCATACTTACCTTGTGTCTTTGGTATTTTTCATTCTCCTTTGCTCCAGGTGGGTTGAGACAAATTGTTGCACCTTAGATGGCTGCTTGCTAGCATTTAAGACTCCAGATGCCACTCTCCAAAATGGGATTGAGAATGTTTTCTTAATAGTTTTTATCATTCCAATTGACCTAGATGTCCCCTGAAACCACGGTCCCCAAACCCCCGCCCCTGCTACTCTGGCCTTCGAAGTGTTCAATTTATTCAGGAAACTTCTTTATTTTTGGTATAGTCCAGTTGTGCTAACCTCTCCTGTATTGTGTGTTGTCCATCCTTTTACCTAAATTAGTTCCTGTCTGCTATCTAATTAGTAAATCCCCACTCTACCTCCCCCCTCTCATAACCATCAAAGAATATTTTCTTCTCCGCTTAAACTATTTCTTGAGTTCTTATAATAGTGGTCTCATACAATATTTGTCGTTTTGCAACTAATTTCACTCAGCATAATGCCTTCCAGGTTCCTCCATGTTATGACATGTTTCACAGATTCATCATAGTTCTTTATCGATGCATAGTATTCCACTGTGTGAATATACCATAATTTATTTATCCATTGATGGGCACCTTGGTTGCTTCCATCATTTTGCTATTGTAAACAGTGCTGCAGTGAACATGGGCATGCATATATCTGTTCGTGTAAAGGCTCTTATTTCTCTAAGATATATTCCAAGGAGTGGGATTGCTGGCTCTTACGGTAGTTCTATTTCTAGCTCTTTATGGAAGCACCAAATCAATTTCCAAAGTGGTTGTACTATTTTACATTCCCAGTAGCTGTGTATAAGTGTTCCAGTCTCTCCACAACCTCTCCAACATTTATTATTTTGTTTTTTGGATTAATGCCAGCCTTGTTGGAGTGAGATGAAATCTCATTGTAGTTTTGATTTGCATTTCCCTTATGGCTAATGATCGTGAGCATTTCCTCATGTATCTGTTAGCTACCTGAATGTCTTCTTTAGTGAAGTGCCTGTTCATATTCTTTGCCCATTTTTTAATTGGGTTGTCTTTTTGTTGCTGAGTTTTCGCAGTAACATGTAGATTTTAGAGATCAGGCATTGACTGGAAATATCATAGCTAAGAACTTTTTTCCCAGTCTGTAGGTAATCTTTTTACTCTTTTGGTGAAGTCTTTGGGTGAGCATAGGTGTTTAACTGTTAGGAACTCCCAGTTATCTAATTCCTTTTTTGCTGCTTTTGCAGTTCTAGTAATGTTTTGTACACTGTTTATGCTATGTATTAGGGCTCCTAGTGTTGTTCCTATTTTTTTCTTCCATGAACTTTATCATTTTAGATTTTATATTTAGGTGAGAGTAACATAATCTTAATTACATTTTACAAGGATCACTTTGGCTGCTGTGTGAGAATCATTTGTTGGACGGCCAAAGAGGAGACAGGGAGACCAGTTAAGAGGCTACACAGTCATCCAGGAGAGAGACAATGACAGGTTGGGCTAGGGTGGTGATGGTAGAGTGAGAAGTGGTTGGATTTGGGATGTGTTTAGAAACTAGAGCTGAAAAGTTCTGTTGAATGATTGGATATATGAGGTATTAGGGAAAGAGAAGGGAGCCCTGGTGGTACAATGGTTAAGCACTTGACTGCTCACAGAAAGGTTAGCAGTTCAAACCCACCAGTGGCTCCACAGGAGAAATGCCCAGTGATCTGCTTCTGTAAAGATTACAGCTTAGGAAGCTCTGTGGGGCAGTTCTACAATGTCACATAGTGTCACTGTGAGTCAGAATCAACTCTACAGCACACCACAGCCACAACAGGGAAAGAGAAGAATCAAGGAAGACTCCTCCTAAGCCTGTAGTTTAACAATTGGGAAATAGAGAAGCAGATTTTTTATGGTTTTGTGTGTGTGTGTTTTGGGGGGGGGGGGAACCAAGAGTTCTGTGTTGAACATGTTAAATTGGAGATGAGTATAAGACATTCCAAGAGAAGCTGCCAAATAAGTCTTGGAGTGGCTACTAGATTACCACTGGCATAAATGTCTGTCATTTTTTTATATTTATCTTGCAAGTCAATAAATTTAAGGGTCTGATCTGGGCCTGGGCTTGCAGATTGTGACCTCTAGCATTGGCCTAGTGCACACATTCTCAGTGAGGACTATGTCATCCCGCAACAGGGTGAAGACTGATTTTAAGGGATGAAAAAATCTTACATATTTCAATGGGGTGTAGCTCTCTAAAAGCTCATCCCTACCTGACAAAATCTTACTCTTTAGTATTTATCTTGTTAAAAAGAATTTAAATTTAATTAAGTAACTTTAATTTTTTTTTTTTTTCTTTAGCAGGGGAGGTGATAATGAAGGTTGAGAAACATTGGCCTAATGCAAGAACATGGTCTTTGGGAGTCAGACCTGGTATGAATCCTGGCTTCACTGTGACCTTAGCCATGTTACTTGATTGCTGAGCTTCACTTTCATCATGTAAATGCCAATATTATTACTTGCCTCAGAGTTATTAGAAGCATTGAATGAGATGAAATGCCTGGCATATAGTAAATGACTGACACATATTTATTTTCTCTCCCTTTTACTCTATCTCCCCTTCCCAGATAAGAGAGATTATTATAGGTAAGGAACTACAATAGTAGGCATCGAATCAAGTGGGAAGATGACAGACATAAAATCTTGTTGGGGGGAAAAAAATTAACAAGACAAGGTGACTGAGTATGTGTGTGAAGAGAGGGGACCAAGATAATTCTAAGGGAATTGACACTCAAGGTAAAGCCACCACTACAGGTTCTTAGCTGACAGCTGAAAATGGCACCTGGGCATGATTATTCTGGCATCTGATTCAGATTACATTGGAACTGGGACCAGAAGAAGGGAGCCATATTGACTGTGATTATGAAATGTTGAATGAGGGATTGGGGAAAATTATGGTCACTCTCTATTTTGAAATATCATGCAGCCAGTACAATTGTTTTGGAACAATATTTAGTGACATGGAAGAACACACTATAATAAAATGTAAGCAGACTATGAAACCATTTTTGTCAAATGCTGTATATCTAGGTAGGAAATCTATTTTTAAAATTATCTTTTTAAAAAAATAGTTTATTTACTTAAAAATTTTTTTCTACAAAGACCTTGTGTTGCTTTTGTGACCAGGAAAAAATAGTTATTTTCCGAAAGACCCTCTGGCTTTGCCACTTACTGGTTGCACCCTGGCCAGCAGCTTGGACTCACAGATTTCCAAGCACCCACATTCCTGCACTATCCCAGCCTCTCGGGCTTGAGAAACGTAGGCTGGAGGGTGTGGTCCTGGAGGTATGAGATCCAGGAAAAGGGGGACAGTGGCGAGGTCGCCCCTGCCTCCGGGCAAGAGCTACGTCTGGATCGGAAGACAAACCAGGGGATGGGGTGGCAAGGGTAGCCACAGAGCCAGAAGCCTCCCCAGTTATTACGCGCCGGGTGCTAGGCACAGGGAGGGGCGGGGCGCCGGCCTCGGGAAGCGTCAGGGCCGCGGCGGCCGCGGAGGACCTGGAGGGCATGAGGCCCGAGGGCCCCTTCAGCCTCCTTCCCCTAGCTCCAGCCCCAAAGTAGCCGGTGGGGAACCGCGCCAGCCCGCGCGCCCGCCGACAGGTCAGTGACTGACGGGATGTGGGAATGTGGGCGGAGCCTCACGCTCGAGCCGTGATTGGAGCAACCAACACCTCCCGGAGACTGGGAGAGGGATGCGAAGAGGCGGGTGCTCCGAGCCTTCTATGTGATTGGTTGGCAGAGGAAGGAGTCGGGCGCTGTCTCGATGATTGACGGAGGGAGACGGTCCTAGGAAACCGCCTTGGCTTCGCCCATTGGCATCCTGCGAGAGTAGGCGGGACTGGCTCATCGTGTGGTGCTGATGATTAGCTGGCGGTTGAGAGTGAGGGTGTTGGGAGGGAGCCCCGAGAGGCAGGGGCGGAGCAGAGGACTTCCTCCTAGTTATTGGGCGGTGAAGTGAGTGGGGGCGGTGCGAAGGTCCAGCGGCTGCCTGGGATTGGCGAGCGCTGGGGTGAGTGACAGACAGGGGGCGAGCTGCGCGACCAGCGGTTTGTTTTTCGGAGCGTTCCTGAGGTGGAGAACGGTGGCCCGACTGAGCGACTGCGGGACTGAGGGACTTGCGGCCAGGCGGGCCGAGCGCCGCCGCCGAGGCCGGGCTGGGTCGAGCCGAGGAGCGCCGGGGATGTAGCGGGCCGCCCTGCCCATGCCACAGCGCCCGGCCGCGGGCGGAGCCGGAGCCGGAGCCTGGGGAGGCGGCGGGGGCCCCGAGCGCAGCCCGCGCCCCCCGCGCGGAGCCAGGCCCGCTGCCGTCCCCGCCGCCCGGGCCCCCGGCATGCAGCCCCGGCTGCGGAGGTGACACTCCTGGGTCCGAGCCGCCTCCGCCATCGCCACCATGGGTGAGTGTCGCCACCGCCCCGGCCTGTGCCCGCGCTGCTCCGCGTCGCCCCGCCCCGCCCGACCCGGGGGGAGGAGGACCCTGGGCCGCCGCCTGACAGGCATGGACCGCCCGCCCGGCCCCGGCTGCCGCCCGCCGGCCGCCCGCCCGCCTGCCCGCTCGCTCGCTCGCTCGCGGGTCGGCGGCCCGGGCGGGGGTTCTGGCGCCCCAACCCGCCGGGGCGGCCCGGCCGGCCGAGCCCACTTGGCAGCTCTCCTTCCGGGCCGCGCGGCGGGCGCATCCCGGGGAAGGGCGGCGGGGAGCCCGGGCTCGGGCTCGGTGGGGCAGGCAGCCCGCGCTGGCCCGGGCGAGCCGGAGCGCGAGCCCGAGGGTGGGGGAGCGAGATCGCAGTGTGGGCCCGGGCTGGAGGCTGGTGCAGGCCCAGCTGCTGTTGTGTCTTTTCCTTGATTTGCTTTTTTTTCCTGCCTGTGTCATTTCCTTCCCTTTGCTCACACAGGCCGGCCTGTGAGCGCTCCCGGGGCTTGCTCTGGAGCCCTGTGCGCGCCCCAGCGCAGGGGGAGGGCGTGTGGGGAGACAGGCTGGGAGGCGATCGCAGCGCGAATCCCTGCTATCAGCGGCGCTGTTGAGAAATGCGTGCAGCACGCAGATTGCTGGAGGTTAGGCACTGGTCGAGTGCTGCCAGTTATAACTCATATCCTACTTTTTGAAAAATCCAGTTTCAGTGTTTTACACCCGTTATTTTTATCTTGCCATATCACTGAAGTTATGTAACTTTTGAAACATTGGCTGCACAAAAGAATCTCCATGAAGGTATTTCCTTTTTATCTATACTTGCAAGTTCTGCTGTGAAGATGGAATCTAAGAAAAGTTTTTACTGTCTTCCACACGTAACATTTGAACTGAATTGTATTTCATGTCCTTTCTGGTAACTTAACAAATGACTATTGGACTAGATTAAGAAGCAAGCAATACTTTAGATGTACTTCGCTTCTTGTTGGGACGGCTGTTGTGATGCTGTTGCCTACAAAAGAAGTCACAAGTTATTAAAAATATTTGGTATTGCCCTAAGTAATAGAGGGGTCAACTTCAGTGAAATGATCGTTTGCAAAGCTGTTCATTGCTTCTGTGAAGTGTCCCTTTTGAAGAGGGAACATTCATGTTGGCTTTGCCTCCTAGCAAGGTCGAGTCATTTTTATAGGAGGTTAAGTGTATGCTCTGTCACACTGGCCAGATAGTCTTTTGTGGGCCATCTCTGCAGTGGCTCTGAATGAGTTGCCTTGTTCTATTTCATACTGCCCCTCGTACAGTATGGGAAGGGTTTGTTCATTTGCTGGGCTTACTGTTTCCTTCCCATGCTTTATTTCAGAAATGCCTACTTTTCTGGGGCAAGTTCTCCTTCGAGGCCTTCTACCCCCAGAAAAACAAAGCCCATTGCCATGGAGTCGATTCCAACTCATATCGACCCTATAAGACAGAGTAGAACTGTCCCATAGGGTTTTAAGGAGCGGCTGGTGGATTTGAACTGCCAACCCTTTGGTTAGCAGCAGATCTCTTAACCACTGTGCCCCCAGGGCTCCTCTCCTATGAGAATAGGCATAAAAGGAACTCACTAAGGCCTGGTATTTAAATAAATAATTCACCAAATATTTATCTATTATTTACTATAAATGGGGCACAGGAATTCTTGTCTCTTCTACAGACCACAGCATTTATCCACAACATTTATCTTGCATTATGGAATTTGGTGATTGAACTAAATCTTTGAAATGATTTGGGAACTTACACATGGGGTCTTCATGAGTCGGAATCGACTCGATGGCAACTGATGACAACATTGTGAAATAGGTACTAGTAAGTTGTTTTCCTCTCTGTCCGGTGGAGGCAGCCTGTTTTTGATGTTATGTGTGAAATACTCGAGGGTGTGCAGACCTCCCACTCCCCACTTACTGACTGCTAAACCAGTTAGAGAGCCCAGAATGTGTTGGCTACATTTCATGGCCTAACATGAAAAAAGATGTGAGCCTGTTTTCGCATTTCAAGATGTTTTCAGAAAGTTTAAATGTATGAGTATATGAAAAGTCGATAATGGGGATGAAAGGAACTATATAGTAGAATCTCCATCCCTAAAGAAAAAAAGGATTAGGAACTCAGTGTCTTCACATTCATTCACTCCCCATGTCAGTTTTACATGAAGAAACTGAAACAGTGAGAGGGGAATCAACTTGCCAGGTGAGTGCAGTCCATTAGGCAAGCTGGGTTAAGAATCACTGTCCTGGCTTCCTTCAGCACTTTGCCCCTTTTCTCCTCTTTCTTTTTTGTAGATGTCCTTGATGCATGATTGCAGCTAATATTGAATTCTCCCAGATACCTGGCTCCGTTTAATTTGCTTTATTACGGACTCAGCAAGGATATATGTATACATACACACACACATAAATAATATTAAATATACACACTCTTAAATACTATCTCCGTTTTGGTCATGTAAATGATAGAACTTCAAATTCCCGGGTTGGCTTGCTTTAGTTGCTAACTCTATGTTCTTGTTAGTCACGTAGCTCTAAATAAACTCAAGGAGTTGATGAAAAAGAAACATAGACTTTGTGATATTTTAGTTACATTTGTTCAACTTCAGCCTAGTGAGGAAAGGACTAAAACTAGTAATTCTGAGTCCCTGCGCTGCAGGTTCTTTGGTTAACAGTCATATTTTCCTGAGCTGTTCTAAGCCCTAAACTCAAGCCTGTTTGACAACTTGGATTTGTAATGAAAACAGATCAGATTTTATGTTGGCAGTTAGTCCCAGTAAATTTCTAGTGGAAACTACGCTTATCCCTGTAAATAATGGGAAATATTCTCTTTTTGTCTATGTGGCTATTAAAAAAAAATTAGGATTGGCTGGTCATTTCTTCTTGGTCACACTAGAATTCTCTCCCAGCTTTAGTAGTTATAGGGGTGAAGGCTGTTAATACCACTGGAGACTAATTCACTAGTGTTTGTTTGGACTTTGTAGGTATGCAGTCTGAAACTTAGTGAGAATTGTTACTGAAAAAATGTAACAATTTGGAAGTGTTACAGGAAACTTGACTATGGTGAACTGAGTACAGGATTAAGGAGGTCTGGTTCTAGTTTAATACCTTGGTTTTAAGTAAGAATCATTGTGACCAGCAGATGCCTTGCATCTCTAGGGCTCCAGTGATGTTGGGAGTTGCTTTAGACTAGTCTCAATTCAGTGTGTCTAGAATTTGAAGTTGGCCTGTGTAGACTCAGTAGTTAGTAACTGTTTTTATTGAAACTTGGACTACAATTTAATGAATCAGCATAGCCATGTCATGACTAGATTTCTGATATTTTAAAAATGGCAGGTGGATTTTAAAACAGAATTTTAGGCATTTGTAAAAAATAAATATCTATCCAACTGAGCATTACTTAGGGGAATATATAGAGGATAAGAAGCAGTTTTCCTGGTCCTGTCTATGTAAGCTATTCATTGAGTCTCTACCCATTTATCAGGTTCTTCATATGTGCCTCCTATGTGCTAGGCAAAGTGTTTGGCCCTGTACTTACCTTATCCTGTCCTCCAGAAGTTAAAGTTAGGTAAGGTGAACCAAAAACATGAAAACACGTGCAATGAGGTCTTGTAGGTACTTTGTCAAAAGCGTGTAAAGGGGCACAGCGGGGAGAGATCAGTTCTGTAGTTTTGGGGTTGACATACATAATCCTATTGTCTCCAGTCCTTTAGGTTAATTTTGTAAATGTTAAAATATAGTGGTAATGTATATTGATTCTTATGAGGAAGCAGTGACTTATTTTGTAAAAAATATATATATATTTTTAAATTTTGAGCCATCAATTACTATTGAATGCCTATTGTATCCTAGAAACAGGAACTATTTAAAAAATAGACTGCAGAATTTGACTTTGAGACCTAGAAAAGGTTCAACCGTGTCCTCAAAGGAGAAAAGTTTCTTGTGAGTTGAGCATCAGGCATTTATCGTTTGGTCAGACTTGCTCTAAAATGATGTTTACACGGGTATGGACAGGGTGGAGGCAGTGGAAGTGTGTAAAATGTTGTGAAGAGAAAGGTATTAAAACCTGACTCAGGTACACTCTGAAGCACAGGATATCCTGAGTGAGCGGCTCAGCCGATCTGGCAGAACTGGGTAGAGAATTGGCAAGAGAAAGAAATAACATCGTTACTTAGTGAAAACCTTTGTGGATTTGTATATGTGGAAAAGAGTGTCTGACGTAGTAAACGGACATCACGCAAGACAACTATGTTTATTGGAGGACATGGTGCTTCTGGAAGCTGTTTTGGGTTTTTAGCCAAGGGAATTCATAAATGGGAAGTGCTGTAGACCCTGCTTTTAGAAAGAAGTAATAGCTCAGTCTGGAAGAGTGACTTCCTCCTGGAGCTAAAGAGTGGAGGGAGTTGCCTGGCAGCCCCCATACCATAAGTCAGGGTATCAGGGGAAGAAAAAATACTTGCTGCTGAATAATTATGGATCGCTGTCTGCTTAAAACTCCCTTAGAGCTTCTACTTTTTAAGCCTGAACCCTAATCTTTGTTTCATAGCTCTTTTCTATTTTCTGTGAATACTCCTCCCCTAGATTCTTAACCTCTGAATCTCAAGAATTCTTTCTCTTTGTGCATCTTCCCAGTTCTGATTAGTATGGCAGCCCACCCTCATACTCAGGAAATCTTTTTGAGGCTATAGCACACAACTTACCCTGCCTCACCTTGTTCACATGTAAAGCTTACAATTGAATTGCTGATTTCCACTACTTCCAATTTTCTTTTAATTAAAAAAAAAAAAGAAAGATCTCCAGCTTCTTAATTCTCTTTAAAATTTTGTTTTTACCTCTACCTCTCTATTGGATCTGCCAGCCTACCCCTGCAGCTGCCCTTCTTTGGTCTGGGCTTCTGTGGTGTCACTCTTTTGTTTTTTTCCAATCCTTTTAAAGGCTCCTTTGCTGGCTTCCCTTCTCCTCACTGTACTTGATTAGGCTAACTCACTAAGGATCAATCCCTGACCCTCTTTTCTTCCCCCTTTCTCCCTTACTTACTCCTTATGTCCTTTCTCCTTCTCCAGTTTTTTATTTAAACTCTCATGGATCACAATGTCTGATCTGCAGCCAATCCTGGGGATGGCACAGGACTAGGGCAGCATTTTGTTGCCTTGTGTGTGGGGTCACCATGAGTCTGGAGCCAACTCCTTGGCCGCTAACAACACCAAAAGTGTAACTGGAACAGCTTGCTTTTCTGAAAGAATCATTACTCTGTTAATGTATCTTGTAAGATCATCTGTATAACTCTTGCTGCTCACAGTTTAAAAAGATATATTTTTATACATTTGTGTTTGTGTATTCTGGTTTGTATATTGCCTGATTCAGTCTATGTATATATCTCATGTTTTTGTTCTTTTATTCCTAGAGTTTGAATACCCTCAAGCTTCTTCTAAATTTTTTCTAATGTATAATATATGATATGTGTTCAGTAAATGATGATTGCTAATGATTAATAAAAATCCAGGAGTAAAATTATGTATTAGGGTAGATTGTGTGGCTGCCAGTCTTTTTCTATAGATAATAATAACCAGCATTTTTTAGCATTACTAAGTGCTGTCGTTGTGTACAATGAGTCAATTCCAGCTCACAGTGACCCTGTGTGGCAGAGTAGAACTGCCCCATAGGATTTTCTTGGCTTTAATCTTTACAGGAGCAGGTCACCAAGCCTTTCTCCCACAGTGACTGGTGGGTTGACCTTTTGGTTAGCAGGTGGGCACGTAACTATTGCACCACCAGGGCTCATCTTACTAAGTGTTAAAGGACCACGAAAAAAATGATTTATAAGTATTTTTTTTTCCCCTTTAACCCTCACAAGAGCTCTGTTAGTTTTACTCTTATTATCCCCATTTTACAAATTGAGAAATTGAGGCTTAGGGAGAATAGGTGATTTGCTGAAGGCCTCACAGCTAGCACATAATTTGATTCAGTACTTAAACCCAGCTCTCTTCTGACTCCAGAGTTTGTTTTCTTAACTATCGCACTCTGAGAAAGCGGCTATTTGTTTGAAAAGGTTTCGTTTGTTTATTTGTTTTTTTATTTTTAAGGAATGCCACTGAAACAGTGCTGCTAATTTGGTTAAAATCTCAGTCCAGGAAGAAATGCCTAAAGGAGCCACTTGATTTACTTCCTGTCTTTATCCACATTCTCAGTTTGAAGTATCGTTTAAGAACCTATCTGCCTCTAGCAGTGTATTCTACTTTGGCACAAAATCAGATTCTCTAAGCGCTTCACTTGTGTCAGTTGTCCCTGATTTCAGGAGATAGTGCCAAACCATTCCTCTAGTGTGTTCTCAGCACTGAAACTACCAAACAAGTTTATCCATTAAGTAATGCCAGGAATTGGTTAGCTTCCTGGAAACAGAATTTGTCAACCTGATAAACCAGCTCTTATAATAGCATCATCTTCTCCAGAATTAGAAATGGTTTCTCCAGCCACACTTGTCGATTTGATTTGAAAGGTGGTTCTGTGTGTGTGTTTGTGTGTGTGTGTCTGGTTTAATATCCAACAACTGAAATCCTCAATTCTAAGAGTAGGTACATTTGTACTGAAAATGCTGTGCATTCTCCTCCTAGTTTGCTGGATGCACCTTAGAAAACACCTACCTAGTCATAATCCTCTATTTATCCAATTTCCTGTTACAGTTGGCCCAACTAATTTAATATATGTATTATACTTAATAATATATATAAGCCAATTTAAAATATAAGCCAATCTTCCTAGTTTAGATGCTACACTCTAGTTTTTAAACCTTGGTTGAGAAGTTAAAAAACAATAAGCAAGTTCCCTTTGTTTAAGGAGTCTGTAGGGAAACTGATAGAAAATATAACTGATGGGATGTATGTGTTTTAATTTTGACAACTGTCTTTCTGTAAGTACGCACTTCTTCCTCATTCATTTTTTCCTTTACTATGCGCTTTTGGTAACAACTCTGACTCTCACATTTTGAAGTGGAATTACATGGGAAACTACTATTGCTTTTCCTGCAAGATTTAAATTTAATTTCACTTTTCTTAACAAGCAAAAATCTCTTTGTATGCACCCTTCTCCTTCCTTTCCTGTACTACCTCAAAGGGCAAAGGGGACACCTGAGGACATTTGGTCTAGGAAGTGGGGAGAGGCAGAGAGCATGGAAGAAGAGAATGGAGTGATTCTGCTTCTTATACTTCATGCTGTTCTTTTTTCCAAGGAGTATTAGAGTATTTCCCAGGGCAATGATAAAGGGCAGGAGATAGGCACTCTCCTTGGGTGGAGTCTTCAGTATTTTCTTCTTTTAAGGTGTGCCCCAAGTGACTCACTTGTCACCACAGCAAAGTGTAACAACTCATCCTTCATGTTCAGCAGATTATTTTCAACACTTATTAATGCAAAAAAGAAGAGTTAATTTATTTTTTCAAGTATGTTCGGCGCTCTTTGGGTGGATGAAGACCTTTTGAAGAACCTGGGAAAAATGTGCAAAACATTGCGTTGGGCTGGTTTGGGTTCTGGGTTTTGGCCAGCTGTCCTCAGTACGTGAGAACTCTAATACTGTATGCTATTTCAAGAAGCAGAGATTGAAAGTAATGCCAGTAAGGCAGAGACAACGCATTGCTTGGTCAGTTAGGGAAGAAAAACAATAGAACTACCTTTTGACTTCCCTCTGGGAAGCAGAGGGCCTATAAACCTGTAATGGTTTGTGGGGATTCGGAGGCTAGGCCTGTAAAATAACTTCTCTTCAAAGCAGCTATGTAAGCTCCTTGTTTGATACCTTTTAAAATGTGCTTTCCTACATATGATGGTTTAAGAACAGGTTTGTGCTGACTCTATCCCATAATCAGCTCTCTACCAGCTCATCTCTTCATTCAGTACTGTACCATGCTGTGCTGAGTTGTTCATCACACCAGCTTCTCGTCTCTTTTTCCTCATTGGGTTTCTCTCGCACTGGACCTGTTGCTCTGCTTGAGCATTCGACTATGTGAGTGTGCACGCACGCTCACATCAATTAGTAACTACTGGTACCAGAAATCTGATCGGGGAGCTGTTAGGAATCCATTTAAAATTCAAATTGAGGTAGCCTGACCTCAGTTATCTACTTTTCAGAGGCATCAAATGCATGCCATTACAGTTACAGGGTCTGTCATTTCACTTGGGCGGAATTCCTGAGTATTAGTTGCATAATTTGTGAAAGTACTTTTGCTGGTATGTGTTTAAGTATCTTAGCCCATGTGTTCTCTTTTATTGCAGATGAACAAGAAGCATTGGACTCGATCATGAAGGATCTGGTGGCCCTCCAGATGACCCGACGTACCCGGCTGCCTGGATATGAGACCATGAAGAACAAGGACACGGGTCACCCAAATAGGCAGGTGTGTGTGCTAGCTAGATTTGTTGGGGAGGGGTTTTCAAATGGGAAATATTTGAGAAGCCAGGGGTACTTTAATAGCAGGCTTGGATGCTGTTGGCCCCTTTCTTTCACAGTTTGTTAAATGCTAACTGATACGTACCAACCAAGGTGTGGGTCTGTGATCTGGAGTCCAGAACCTTGTGCATCTAACCCTGATAGCTCTCATCTCTGGCGAATAAGAATAATTCCTTTGTTTATTGTGGAGACGGTATTCATATAATTCTTTTATTCTTTTTCTTTACTGATTACTCGGCGAATATTTCATCCAGATTCACAATCCCTAACTCAGAAGGTTTTTAGCTACCTTCAGTCATACATACTTAAGAAAAGTTAATTTTGGTATTAGCTTACATAGAATATAACTAGGGAGGGAAAAGTATTTACTAATTAAAAGGTCACCTAATGTATCCGAAAGGCAACGATGAGTGATTTTGTGTTGTTTATAGCTGTTTCCCCTTATGAACTCAGGTAATTTGAGAGTACCTGCTTTATTGGAGTTGTCTGCTTCTTTAGGAAAACAGTGCATATTTTAGGTAACAGTTAACTTGTGTGCTCTTGAGAATCTTCTCGCCTCTAGTGTCATCTGCCTCCCTGTCTCCTAGGCACTTAGGCCTGCAGAAAGGAGTGAATGAAGGAGCGTTTTCCTTACCAGTGGGTTTCCAGCACTGTGTCATTTGGGCACGTTTGATGAAATTTTTTCCATGACATTCTCCTTTGTGGTTCTCTTTGTTCTCAGCAACCCCCTCTTTCCTCCTTTGCACCTTGTCCACCAGTTCTTCAGAAGTACCCTTAGTTCTTGGAGAAGGTATAACCCCCTAGAAGGTTTTCTGTCTGGGGTCTACAAGATGTAACTCCAGAGTATTTCCTGCCTTTTGGAATATTAAGGGCCCCGAGTTCTTTTGTTTCTTGTTATAATAGAAGGATTAGTTTCAGGAGTTGCTTTCATTTTTATGGTTACCTTATAGAACTGGGGGAACAACAGACTAGGGCCTATTCTTGTATTATTTTAATATATTATTCTGTCTAATTGTGTGTGTTCTTGCTGCAACTGGTTTGCATTCAAAGCTGCTTTTGGAAGGAGCATTCTTACCAGAAGTGAGTCCCCTCCCCCAGGCTTGAGCCTAATGACCTCACTTTCCTTCCTGTCTTCCTATGTGGAGTGTGCTTGCTAATGCGCTCCAGTCAGCTGATCTTTCTCCAAACTGGACTGTTAGTGTGGATATCAGCTAGTGGGTAAATAGGGGAAGCTTTCTTGAGTTGGAAGGCTCAGAGGGACCAGGTTGGGAAGAGGGGGGATGGAGTGGTTCCCAGTAGCTCCTTGAAGGGGGGGCTATCATTTAGAAATCCTTCTGCGTAGAGCCTAAAATCTATTATAAGAGAAGTCCTGATTTTTACTGTGCCTGCTGCTATGTCATTGGAGTAAAGTGGTTATGAAGGAAGAAGGCTGTGAAAAGGATTGATTACTGGTTAGGAAATAATCCTATCAAGAGGTACTGGCTCTGTGAACCCACAATTTACATGAATAGCGTCAAACTTTTCCTGTTGCATGGAGGATATAAATTAACCTCAGTCTTTTTGTTTTTAAAGAAAAAACACAACAGCAGCAGCCCAGCCCTTCTGAACAGCCCCACAGTAACAACAGGCTCATGTGCAGGGGCCAGTGAGAAAAAGAAATTTTTGGTAAGGAACCAAATCACCCCTTAAAGCTGAAATGTGCTTTTTAATCTTGATACTAGTGCTGGAAAAGTGTAGAATTAATTTCCCAGATAAGTTGTTTTAGAGAGTATGTAGGGAGCGCTGGTTACTCATGACCTATATGTTCTGTGCCTCTAGTCACCATTTCTCACAACAGTGTTACAAGCAGCTTCCCTCAGTGCTGCCCAGTAACCTTTCTGTGATGATGGAAATGTTCTGTAACCTTTCTGTGATGATGGAAATGTTCTGTATCTGTGCTATCCAATATGGTAGCCACTAGCCATATGTGGCTATTGAACAACTAAGGAACTCACTTTTAAATTTTCTTTAATTTTAGTTAAAAAGTCACATGTGGCTAGTGGCTATTGTATTGGTCAGTATAGCTTTATGTACTAAATATAAGGGACTATTGATTTTTTGGGGGCAAGAAATTAAGTATATGCTTGGAGATTCCTTGGTACATTCATTCCTTTCACACAGGCATTGAATTTCTAGGCATTGTGATAAACTCATCGGTGGGAATCCTGTCTAAGGATTCTGTTCTGGGGGAAGGGAGGATCTGGGGGAAATATGAAGCTGTAGAACTTCTAAACATAGCTTTTTAGAAATTGAAGGTCAAATTTTATGCTGACTTTGGATAAAAAATAGAAAAAAAATTAATTTTTCTATTTTTTGCATAAAAGGGCAATGAAAATGTCATAATAGCTTTTCTCAGTAATGAAGTCAAGGTGGTAGAATGGTATCTTCTGAGAAGTGTGGTAGAAGTCCAGCTTCTGACCAGGAGTGGTATTCTTCAGCAAGAGCCTGAAAGCAGGAAGAGGGAACAAGTCTGAGTGAATGTGGGGTGGGGCATATGCATCTAGGGGGCTGTTTACAGCTTAGTGTAATAAAAAGAGCCTGGCCTAGGAGTCCAGAGATGTTGATAATCCATTAGCATAGGGCTTCACAATTTACAGAGTAAATTCACATTTATTATTATTGTTGTTTATTTTAGCTTAGGCCTGGGATAAGATGAAACCATTTTCTCCATTACCAGTTCTTCCACCAGAAGGCCATGCTTAAGAAGAGGAATGAAAGATCAAAACCTAGTTTAAATGTCTAAGAGATGCCAAATTGGGCATTAAGTTCGACTAAAGATTCAAATCGCAGAGTCCTATTTGAAAGTAACCAAGTATTTTGGCTAGCAAGGAAGGTTGTTTATCAAGGCTGACATGGCGCTGGCAGAGGTAAACAGCCTTTCAGTGTAAGAATGGCAATGCTGGCTACAAGGCATAGTTGAGATTGGCACAACCTTGGGGGCTGAAGCTTGGCACAGCAAGAAAGCCAGAGGAGCTGTAGGTTCATTGACGGAATTGTTTGGGGGTTGAGGACTGGAAAACCTAATTTAATAGCTCTGCTTAGCAAGGCTTTCCTTTTCTCTGAGTAAACTAACTGAAAAAGAGAATACAGTTGAGAACAAGTAAGCGTTCTGAGCAGCTATGGAAGTACATGGGCAATGAGGTGCCAGCCATAAACTATGTGCTAAGAGGTAGGATCTGTGTTCTCTATATTTTCTCTCCTATACACTAGCTCCCTGGGAGCCTGCATTGTGGTGAGAGCTGACTGACTATTCCTTGATGTTTGATACATCCTGGGTATGGCTAAGAGCTATGGTTGGTTTTGCCGGCCACGATGTGCAACATCCCTTTAGCAGTCATCATCTCAGTGCTTTATCAGTGGATGTTAGTCCTCTGTAGATTGGACAGTTTCGTGTAGTGAGGAGAACACTGGCCTAGGAATCACTGAGTTGTTAGTATCCATTAATATAGGGTTTTACTTTCACTCTTGTGGTGTACAACAACTATAAAAAATAGCATGTGAATAATACTTTAAGATTTATAAAGCTCTTACGCAAAGGTATTGAGTAGAGCCAGGAAGCAAACCCAGATCTTGTGACTTTTGTACACAGTAATTTTACCATGTGTAAGTCATATAACCTTTCTGAACTATAGTTTTGCACCTGAAATATAGACATAGTAATACCCACTGAGTCTACCTCTTAAGGTTCTTGTAAGGTCAACGGCAGAATGTAAAGCACTTTGTACATTGTAAAACGAATGTACAAATGTCAAGTAGTGGTGTTAACATCACTCCTATGATGTTCTGGTTTTGTGGGTATGAGCTCTGGTGAATACTTCCAACTAGGGCATGGAACTGAAGGGGTTAAGCTTTTTCTACCTTCACTGGATTGTCCTTACTGTCTATCTGATGGCCCTTTGCAAACTTCTGAAGCTAGCCTAATTTTTCAAAATTCCAGTGGAGGAAGAAATATAATCCTTATTTCCACTGATCCCTCTTTCCCTTGAATCTTATCAGAATAGTAGGTAGAGGCTTTGAACAGACCCCAGAGTCTGGGTCTCACCCTCCAGATGGTCACTGGTGGGTGATTCAAAATGGAGAAGCTGCTTTCTTCATTGCAGTCACAGGCAGAGCAGGGCCTTGGCTGTCAGTTCTAGAGGAACAGAATTCCAGGAGCTGTTCCCCAAGCAGAGTCAGGGATTGAGCAGACTGCCTTTTGCTTTTACTGTGATAGACCTGACTCTTCAGGACCTCCCTTCTCTTTCAAGGTTGTTATGGGCTAGCTACTTTGAAAATAAAACATGTTAAAAGCAACATAGAAGCCTGGCATTATATTTTGTAAGAAAGTTACTTTATAATCATCTCTTCCTGTGATCTCTTAGGGCTTTTCTGAGTCATGTTTACAAATAAAATCTTTTTTTTTTTTTTTCAGTTGCCCTTTTTTCCCTTTCTCATTTATTTACTATCTTTGGCAAAGTAAGGACTCCAAAGATGGGAGTATATAGTAAATACGGGGTAGCAGGAGCAATACTGCATCAGGGAGAGGGTATGAAGGATAATGGCTAAGACCTTTGCTAGGTCGAATTAGTTCACAACCTTTGTCTAAACAGACTCTTGAGAGACCTCTTGGGTTACATGTTCAACTGTCAACTCTAGACTTTGAGAAGGTCATATTTCTGCTTAATCATTGTTGGTTATTCCTTTTGGCCCTGCTAAGTTCTCAAATCTGTAGTGCAACCTGAAGGCCTGTACTGCCTCTTTCTGGGCATGGCTGTAAATATTCCTCTCACCAAATTTGCTGTGGTGGGCCAGGGGACTTGAACCCGCCTAAACCTGAGTTTCTGAACAGGAACTTTTTTCTCAGAAGCTGTAGTACCTCTTCATTCAGTTTAACATGTGCCTATAGTCAAGCTCCTTAGACACACAAAAGAAATATAAGTCATGTTCTCTGCATCCCAGGAAATAGGAAATGAGAAATACATACATGCAAAAAAAAAAAAAAAACTAAGGTGGGATGCGGTTGTGCCTAAATGTACGGTACAGATAGTGCTGTGGGAGTTCAGGAAACAGGAATGAGCTTGGGCTGAAGGCATTATGGTTCACTTCTGGAGGAGGTGGCACCTGAACCAGGCTATGAAGGATGTGTAAAAGTTTGCTGTTGGTGTTGTCTTGTGCTGTTGAGTAGATTTTGACTCATGGCGACCCCATGTGTTACACAGTAGAACTGCTCCATAGGATTTTCTTGGCTGTACTCTTTAGGAAAGCAGATTGCTAGGCCTTTTCTTTCATGGTACGGCTGGGTGGATTCAGACCACCAACCTTTTGGTTACCAGTCAAGTGCAAACCGTTTGCACCACTTGGGGACCTTGTAAAAGTTTAAGTTAGGTGGAAAGGAGGAAGGATGGCACTCCAGGTTGGAAAACAGAATGTTAAAGACCTAGGGGAAGGAATGAATATGGCATAGTTCAAGAAATAGGGTGGACATTGATCTGGCTGGAGAGGAGGATTCCTGTTGGGAACAGTGTGAGATGGTTAGGTCAACTGAATGAGCCTACATTCCAGCGGACTCTGAATGACAGCTGAGGATTTAGACTTTATTCTATAGGTCATGGGTGTCACTGGTTACTTACAAGGAAGGGACATGAGTGGGTTGGAAGGAAGAAGCTGAGAGGTACAGAGGCTGATTTAGGAATCCAGGAGTGAGGGGAAACGGGCTCAATGAAGGTGGTGATGGGGAGAATGGAGAGCAAGGTCTCACACCTTGCTTGGAAGGGAGAATTGAACTTGCTATCTAGCTCTGAGGGGGAAAGGAAGGAAAGAATCAAGCAGAACTCGGAGGCTTGGGCCTGTGTAGTAAAGAAAGTGGAACTAGCATTAGAAATAGTGTCGCTGAGGAGGGAGACTAGGGGGTGGTTGATGCAGACACATGTGGATAGATTGAGTTTGAAGTCACAGTGAAAAAACTCTGAGTGTGTGTGTGGTTTTTGTGGGTCCACAACACCTTATTTGCAATTCTGAAGTCCAAAAAAATACTGCAAACTAAAAGTTTTGTTTTGTAAATTTGTAGCAGACTCATTTGGCAACAAAACTTTGCCTGAATTGACACAACTATTTATAGTCTTTATTCCACTCATTGTGAAGAGTCACAATTTTCAGTGAAAGATGAGGATAGCTAGGATAACTAACTTGTGTTAACAAATAACATCTCAGTGACTTTAACAAAATAAAAGTTTATTTCTTGATTGTGTTACCTGTCCAGTGTAAGGGAGGGGAGGAAGCTACTCTGCACATTCACTTAGGGACCCAGATTGATGGAAGATCTGTTGTCAGAGCTAGCCACAGGGCCCCCAACTAACTGGGAGAGGCTGCGAAGTCCAGGGGTGTGCGTGGAGTCCTTGTGAGCACTTTGTCTCTGCTAGGGGAGTGCTGCCCCAGACACCCCGGGGACCTCACGTGCTGTGGAGAAGGTGCACCATATTACCCTCTAAATACAAAAAGATTTGCATTCTGAAACACTTTTTGGCCCCAAGAGTTTTGGCTAAAGTATTTACTGAGCACTTATTAAATGTCAGGTACCATTCTAATCCCTTTAAGGACCCCTGTCAGTGGTTAAGTGGTTAAGTGCTTGGCTACTAACCTAGAGACTGGCGATTCAAACCTATCAGCGGCTTCAAGGGAGAAAAGACTTGGCAATCTGCTCCCATAATGATGATAGCCTAGGAAACCCTGTGAGGTAGTTCTGTTCTGTCCTGTAGGGTCACTATGAGTCCAAATTGACTCAACGGCACACAAGAACATTCTAATCTCTTTACCCAAATTAAATCATTTAATCCTTTTGATAACTGCGTACGATACATACTACCATTATTTTCACTTTACAGCTGAGAAGACTGAGTCACAGCGAAGTTAAGTAACATGCTCAAGGTCATAGTTAGGAAAGTAGCACCAGGATTTGAAGCCAAGCAGTTTGACTCTAGAGCTGCATTCTTTAAAACTACACAGCTGCCTCAAATATGTGGCAGGCAGATGAAATCTTGATTGAGATTGGGGCTGGACATAGAGATCTGAGAATCTTCAATTTAGAGGTGGACAGATTAAGTTTATCCCCCTGGGGAGAAAGTGTGGAGAGAAGGATTTCTCAATCTAAAGGCCAAAAGTCCAAACACTGAGGAATGGTCACATGTTGGGGGAGGGTTGGGAGAGGGCATGAAGAAGAGGAACGAACAAAGAAGCAGAAGTGGTTAGAGTGGTTCCCTGGGCTGGGATGGAGTCACAGAAGTCAGTAGAGGAGAGAACCTCATGAAAGAGGACTTGCTTGCCAGTGCAAAACACCTCAAAAAGGTCAAGGAGAAGGTTGGCAGGAAGGAGCTGATCAAGTTATCTTTTTCGGAACTTTCTTTATCCATTGCTTGTTATGGTCAGTCTGACAGGGGAGACTGAGATTTAGGAACTAGGTGGATTTGGGCATACTACATGGCACAGGGAAGCCAATCGTGGGCCTGCATCCTGCACTGGAAAAGTTGTCACCATGTCAGAGAGGGGATTTGGTGCCCTAGGCATCTCTGTTTACACTGTTTAACTGCTCACAGGCTTGGTTAATTTTGGGTAGGAGTGATTTGTGCTTTGGAAGGAAAGTTTAATCCCTTTTCTGACTAAAGTCACATAGAATAGTGCTTGGATTATGACTCACCATGAAATAAATTTAGTTTCTTCAGCCCCAGGAATGGACTGGGTATGTGTGGGGAGGGGGGGTTCCTTCATTAAAAAAACCAAAAACTCATTGCCATCAATCCTATTCTGATTCATAGCAACCTTGTAACCTTGTAGGACAGAGTAGACCTGTCCCATAGGGTTTCCAAGGCTGTATTCTTTATGGAAGCAGCTGCCACATCTTTCTCCTCTGAAGCAGCTGGTGGGTTCAAACCACTGATCTTTCAGTTAGCAGCTGAGGACTTAACCACCGCACTACCAGGGCTTCTTCAGGTTCCTTCACCCAGCAAAAACCCAGTGCCGTCGAGTCGATTCCGACTCATAGGTGTGTTTAAATGCAATGTTCCAGTTTATGAATGAGAGCTACACCAAAGCGTGCTCAGCTATGGGCAGGAACAGTTGGAAGGATGTGGTAACCCCACTGCGGGAACACACAGGGCTACAAAGTGCAGTTAGTATTTGGGAGATGCCAGAGCCAGTTGGGGAGATAGAGTGTATGAAGCTATAAATGGCATGTCAGAGCTGAGCAGCATTTCTCAGGCACAGTGCTTTGGAGGGCCTTTGCCATGGTGACTGTTTAGCATTTCAGGGGAAAGGAGAAGAAGGAGATAGTGAAAAACTGCTGGCCAATTGTGTATTCCTTGAGCCTACACAATAACTTCCTCCACAGCACTGCCCTGCCTTCCTGAGTATGTACACACACATACACATAGACTCACGTAGAATTCACACAAGATGGTGACGTGCTGCCCCCCATTCTACCTCCTCCATCTCCATCCACCCACAACCTCAGTCATAGGCCCCACTGCTGGTTCCCCAGGCCTTATAGCCTGCTGCCTGACTGGCACCCAGTTTCCTGGCTGTGCTCCATTACTTACCCCAGATATGGGGAGCTTTCCATCTCTTCCACCATGAGTTCCAAAAAAATAAGGTCACAAAACATGCTTTGATAGTTTTCTTCTTTCAGCGCTCTTATGGAAGCCCTGCTTCTGTGGGTAAAATAAGCCTCATTTGCCTGTGTGAAACCAGTTGTAACATAGCATGGTAGTTAAGAGCTAGGCTTCCAGGGTTCAAATCCTAGCTGTGCCCTTATAAGCCATGTGACTTTAGGGAACTTAACCTCATTGTAACTCAGCTTTTTTCTGTAAAATAGAGATAATACAGTATCTGTTGTGAGGATTGATTTAATTAATATATGTAACATGCTCAGGACAATGCCTAGTACCTAGTAAATGCCCAGTAAATGTTAGCTATGCTGATGTGTTTACTAATGGATAAAGTGGTCCATATAAAAGGATGAGCCATCACATTGTAGGCCTATTCCTCAGGGGAACCTTGCTGTCCACTGTTTAGTATGTGAACTTTTCAGGGACACTAAGCTCTTTGAGCCCTAATTTCCTTGTTTTTAAAATAGCAGGGTTAGAGGTTGGAAAATTTCCTTTCAGCTCTTGTATTCTAGTTTGTTGATTCTCAAAGTGTGTTCTGAGGATCCCTAGGGGGTTTCCAAGACCCTTTCAGGGGGTTCATGAGGTCCATACTATTTTCATAGTAATACTAAGATATTATCTGCCTTTTGCACTCTCATTCTGTCAAGAATGTACAATGAAGTTTTCCAGAGGAGAGGCTGCATAACCTTTGATATCACAATAGATTGAATGCAGAAGCAGATATGAAAATCCAGCTGCCTTCTATTAAGCTGGACGTCAAAGAGATTTGCATTCTTCACAGTAAATATTTTTGAAATATATAGTCAGTAATTTTTAAAAGTATAGATTAGAATTACTGATCGAATTCAGTGGACACCTTTTCTGGGCCTGAAGAGAATTCCAGCCCGCTAATCTCTTGAGAAAAGGGAGTCTATTATGCATCCATCCTCCATTCCAGCTCTCGCCTTTTTCTGTCATCTGCTCTGTCTGCTATGTGTTCCTCACCTTGAGATACTCTTGCACCCTCTTCTTTCTTCCAAGCCACAGTTGATGCATTTCTCTTTCCCAGCTTTCATTCATTGACTGTGAGCTTTCTCTCTTCCATCTCTAGTTGCTGGTCTCTTGACAGTCTTCTTTACCTGTTCTTTTCTTCTGTAATATCTGTTCCCTTTTTCTGGCGTTCTTTAACTCCCTCAAGTTGTGGATTTGCACCTTTGCAATCTCTCTCCATCCCCAATTTGCTTTTTAACGTTCTAACACTTTTACTTCTCCTTATTTCCAATGTTTACACTGAGTTCTGTTCTTCAGTTTATTCATTCTTTTAGCAAGTATTATTAAGCACAAACATTAATATGCCATTCCTTTTGCTTTGTACTGGGAGAATAGAAACAAGATAGATATGATCCTGGCCCTCATAGAGGTTACAAGCTACCCATGATGGACGTTTTGGATAAGGTTGGGGACAGTGTATGAGGTTATTTTGTCCGGGGTCCTGCTTTACCCCCACTGAGGTAACCTTAGGAGGATCCTGGAAACCAGTAGTAGTCCTAACAGTAGCAGCAACAGCTGCAGGAGCAGCAGCAGCCATTTATTATACATCTACTCTATATCAGGTATTTTACTTTGTCTCATTTAGTTCTCATAGCAACTCTGTAAATTAGGTATTTTTAGCCTCACCTTGCAGATGGAAAAACTAAGAGGATAAGTTACTTGCCTATAGAGTAGAGGATAAGTAACTTGCCTACAGAATAGAGGATAAGTAACTTGCCTAAGTCATATCAATGCCAAGATTTCTTTTTCTATTCATTCACATCAGCCAAGAAGGAAAGGTATCCTGGCTCGGAGGTGATGTGATGGGGGAAACTCCAGAGCCCGTTGTGGAAATAGTGTGTGGAGCTAGAAATGGCATGTTAGAGCGGAGCAGCATGAGCAAGGGCAGCCCCCTAGAGATCTTGTTCTAAGACTTTGTTGGCCCTGAGGTTAGAACTGGAAGGCTGCAACTTGTTGGAAAGGAATGCCTATCAGGGTAGAGAAGCCAGAGTGTGAGCCACTGGGGATGTTTGCCTCCTGCTGCTAAAGGATAGCCCAAGGCTTACCTGGGAATGGCAGGAGCAGCACATGCCGGAGAAATCTCTAACCTGTCTATCATTCTTTTTGGCAGAGTGACGTCAGAATCAAGTTTGAGCACAACGGGGAGAGGCGGTAAGTCTGCCTTCTGATCAGTGGTTGTGTTCATGTGTGCTGAAGTTCTCAGAAAGCATCAAGGTCGTGAAAGCCATTTCCCTGTAGTAATCCCTGTGCATAATGGGTTGATTGGGTATAAAGAGGAGTTTCACTCTTGGCTGGATGTACCAAGTGAATCCGTTTCTGCTCTGAGAATTGGAAGTCATTTCAACTGCTAATGTCTTACTTTCTGCTGTATTCTGCTGATGTTTTACTAATCAGCGTAATGCCATTATGCTGGGCAGGGAAGCCAGCCTCCAGCTCTACTCAGACACCTGGACACTCTGCCATCTGTGGGCATTAGAGGGCAATCAGGATTCTCCTGTGACGTGATACCATTCCCATCCCTGGTAGAATAACCTTGACTTTGTCTGCTTTACAGGCCAGGTTGGTGAATTGGAAGTGTCTTTATCATATCCCTAGGGTGTAGGAAGCTGGATCAAGCCATCATTTGTGAAAGATTTCTTATCCTTTGAGGATATAGAAAGAGGGAATTTTTCATCTGTATTCTGCATCTTGCCTCCTTAGGGAAGTGAAAGTAATATTACAAAACTTTTATGTCCTTTCTCCATTTTCAGTATTTTAGGTTTTTATAGGAAGTCAAGGTTAGAAGTTCTCAGTGGAGAAAAATATGACTGTCCTTAATTTCTCAAGTTATTTAAGGAAAAACTTTTTAAAAACACACAGAGCTCTGGTCATGGGATATTTGGGATCCTGTGTGTGTGTGCATGTGTGCGTGCCTGGCACATGTGCACCTAAACGAAACTAAACCCATTGCTGTCGAGTCGATTCCAACTCATGATGACCCTGTAGGACAGAGTAGAACTGCCCCACAGGGTTTCGAAGGTTGTAAATCTTTATGGAAGCAGACTGCTTCATCTTTCTCCTGTGGGGTGGGCTGGTGGGTGTGAACTGCCAGCCTTTTGGTTAGCAGACAAGTGCTTAACCACTGCACCACCAGGGCTCCTTACTTGTGCACATAAATGTCTTTAGTATTTATTTCCCACTCTTTGCCTTTCTCTGCTGTTAACACCCTCCTGCACTTCTTCCTTTGCTTTGAGTATCTGGGGAGTCTGAGAGTGGACCTGTGAGGATGAGGGCCTCCTACTTTAAGAGTCCCACCAAAGAACCTTATTACCTCCAGATATTCTCTGTACTGGTAGTGCTCTGCTGCTGGCAACTTTCAGCCCCCTTTGAAGCCAGCTCCAGAGGAGATCTATGACTGCTGTTCTTCCTTAAAAAAATACACTCACATCCTGCAAGGTTGTCACAGGCTGCCCAGTGGATACACTGTGGAAAGTGTGGTCTGGTGAGCCAGGGTCCTGCTGCTGCCGTGGGCTCTAGGGCTGTTCCAGGCCTGGAGGAAGGAATGTCTTCTGAGCTATGTCCCCACCTGCTCATCCTGTGTCCTGCCAGCGGCAAGGAAGTTAAATTGTCACCTCATTGTTACTGCTTTTTATACTTCGGACTTGACTTAAATGTAGGTTTAGGAGGGATGGCTAGACTTGAATCAGTAGTTTTCAGAAGCAGATAGAATATCAAAAGCTCAATTGTGTTGGAGCCTAATTATGCAGTTACGCTCTCCTGAATTCCCTGTTCCCAAAGTGGTGTGCAGTTACAGTGAGCAGACTAACACTGAGAAAGTATATGTGTTTGGTTTCAGAGAAGCTGCCAGATCAAAACCACAAATATTTAAGGTGGTCAGGCAGGAAGGGCCTTCTGAAGCCCTGAGCAGCAGAGAGTTGGTATCAAGGTTTTGAAAACTGTGCGTTCTCTTTTTATGGAGCTGTTTCTACGAGGCATGGCATTTCACTGTTTGTGTACTATTTGAAGAATTGAGGACTTTATAAAGGACTTTGGTGTAGGGATGCCAAGTTCAAGCTGCTCTGTGCCAGACAGCTCTGGTTTTATGTCTTAGGATTTTGTAGAGAGTGTCGTTGTGGGCTTTCTTTACTTTTAACAAGAAATTTGAGTAGTATCTAGTTAAATATTTGTAGGCCTTGTAGAATCAGAATTTACAGAAAGAAGAGTAAAGAAGTAGTGACTTTTCCCATTCACCTATGCCAGGTATCCATTCTGCTGGGCTGACTTTTCCTTTGAAAGAGTGAGGACCCTGCCCCTCCTCCCTCTCAGCACCAGGAGGGCAGAAGAAGAGGATTGTAGATTAGGATCTCCTTCCTTTTGAAAACCTTGACTCCAGACATTGACAGGGTGGTTGTCACAGGTGTTAGACCCCTCTTTGAAGCACTGGCCTAGAAATGCCTGTTATTTAGATGATGTGATGGCAGCAGCTTAGATCTTATCAAATCTGGAAGTCATGGTTTCTGATCTTGACCAGACCTTTGGACTGCTTGAGAGGGTTTTGAATGGCCCATTGCCAGACCAAATGCAGGAGAACTTATCTTTGAGCCTGATCCTTTTCCAGCAGTGTGGTCGGGACTTCGGAGGGGTCTCTTCATATTTTATCCAGAAGGGGTGGTCCCTTTTGAGCTGATGCTGAAGCCTTGATTAAGGGAGTATAATTTACTCTTAGTAATCAATGGAAAGCCATTTGTGGGACAAAGAACTTGGTTTGGCTCTTTGACTCAGGTTTCTGAAAATAACTCGAGCAGTCTGATGCCTTTGTTTTCCAAAATAGCTGGGCAAGTAGAGGCTGCACAGGACCCACACCTGGTAGACTAACTTCAGGAAGGGAGGGGGAACCTCATGCAGTTGTGCATATTTGTTATAGGATCAGTCCTTAACTATGCATAAAGGCCCAAGTCATGCATATTCACTGAGGTCCCAATGACCAGGGGACCCAGGACCTTGGATCTTCGGAGGCCTCCTGGGTCGGTGAGAATATCCATGCACTGGAGAGGGTGGCGTGTCACTGGGAACAGTGAAGGCCCTGTACCGGGACCTCTTCCAGACCTTGCCTGATGGTGTCTCTTTGCGTGTATCTTTTCTGGTTATAATAAATGGGTAACTGTAAGTATAGGTAATAGTTCCACGGGTTTTATGAGTCATTCTAGCAAATTATTGAACCCATCGGCATGAATGAGAACCAACAGAGAGAATGGTGTTTGCCTGTTTGCCAGGGCCTGGAAGGACAGAGTCCTAACTTGGCGATACTCATCTCTAGGTGGTTAAGGTCAGAGAGGGAAAGTGCCATGTGGCTGGCTGGTGTCAGAATGATGAAGTGGGAAAATGGAGATATGAGTTATCTTCACATTTTGGAAATTAGCCTTATGTTAGCTATTATTCATAACACCATTCTTTCAAAAGACTTCAGAAAACACCCATATCTCTACAGCACCTAACAGTATCACTATTTGGGACAATTGATTTAAGAGAAAAAATTTAAGGGTTACAGTATGGATAGATTTGCCTGGTGGAGGCAAACTAATATAGCTAGCAGTATAATTTCCAAAAATGAAAGGTGGTGATTGATGAAGAAAAAGTTATGGAGGAATTATCTTTGAGATGTTAGGCTTTGCATGAAGGCCAGATTATGGTTTATAGTAATATTCTATCAGCATTATCCAGTAGAACTTTCTGCTATAATGGAAATATTCCGTATCTGTGCTCTCCAGTACGGTAACCACTAGCCCACATGGCTAGTGAACACTTGAAATGTGGCTAGTGTGACTGAAGAACTGACCTTTTAATTTAATATAATTTTAATTTAAATAGCCACATATGGCTGATGGCTACCATATTGAATAGTGCAGTTCAAGATGATGAAGGCTTTTATGCAGCCCGTTGATTTAAGTGAATCTCTTACAGAAGAACATGAAAGAAATTATCTGGTCATATTTCATTAAAATCCAGTGGCTTAGATCCCTCTTTCCTGTGGCTTATTGCTTCTTCCTCTGGTTATGCCACTTCCCACTCTGGGGAGAAAGGAAGATATAAAAGAATCAAACACTTCTCCCTCTCAGCATGGAGGAGGGCAAGAAAGTACAGAGGCTCAATGGCTGAGTGCTGCTACTCCACCACAGGCTAGTCTGACTCCATCCGGCCTAGGACGAGGTGTTCTAATTTTCATCTTCCTGATCACGTTGAACATCTTTTCATGGGTTTATTAGCCATTCGTAACTCTCCTGTGAATTCTCTCATCATATCCTTTGCCTGTTTTTCTATTATTTGTCTTCTTCTTATTCATTTTTGCAAATATTTTCTCCAGGTTTGATGTTTGTATTTTTTAACTTTGTCAGTGGTTTATTTTATCATCAGAAGTTTTCATTTTAGTTGCCAAACCTGTCTTCTTCCATTTTGACTTAAGTATTTCATATTATGCTTAGGAAGACCTTCCCACTCCAATTTTTTTTAATCCTGTGTTTTCTTCTAGTATTTAAAAACGTGTTTTTTTTAATATTCAGATCTTTAGTCAATTTGAGTTTATTTTGTGTACTTTTTAAAAATGAATAGGCAATTGTCTGACCACTACTTGTAGTGTAGTCCAAGTTTATATATATCTATCTTTCTAATACTGTCTTCTGTTTCACTTATCTCTTTGCTTATTTTTGTTTTTATTAAATTTTAGAGTACTGAGTTGAACCCATACGAAATTGCCATTTTTGCACATCAAAAATGGTTGACTATCAGCAGTCTCATATAGTTGAACCTATTAGATTTACTCAAGCTTTTTATTATGAAAATCTCAAACACATATAAAAGTAGGGAGAATATTATACTGAACTGCCATGGACCTGTTACCCAGCTTCAGCATTATTAACATTTTGCCAATCTTTTTTCATTTGTCCCCCCCTTCCATAACAAATCATATTTTAATATCTTTTTGGACAAGTTTTTACTCTGTCCAAATTAATAGAAGCTGTTTTCTTTGAATTGATCTAATCTCTAGAAAAGTCTCAATATCAATACTACTTACATGCTAGGTACGTCACCTGGTAAAAAAGCTGATGAGCCTTATAACCAACTCCAGGGGAATTCCTCTAACTCTGATAAGTCTGATTTTAGGAATCTTGATTCTGAGCATAATCAGCATTGAGATTCCTGTGGAATCTCGAAAATGAACAACAGAAAAGACCTTTTGAATCCTGGAGTTAAGTCACTCAGGAGTTGAGAACGTGTTTTCAGGACTGCTGAAATCCCCAGGCTTTTTAGTCATTTCCTAACAGGAGTATTTGGGACATAGTTTTTAAATCCAAGTGGCCAGCTATGATACTGAAGTGCCATTGGCTGAAAGGTCCAAGCTGAAGTGGTAGAACAAATTAAATGCTTGGGACTGAGCAATACTTGTGGATACTACTGACAAATCTGAGGGATGCTCAGAAGAAAGGTGAAAGGGTAAAAGTAGATAAGAAAAGAAAAAAAAAATACAGAGAAAGGTAGGCTGAATGACGCACAAAAAGAAAATCATATGTTAAGAAAGGGAAGATATCACTCAGAAGCCGTAGCTTCTGATATACATTTTAAATATGCATTAACATTAACATTAAATATGGCTGATATACATTTTAAATATGCATTTAACCTAGCTTCCTGCTCCTTTTCAGAATTATACCATTCAGCCGGCCCGTGAGATACGAAGATGTGGAGCACAAGGTGGCAACGGTATTTGGGCAGCCTCTTGAGCTACATTACATGAACAATGAGGTAAGGAAGTTGATGGATGGTGCAGGTACAAGAGGGGACAGCTGCCCACTTTGTTTCTCTGTGCCTAACTGAGGACTTTTTAGTTTGTTTCTCTAATAGCATCTGTAGGTATTCATTTTCTGGACCCCATCTTAATTCAACAATTGTGGGAGTTCCGGCTTTCACTACGTGGGAGATTACACAGCTGTTTCCATTACCCCTAGTCATTCAGTGCAGGCAGCACTGATACTCTGTGGTGGAATCAGGTGTGGTACCAGGGCTTATACTAGGCTTATACTGTCTTTACATTTTGTACGGTCTCTTAATAAGGAGCAGAGGGGTTAGCAGGGGCTGGAGGAGATGTGGAAAACTGGTGGGTAGATCCACTAATGACAGTCGTGAATGCTGGATTCTGCTCTGAGAGCTTAACTCCTGATTGTAACTTCTTTGTCTTGAAAGTTGGCACGTATTCCAATGATTTTTTTTTTTTTAATTGTGCTTTAGGTGAAAGTTTACAGGTAAGTTAATTTCTCATTCAAAAATTTATACTCATATTGTTATGTGACATTGGTTGTAATCCCCACAATATGGCAGTATGTTCCCCCTTTCCATTCTGGGTTCCCTGTGTCCATTCATCTAGTTCGTGTTCCTTCCTGCCTTCTCGTCCTGCGTTTGGACAGGAGCTGCCCATTTGGTCCTTATATTTGATTGAACTAAGAGGAACGTTCCTCATGTGTGTTATTTTTGTTTTATAGGCCTGTCTAATCTTTGTCTGAAAAGTGGGCATCGGGAATGGTTTTAGTTCTGGGTTAGCAGACTGTCTGGAGGCCATAGTTTCAGGGGTTCCCCCAGTATCTGTCAGATCAGTAAGTCTGGTCTTTTTTTGCGAATTTGAATTCTGTTCTACATTTGTCTCCTGCTTTGTCTGGGAATCTCTGTTGTGATCTTTGTCAGAGCGGTCACTGGTGGTAGCCTGACACCATCTAGTTCTTCTGGTCTTAAAAAAAAAAAAAATTTTTTTTTTTTTTCTGGTCTTAGGCTGGTGGAATTGCTGGTTCATGTGGTCCTTTAGTCCTTTGAGCTATTATTTTCCTTGTGTCTTTGGTTTTCTTCATTTGCTTTGCTCTGGGTGGGATGGGACTAATAGATGTATCTTAGTGGCCGTTTGCAAGCTTTTAAGACCCCAGATGCTACTAACCAAAATAGGATGTAGAATATTTTCTTTATGAACTATGTTATGCCAGATGTTCCCTGAGACTATGGTCCCCAAGCTCCAGCCCCAGCTACTCGGTCCCTCAAAGTGTTTGGATGTGTCTAGGGAATTTCTGTGCTTTTGCTTTGCTCCAGTTATGCTGACTTCCCATGTATCGTGTGTTGTTCTTCCCTTAACTGAAGTTGACAGTTGTCTACTATCTCTGATGATTTCTTTAAACCCCCCTCAAAACAGTTCTTATTTATTCCTACTTTGGACGTCCCCAAGAAGGAATTCTTTTGAATATAGGTTACTCAGGTACTTTCCCAGCTCCAAGAAAGGCACTTAAAAAAAAACAAAAAAAACCATTGCTGTCGAGTCTATTCCGACTCATAGCAACCCTATAGGACAGGGTAGAACTGCCCCATAGAGTTTCCAAGAAAGGCAGTAGTGGCGACAGTCTTCTTAGGCTGGTGCTTTGCATTAGTCTGCAGGACAATGTATTTATTTATTCCTAGTAAAGAGGGTGTTCCTTGAAGGAATTGAATTGGGAGGCAAGACAAGAAAATTGAGCAACAAAATAATCTTACAGATAGTAGATCCTCACTATCTAATTTTATTTTATTGGTTGAGGGGTTTAAAAATTTTCTCCATAGTTTGAGGCTGAAATTTGCAAGCCAGACTTTGAGATTTTTTGACTAAACACCCCCTGATCCCTTTCCTACAAAATATACAATTACAGTTGAATATACCACCACATAGCTCACTAAAACAAAACCATCTGATCTTTTGTTTTTTGGGTAAATTTTAGAAATATAGCAAATTTGGAAAATAAATCACTAACTCTATAGTTAATACATAATACAGACATAAGTATTTTAAAGCATATAAACTAATACATTTTAGGTATAGGATATGAAAACCCCAAAAATATAAATGTCAAATCCACGGAACTTTTTAAAATTGTACATCGTACAGCTCAAGCTTCAGTGACTACATAGGGAAGTGAGGTTAAAGTCAGCTGGCTAATCAGCATTAAAGAAGTTTTTTAGTTAGTAGAGACATTTCTGGAAGATTTAGTACTCTTTTCTCTTTCAGGTAATATTTCCATTAAGAATTCCACCTGTAAAACTCTTAGAACAAATGATTGGAGTAAAGCTTTGGGACGTAGGTTTTGACCATGGATTCTTAGATATGACACCAAAAGCAAGAGTAACTAAAAACAAAATAGAGGAATTGGATTTCATCAAAATTTAAAACTTTTGTTCTTCAAAGGTCTTTATGGGTGAAATGAAGAGACAGCCTATAGACAGGGAGAAAATATTTGGAGACCATGTATCTGATAAGAGTTTAATATCCAGAATATATAAACAACTTCTGTAACTAAACAACAAAGAGAAAAACAACCCAATTAAAAAATAGGCAAAGGACTTGAATAGACATTTCACCAAAGGTGATATACAAATGACAAATAAGCATGTGAAAAGATGTTTAACGTCATTTGTCATTAAAAAAAAAAAATAGGGAGATGTAAATCAAAACCACTTCACCTCCACTAGGATGGCTATTATCAGAAAAACGGAAAATAACAAGTGTTGGCAAAGTTGTGGAGAAATGGGAACCTTCACCCGTTGCTGGTGGGATCGTAAAATGGTGCAGCTGCTGTGGAAAACAGTATGCCAGTTCCCCAAAAAGCTAAACATAGAATTACCATATAACCCAGCAAATCCACTCTTAGGTATATATACAAAAGACTTGAAAAGCAGGGACTCAAACAGATTCTTGTACACCAATGTTCGTTGCAGCATTATTCACAATAACCAAAAGGTGGAAATAACCCAAGAGTCCATCAGCAGTTGAGTGGATAAACAAAATGTGGCATACATATTTTCAAACTCTTTTGCCAGAAAAATGACTGCCCAGAATATGGGCATTCCTTTATTCAAACGTTTATGCAGAAATTAATTCTAAAGCCAAATTTATTGTTATTATTTTAGATCATGCATATCTTTCCATATTCCACTAATGTCAATGATCAGGAGTTGACTGATTTATATTTTATTAATTTAAAATCTCTTAGGTCCTTTTTTCTTTGCCCTCTAAACCCTGCCCTATCAGGATTTTAGAACCCCAAATGGGAGAGCTATTGAGGTGTTGTTTTATTTTTTAATAATAGCTTTATTAAGATATGGTTCATATACCGTAACATTCATCATTTTAAAGTGTACGATTCAGTGGTTTTAGTATATTCATAGTATAATCAACGCTACTAATTCCAGAACATTTTTATCATTCCAAAGAAAAACCCTGGAACAATTAGCAATCACTCCCCATTCCTTCTTCCCCTATCCCCTGGCAATCAGTAATCTACTTTCTGTCTATGGATTTGCCTATTCTGGACATTTCATATAAATCGAATCATAAAATGGCCTTTTTTGTGTGGCTTCTTTCACCAAGCATATGTCTTCTGAGTGCATCCATGTTGTAGCATGTATCAGTACTTCATTCCTTTTTATGACTGAGTAATATTCCATTGTATGGATATACCACATTTTGTTTATCCATTCAGCAGCTAGTGGACGTTTGGTTTATTTCCCCTTTTTGGTTATTATTGAACATTTGTGTATAAGTTTTTATATGAACATATGTTTTCTTGAGTATATGCCTAGGAGTAGAATTACTGGGTCATATTTCTTTTATGGTAACTCTATGTTTAACTTTTTGAGTAACTGCCGGAGTTTTCCACAGCAGCCGCACCATTTTACATTCCCACCAGCAATGTGTGAAGGTTGCAATTTCTGCACATCCTAGGCAACACTTGTTATTTTGTTTTTGTTTTTAAATTATACCTATTCTAGTCAATGTGAAACGATATGTCATTGTGGTTTTGATTTGCATTTCTCTAATAACTAATGATGTTGAACATATTTTCATGTGCTTATTGACCATTTGTCTATCTTCTTTGAAGAAATGTCTATTCAAAGCTTTGACAGTTTTTAAATTGGGTTATTTGTCTTTTATTGAGTTGTAAGAATTCTTTATATATTCTGAATACTAGACTCTTATCCTATATGATCTGCAAAATTTTCTCCCATTCCGTGGATTGTCTTGAGATTTTGTTTTGAACATCATCCTACATTCGCTTCTCCCAGTCTTTGATTTAGAGTGCTCATCAACTTGTATTATAAATGGGGAACTGAAGAAATTAGTTTTGCTTTTGCTTAATTTTGTGTTTGCCACAAACATTTTAAATCTGATGTTTGCTAGGTCTTAGACAAAACATTCTGTCATATCTTTAAATGCTAATGTTGTCTGCTTTGAAATGAGACTTGTCTTTACCCTACAGACCTTCTCTTTAATACTTGGATAGAATAAAAGCAGAGGAGGTAGTTTTAGGAGTCCTAGTCATGGATTTTTGCCTATAAATATTAAGATATTAAGCTCTGCTATGTCCACATTTGCATTCTTGTTTGAATAAGCTGTTTTCCTCCCCTGCCAACTCCCACCCCTCCTCTGTCTTTTTTTTTTTTTTCTTTAATTGTGCTTTAGATGAAGGTTTACAGAGCAAATTAGTTTCTCATTAAACAATATACATACTGTTTTGGGACGTTGGTTGCCAACCCCATGACATGTCAACATTCTCCCCTTCTTGACCTTGGGTTCCCCATTACCAGCTTTCCTGTCCCTTCTGCCTTCCCATCCTTGGCCCTGGGCTGGTGTGTCCATTTAGTCTTGTTTTGTTTTATGGGCCTCCTGTGTCTTTCCCTGCTGCTGAATTTGGGTAGAAATATGGAGGCTATAACTGTCTGGGATTTGATGTTTTGGAGTAAAGAGTATATTTAGAGAGGAAGCTCTTTTCGGAAAATATCTCAAACTGAAGCACTGATTTGTGCCACAACATGGATGAACTCAGAAACATTAAGCTAAGTGAAAGAAGCCAGACACAAAAGACCACATATTGTATGATTCTATTTACATGAAATGTCCAGAAATGGCTAATCCATAGAGACAGAGAGTAGATTAGTGGTTGCCTGGGGCTGGGGTGGGTAGGAGGGGAATGACTGTAAATGGGCACAAGGGATCTTTTTGGAGTGATGGAAATGTTTTAAAATTGAATTGTGGTAATGGTTGTGTAACTCTGTAAATTTACTAAAAATTATTGAATTGAATGCTTTAAAAAAAAAGGATAAGAAACTATCTCTATGTTTTCAACAAGATCTTTTAAGACTCCATAATATTCAAGGATTTTTTTTTTCCTTCAAACTTGTATTTATTTTTTATTTATTTTTGCAAACTAAAGCTCTGACATAGACTTGTAGCTTATATGATTGATTTTCTTTTTCTGTGTCCTGTGTCATAGCTCTCCATCCTGCTGAAAAACCAAGATGATCTTGATAAGGCAATTGACATTTTGGATAGAAGCTCAAGCATGAAAAGCCTTAGGATATTGCTGCTGTCCCGGGACAGAAACCATGTAAGTATCCCCTGTTGTGGCCTGGCAACTGAAGACAAAGCTTGTTTTCCTTCAGGAGCTTGCTTAGCTTCTTGACAGCGTTGTGCGTGACTCAGCCACTTCCAGGGTGAGAACATAAGCACATCCCAGCCCACTGTGTCGGTGACCAGAGAGCCTGATAAAGGAGAAAATTGTTTTGCTTTATGTTTATATTCTTTCATTTAGATTTTGACCTGAGTAAGAGAGACTTGATCAGCACAGGGATGCTGATTAGCAAAGGCTGTCGAAGATTTGAAACTATCACGCTTTGTAAACTCAGTTCCCACAACTCCTCAGCAGCCTTGCCTTTCCCCCAGGACACATACAGGAAGCAAACTTTTCCTTCTGTTCAATGAGAAAAAAAGCCATGGACTGGAGAGCCTCTTATAACTTATCAGCTGCTGCCTCACCAAATGGCAGTCAATTTACAAGGGTCATCAGGAGTGAGGAATTATCTCTTATGCAATTTCCTCTCCTGAAGGGCTCCTGGGGACCTCCATTTCATAGGAACGCTTGCAATCTGTTTTCTAACCTCTGATTCCTTTACCAGCCTTCTTTAGATGCATGTTCCTTAAGGTGCCTGCACTTTTTCCTTTCCTCATGCTTAACACCCCTCCCATCTCACCCCTGCCAAGCTTAGGCCTCAGTATTGTTCTCATCTGAAACTCCTGGAGTTAGATAATCACAGAACCTCCTCTTTGTCTAAATAGAATTTTGTTTATAATTCCTGAACTCCCATTTCTACTCTCCAAAGCCTTGGTGTCTACTGTCTTTTTAAAATACTTCAGCATCTTCAGTATTTCTTGCTGCTCTAGGCCTTGGACTATCATTAACTCATTCCTGTTAAAGACTTCTTCTCTAAACATGCATCTAAGTCTTTATCTCTCTGCTCTTGACCTTGTTATAAGTTTTTAGTCGAACTGCCGACCTGAGCTCTTAACCACTTTGCCGCCAGGGCACCAAATTAACTTTATATTTCAAAGATAACAATAGCTTGCATGTATAAAGATGCTTTCATCTCTCATTCACTGTTAAAACCAGAGCTTCAAACCGGTTCATTATGGTTCAAAACCCTGCCGAGAATTTGCATTTCTAACAAGTTTCCAGGAGATCCTAATGCTGTTGGTTAGGGACCAATTCTGAGAACCATTAGTAGAGCCATGGTTCTCAAAATTTATCATACATAACAATCACTTGGAGATCTTGTTAAAATGTAGATTCTGATTCAGTATATCTGGGGGTGAAAATGCAAATTATCAGCAGGGGTTCTATCTGAACCGAACTGGTCTGAAGCCCTGGTTTGAAAACGTTGATTTAAGGAAATACAGGAAGGTAGCATGGCATGGTAAACAAAAATTAGGTTATTGCAAGGATTCAGGGAAGCTTGAAGCAGGAAGACTTAGAAGTAGGGCTTTGAAACAGGGCTTTGAATCAGTTCAAACCAGTTCTGTCATGGCCGACAAAGTGAAATCGGGAACAAACCCAAATTTTTAAAGGTGGGTGAACTAGAACAATAACCAGAACAGGAAAAATTATGGGCAGAAGCCCTGGAATGGGAGACTCAGAAGAGGCATCGTGAGCCCTTTTAGAAGCCTGATGTGGGAGATTGGATTATTAGCAGGACTGTGAGAAGTGACACACATTCAGAGTGGTGTGGTCTGCCACCATTTTTGAGCGAGGCACCACTGTTTCTGACTCTGCCAGTCAAGAGATTTGGTTGCTATGCAGTGTGCATGCAGCCCTTGTTTTCTAAGAGGAAGATTAAGTTTCTAGCAGGGCTTCAACCCATGATTTTTCCTGTTCTGGTTCTCCTTCTAGTTCACCCACATTTTAAAACATTCAGGTCTGATTTCGCCTTGTGGGCCATGACTGAACTGGGAAGATCTGGTTTGAAGTCCTGCTTAGAAGTGGAAAACAGAGGGAGAAGGAAGGTGGTACTAGGAAAAATAAAGGGACTGTAGCAGAGTGAAAGGATAGCTAACAGGTGTGACGTGTGTAGCTTAGCGGAACATTCTAAAGACAGCAAATAGAAGTTGGCATTTGATCATTCAGTGCAAACCTCAGCGAAGCACTGTGGGCAGCAGTATAATGTAGCTGATACAATATGAAAAATTACTGTGGAACCATGTGCACAAAGATATGCAGTGACTGGAGGTAGGGGATAGCAGAAAAAGAGGATAAAAAGCCAATCCACAAATTATCTCAATAAAAAATTTGGTGGTATGGGCCAAAAGGAACAAGTGGATTCAACTATACAGTGGAGAAAAAAAAAGGATAGCTTTAGTTCGGTACATGGGAACTTAAGGTCAAAACTTAATGGCACACTGTTGTCACCAGTAGCATCCAGTCTAGTCCTCTGCTTTAAGGGTGGTACCAAGAGATATCCGCATGGATGACCATGGTAATTATGATAGTTCAGGAAGTATCCAGGTTATTTAGTTAAATTGATAGCTTTAATATCCATGAATTTATTAAAAATCTTTGAAGAAAAAGTTTGTTTTGAAGCTATACAACTTCAGAATAATAGATGCCACATCTATCATGGCTATATACAAATTCTTATTTCCTTTTTGTTCTAAAAATGACTCCAGTGTTCAAGGGGCTCACCTAAATTGAGATTTGGTAAATAATATGTTTTCATTATTCATACTTTCCCATGCATCGCAAATTTTGATTCAGGACTTTGAACCGGTTCTTCCAGTTCAGTCATGGCTGACGAGGCAAAATCAGAACAGACCCGAATTTTTTAAATGTGAGTGAACTGAAACGATAACCAGAACAGAAGAAAAAACTACGGGTCGAAGCCCTGCTAGAAACTTAATCTTCCTCTTAAGAAAAAAGGGTAGTTGTACACATTGCATAGCAGTCAAATCTCTTGACCAGCAGAGCTGGGAACAGTGGTGCTCTGTTCAAAGATGGCGACCAACTGCGCCATTTTGAATGTGTGTTACTTTCCACAGTCCTGCCGATAATCCAGTGTCCTGCATCAGGCTCCTGAAAGGGCTTACTACGCCTCTTCTGAGTCTCCCATTAGAGGGCTCCCACCGTAATTTTTCCTGTTCCAGTTATCATTCTGGTTCACCCACGTTTAAAAATTTGGGTCTGTTCTGATTTTGTTTTGTCTGCCATGAGAGAACCAGATCGAACCGGTTCAAAGCCCTGCTTCTAAGTCTTACTCAAGCTTCCCTGAATCCTTGTAGTAATCTCATTTTTATTTCCCATGCCATGGTACTTATTTCCTTAAATCAGGGTTTGGCTGACTTGGCTTGGCTGACCATTACAATCACTTGGAAGATTTAAAAAACACCAATAGCAGACACTCTTTTCAGCAGGGCTTTGAGCCAGTTCATTCCAGTTCGAACCCCTGCTGAGAATTTGCATTTCTGACAAGTTCCCAGGTGATGCTAATGTTGCTGCTGGTTAGGGACTAATTCTGAGAACAGCTAGTAGAGCAGTGGTTCTCAAAATTTGCCGTACCCAAGAGTCACCTGGGGATCTTGTTAAACTGTAGATTCTGATTCAGTATACATGGGGTGGAAATGCAAATTCTCAGCAGGGATTCAAATCGGAACCTACTAGTTCAAAGCCCAGGTTTTAGTTGGTCTGAGGTGTCAAAAGCCCCACAGGGAGTTCTGATGGACAATCAGGGCTGACAACCATTAGTATAAATTGAAGTATGAGCCTTACCTCCTAAGACCTTGCTACTCAAAGTGTGGTCCACGTGCCAGTACCAGTAGCATCGGCATCACCTGGGAGCTTCTTAGAAATGCAGACTCTCAACCCCACCCCCAGAACAAAACAAAACCCATTGCTGTCAAGTCCTGTTCTGACTCACAGTGACCCTATAAGACAGTGTAGAGCTGCCCCATAGTGCTTCCAAGGCTTTACGGAAGCAGACTGCCACATCTTTCTCCTGCAGAGTGCCAGGTGGGGTTGAACCACAGATCTTTCTGTTAGCAGCAGAGTGCTTAACCACTGTACCACCAGGGCTCCCAACCCCACCCCAGACCTACCAAATCAGAGACTGCATTTAACAAGCTCCCACGTGATTCATATATGCTTTGAAGTGTGAGAAGCCTGCTGCGAAACCGTCATTAATTCCCTGCACTTGCTTTCCAACCCGTTGTCAGGACTTCTACCTTTCCTTTTACAAATCTATGCTTGTGCTGGCTTTCAAACCTACTTTCCAGTCTCAGCCTTTACATTTTAAATTTGTGGGTTTAGAGTGTATAGTTTTTGATACATTTCAAGTTCATGTTGTCAAGATTTGTTGTGTTGCCACTATGTTTAAGGAATAATGATGTTCATTACGCAGCTCTTCTCAGACCGGAGGGCTGTGGCCTTCACTTGCCCTCTGCTAGCCTGCTTCCCCAGTGTGTGGCTTTGGCTGTTTTTTCCTTTCTGACTCTCAGCGGAGAACTATTGCACATCTGAGGCTTCAGCAAGAACATTCACTTCCCCTTGGTTCTGACTTCCCGTTAGAGCAAGACAGTTTGTCAGGGCAGCCCTACGTGAGATAAAGTCTGGCTTGGGAAGACTAGAGGAGGCAGCTTGGCAGCTGAACGCACCCCTGAGAGCGGGAAGCCTTCTTCCTGAAGGGCAGGATACAGAGTTTGTGCAGGTCGCGCTTTTTTTTTTTTTTTTTTTTTACTGGGAGTTAGAGGCAATAGAGACGCAAGTAGAAACTTTGACCCAAATTGTTTCTAAGTCCTGAACTCCCATTCAACCCTCAGTCCTGCTCAGCTTATTTGTGATCACATCTTGACATCACTTTGCTCGCCTTTAAGGCTCAGTTTTAAGTCTTCTTAGATGGCACTGGGTGCAAGGGGCTCCCTTTGTTCCTTCATGTTCTCTCTCAGGTTCACCTATGGCTTGACTGGGTGAGTGCAGAAGTGGGGATGGATGTGGTAAGGCTGCTGACCCTGCTCTGAGGTCCCTGACCTCTGGCAGGATGGTGCCATTGCTGGTTGAACTCTATCCTGACATGGTTCTCATGTAAACTGTGGTCATGTGAAGCAAGTGAGATCATCATATCTTAATTTTCAGGGAGTGATTATGGTTGGGAAAGAAGCAGCATATCGACTATCTTTTAAAGTACATATTTATCAACCAGTGTTTTGTTGAGTAGGTAGGTTGCCATCATTCTCCATTCTGACCCCCACTCGGCAGGTGATCTCTGCTGAAATAATTTCCTGCTATTCTTCCCAGCTCTCTGGAGAATTTTATGAGAAAGTATTTACAGATCTCTTTTCTGTTTGGCAGATTATTACAGGAATACCTGTTATTCCTCCTTACCTGGGTCATCACCTATTAAACTGAAGCACCAGGTCTCAGGGCTCCTATGTCACTGAAGCAGAAAAATTACATTGAGCAAATAGTGATTGCCAAGACAGATTGAGGAATGAGGTTTAGCGGAAAGCAGCAGGAGAGCTTATATGTTAAGTAACATGAAGGTGGCTGAGAGCAGAGGGAGTCCTAGGGAAGAGGGGAGGGACGTTTATAGGCCTGCCTGCTTAAAGACCTGTCTCAGGCTTTTTTCTCTTACCTTGCAGACCAGTTCCTCTCCCCACTCTGGGGTGTCCAGGCAGGTGCGGATCAAGGCTTCTCAGTCTGCAGGGGATATAAATACTATCTACCAGCCCTCTGAGCCCAGAAGCAGGCACCTCTCTGTTGGTGAGTATTTCGTCCCTTTTTTTCTTTTCATCTAATTTATCTGTCCACGTTTTAAAAATTTAACAAATATTTGTTGATGGAAAAACAATCATCAAACGTTTACTGACTACTACTCCATATTCTTTCCCTTTGTTTGGGGAGGATAGGTATAGAAATGACTGGGACAGTGTCCTGACCCTCAAGGAGCTTATAATTCCATGATGTAATGACATGATAAAATTCCTTTTAAAGATGCCTGATCTCATCAGACATCTGCTTGAATACCTCTACTGACAGTGGCAGTCTACCCTCATTCTTTTTTTTTTTTCCTTTTGGCTGAGCTACCCTGTTCTTGAGCATTCTTTCCCAAAAGGACTGTGGACTCACGAAGTTAGAAGTCAGATCCGCACTTGAGTTTTGACCTCTAACCTTTTACTTAAGATTCCTGAAGTGTCCTTATGCTTCATGGAAGATGTTGACCAATGAAACTCTTGGAGAGTCAAGCTAAGTTGTCTAGGAAGGGCAGGAGACTGTTGGCATAGCATATACAATTGGCCAACTAGTAAGAAAGCTTTGTAGCTGGTGCCAGGCTTCCCCAGGAAAGGAGTCTAGATCAGGTCTCTGTGTTATACCAGATAGCCCAGTATTAAAATTACACTAGATACCATTTCCTAGAGTCTGGGGAGAATGCCCATTTCTCAAAAATTGCAGAATTTGTATCAGGAGGAAAATCTGGCTTCATCGCACGTTTGTGTTGAGCCTACTGCCCTAATGTTACTGAGACTTGTGCTGCCGCTAGGAAGCCACGTTCATGTAGATAGGATTGCATCAAACTAAACTGCTCTCTGAAGATCCTGAGCTGTGCATTGGACCTGTTGCTGAGCTTGTTTATGAGTGATATACCTCCTTAGGGAGTTGCAGGAAAAGTGTGTTCCTGAGGCACTGACTTTGCTTCATTGAGCAATTTTTGGGACCCAGGCAAGCATTGGTAGTAAGTGTTGTCAAGCTGAAAAATTTTGTGTGTGAGTTTCATATTTCTCTAACATTGTGGGTTATTGGTGGCTATGTTTACAGTAAAGTAGTTGGAAGAGTGCCAGGACCCCAGCAAGGAGACCCTATACAGAGTATCTGTGGCCCTGGAATCCAGGTGGCTTGGAGCTGGGAAGCTGCTGGCTTGGCCTCTGTTCTAGAGCCCTTGTGGAGACTGATGGGTTGGGAGAGGACAGCATTGTTCATGTGTAGAATAAGCAGGGAAGACTGATGTGAGGCAGTGATTGGGCCTCCTGCTTGTAAGTAAGAGCCTGAGTTCTATGTGGAGGCAGGGGCTAAATGCTGGGCCAGTCGAACCCTTTCCCCATATTGTAGGGAGCCATATATGGAATTTTCCTGATGGAGAATGCTGAGGAATAGGAGTTCCATGAAGCCGTTTCTGGTTTTCTGGAGAATGGACAACATACCTGCCCAACACACCTAGATCTTGGTGCCTTCATTCAGCAAGCATTATGTACCAGCTGGACTGCTACACTGGCAGCAGGTATAGGGTGAGGGTGCCGAAGGGAGCACAGAGTCACCAGCTCTGCCCAGGAGTGTAGAAAATCTCTTCCACAGAAGCGGGAACATCAGAGCGGACACAGTAAGGTTTACCGAGCATAGAGATGGGTATTCCAGGCACAGGAAAGAGCACCTGCCCGGCACAGCCACAGAAGAGTGTGGTGGGTTCAGAGAAGCCCAGGTGGTTTGGAAGGTAAGGCTGCTGTGGCAGGAGAAGTGGGCAGAGCCTGCAAGCCTTTCTATAGAGCCGAGAAATGCGAGAGCTTATTTCTAATTGGAGCGATCTGGGAAATACATTCTGGAAGAGGAGCTGTTTGAGAGTTTGTGGAGGATTTCCATAGGCAAAGATAAGAGAAGAGGGTGTTCAGGTTGTTTGTGGAGATGTAATGGAAAGTTCAGGTCCATATTGGCTGATTTATTTGGAGGCGGATGAGAGAAGGCTGAGAAAGGATCCCTGGGGCTACTTTCTGAGGGACCTTGCCTTCTCTACACTGAAAATGTTTGCCCCTTTTTCCGACTTCCATTATAATGCTTATCTTACCTCTGTCCCCATCAAACTGCATTTTTATTCATTCATTTATTCAAGAAATAATTGCCAAAAATATGGGAAGCAAAAAGACAGTGTCCCTATCCCTGTGGACGTTATAAACCTGTGGGAAGACAGACGTTTACTTGTTGTGATGTGATTAATATTTAATTAATATTTAAGTATAAAAGGCGTATTATACTGTGAGAGTGTATAGCAGAGGGTGTGACCTGATCTGGGGTCAGAAAAGCCTTAGGCTCTGATCTGAAGCCTGAGGGTAATTATGGCCAGGGGATACAGGAAGAGAGTTTTCTACAGAGGGAGTTGCATGTGCAAAGGCCTGATGGCGACTGTGATGTGTCTGAGAAACAGAAAGAAGGCAACCAAAACCAAACTCTTTGCTGTAGAGTTGATTCTGACTCATAGTGACGCTATAGGACAAAGTAGAACTGCCCCATAGGGTTTCCAAGGCTGTAATCCTTACAGAAGCAGACTGACACATCTTTCTCCGACGGAGTGGCTGGTGGGTTTGAACTGCTGACCTTTCGGTTAGCAGCTGAGCTCTTAATCACTGCGCCACCAGGGCTCATTAGAAAGCGAGTAAGTTTTTTTTATTTTTTTATTTTTTTAAGTTACCAGCCAGTTTATGGATCCTGATGGCCCAAGACCTGAGAACAAGAACAGAGCTGAGAGCCACTCTGATGGCTCACGTGGGATAAGATGAGGCTGGGGAAGAAGGCACAGCCTCACCTTGTAGACCTCAGTGAAGATTTTGATCCTTATCCTGAAACCAGTGAAAAGCCACTTCAGGGCTTTTTAAGTGAGGAAGAATAGGGGGTGTGATATATTCAGATTTGTGTTTCAGAAAGATCTCTCTGGCTACAACATGGAAAGAGATTGGAAGGAGGCAAGAATGGACACAAGGGAACCATATTAGATTACTGCATTGATTCAGGTGAAAAAAGATGAAAGCTTGGATTAGGCTGGTGACTGTAGTGGAGAGAAGAAAGAGTAGGCTGATTTGAGTGTAATTTGAAAGACATTTAGAAGGTAAAAGTGATAGAACATGGCTTTGTAGTGGTACTCTAAGTGTGGTCTGGGGGCCCTGGGGTGGTTCCTGAGGCCCTTTCAGGGGGTGTGCAAGGTCAAAACTATTTCCATAGTAGTACTAATATGTGATTCTCATTCTCTCGTGACTATACGGTGGAGTTTTCCAGAGTTTACATGCCTCAGGTGATGTCATCACTCTCTCAGCTAATGGAATGTATGCTTGTGTATTATGGTGTTTTAAAACTTTCTGAGTTTTAATTTCTAATACAGGAAACATCAATAGATATAACCCACATAAATGAAAGTTCTTTGGGGTTCTCAATTTTTGAAGTATAAATGGGTTCTAAGACTAAAAGCCTTAAGAACCACTGTGGGATTGGATTGAATTGCAGGGGTTGAGGGAGAGGGAGGTAAGTTACTGATTTTTGAATCCTGATAAATGGCATTGTCTTTCACTAAGACAGGAATGCTGGAGGAGGGCCATGTTTTAGGTACCAGAAGGCACAGGCCTAATGTTTTAGACATGTTGAATTTGAGGTGGCTTTGAAACAACTAAGAGGAGCTATCAAATGGGCAGTTTAGATATACAAGTCTCTAGCTCAGAGGGGAGAAATCAGGGCTAAAGAAAAAAAAAAATTGGAACTGCTCCAATTGAAGCCATGAGCCCAGATGAGAGTGCCTGAGCAGAGACTCTAGAATGAGAAGAGGGCCTGGGACTGCGCCTTAAGAGCCCAAACATTTAGTGGCCAGTTAGGGGAGGATGAGCCTGCAAAAGACACAGGAAAGGAGTAACCAGAGAAGTAGGAGGGAAATGAAGAGAATGTGGGGAGGAGGCCTTCTACGGGGCCAGTGAAGTGAGAAAGAAGGGACCAAGGGTAAGAGATACGAGCTTGTCATTTTTACCCACAAATGTCAGTGTTTGCTATATGCTGGCAGTATAAGGCCACCTGGAAGTAGAAGGAAAGTGAAGAGAGAGGCATCAAGGTTAAAGCATGAGGGACTTAGAGAAGGGCAGTAGAAATGGGGTCAAAGGAGAAGTCGCTGGTTTGTAAGCCTTTGCGGTTTTATGCAGTTTGGCCTTCCCCTCCTCCCCCCACTTCCTCCTCCCCATTCACATTAACACCCTTGAGTATTTAGTGAGACCTGCAGGTCCTTTGTGACCACAGCAGCATTGTCCATGGTAGGAAAAGTGCAAGGAAGCCCAATCCAATCTCAGACGGTTCTGTTTATTTGAAGTTCTTCCTTATTTTGAATTGAAAATCTGCCTTCTCTCACATTACCCATTGACTGTAGTTCTGCTGTCATGAGCAACACAGATAAGCTTTTTCGTATGACACCTTTTCAAATATTTGAAGCCAGCTGTCTTGTTCACCCTTTGTTTTTTCCATCATATTGCTCATACCTTGAATTCCAGTTTTTGTCACGCCAGTTAGTCTGTTAAACTAGTTCAAGCTTAAAAAAACAAAACAGAAAAACTACTAGGTAATGAATTACCCCAAAGGAGAGGCCCCTTGGGGAGATTGCCAGGTAAGGCCAGTGGGATTTCCCTACATGAAAATGCCCTTCCTCACAACTTTGCCTATGGAAATTCTACCCACCTTTGAAGGTGGAGCTCATACACCATTTCTGGACTTGTCTGTGCCACATTCTGACTCCCTTTTGGTCTAGTGCATCCTCTTAAGTGCCTTTGTTCTTACCCCATCTCTCTCCAGGCCTTGCCGCTAGTACCACAGTGAGGCAAGCCAGGTTGCAATCCCTCGGGAGTGGGTAGCTGATGAGTGGAGACCATCAGTTTCAAGGAGTTTGGCAGTGAAAGAAAAAAAGAGGTGGGCTAGTTGCTTCAGGGAGCAGCAGAAACAAGGTCAGGGTATTTTAAGGCTAGAGATCTAAGCGTGTATATGAAAGAGAAGACAAGGAAAAGGAGAGATTGAAGGTGGCGGAGAGGGGCCCATGGGGGAGCTGACTCCTGTGGGGGGTGAATTGGGAGCCCAGGGAGAGGGCTTAAAATACCTTGAGGAGGAGGAGGATGGGAGCCCGTCTTCCTCTGAGAGGAACCCAGTAACCCAGTGCCGTCGAGTCGATTTGGAAGAGGAGGGGAGGAAAATCAAGGCTGAGGGAAAAACAGGAATTTTAAGAGGATGGGATGACTTACAGTGACAACAGGGCAGTAAAAGAGAACTGTGTGTAGTACACATTTCCAGTTCTGGTCCACGTTTGAAAGGCTGGAAACCAGGACTGCAGAGGCGGCGACCAGACCAACAGAACAAAGTGGTCCTCTTCCTTCAGTTCCAAAGGTTTTTTTCCTCCTTGCTTTTAAATTCTTCTGTGATATTAGATGACACCAGAAACTGTTTAATGGTGGGAGCAATGTCAAAATAAAATAGTAATTTTGCAAGTTGAAACATACAAGATGCTTTTGGGTCTTTATGGGCTGAAAATGTTGAATGGCACCATTCAGCACAGCTCAATCTAGCGTTAGCTTTGCAGAATGCATTGGAAAATGATTGGTTAAGATTTTCTACTGAGAAAGAAAGAAGATGTGATTCCTTCCCCTGTCTGCTCCCCAGAAGAGAAAGAGATTGAGCAAAAATAGTTGATGGCCAACAAAAAGCTATCTCTTTGTACTTGCAGTGACCTGCGCGTTAACGCTGGCCCACAGCCCTAGAACTCCCTGTGGAGGCCACTTCCTGACTGCAGCAGCTTCCTGATGAGGAGTCTCCTAGGAGAAAGGCTGGGATTGAGAGCCTATCTTTCAGCTTTGAGTCAGAGTCCAGAGCAAAAGAAGCAGCATACCCTAGGGTGGGAGTTTATCTCTGGCTCTGCTTCTCTGGATTTAGGAGGCTAGGAGAGAGCTGACAGGCTCTAGGAGGAATGCAGAAAGCTGGCAGCTGAAACCCTGGCTTTTGCCTTCAGGATAAAATGGCCTTGCCTTCAAGGGAAATCCTGGGCCACTCTGAACAGATGGCTGCTACTCTGTTCCTTTGCTCTAGCCAGTGCTGAGTTGAGGCCCTTTGGCACCCATAGTCTGATGGGACGCCATGGCACGATGAGGCTAGGATGCCAGGGAAGGGCGTCCCAGAGAACCTGCCGTCCTTGCCTGTGTCTGCCTTCCGAGAGCTCTAGAATAAGCCATGCCTTGTTTTTTTTTTTTTTTTTTTTTTTTTGAATAACACTGTGGTTTGTCCTGTCTGGCCGAAGCTCACTGCTGTCACTGCTGGTAAATATGTAAGCACTTGTGAGTCTGTGACCTGGTATCCTGTCCTGTTCAGCTCCCAGTCTCACTTTTTCTTGACTGCTATTTTGTGCCTCATTGGCTCCCACTTTCTGAAATGAAGATAAAAACAAAACTGAAAATGCTCTGGAGCAGTTCTGCCAGCTCCCGATTTTTCCATTCGCTTCCTCTGATAGCCATTGGTTTGGGGAGACTTCCCTTTCCTGCCCCAAGCTGTGGGCCTGTGCACAATAGCCCCTGGCCCACTGCCCATCAGATAACAAGGCTGGCTCTCTGCAGGCAGCAATGTGTATTGGAAAAAGTGAAAGTCTCTGGCTGGAAATAAAAGCTCAGAACCCTTTGCTATTTTCCCCCAGGCCCTCCTGGTCTGTCCTCCTGGCCTCATGGGAACTAGTCCCATCCCACCTGCAAAACCAGGGGAGAGTTGAGTGGCAGCTGGTGAAGGAGAGAATGAGAGTCAGGTGGTCATGGATATTTTATCCCAGGGATGTCTCTTCCTAGACACTCCATGTACCAGACTGAGGGCAGTTCATCCTGTCTGAGGATAGATTTGACCAATATCTGGGATTTCATCAGTAAGTAAAAGTTTTTCTTTCCATCTAATCTGTCCCTTACATGAGGTATTTTTTATTTGTTCTAGTAAAACATGTAATGCCTTTTCACTCGAGTGTACTGATCAGGGTTCAGTTGCACAGGACAGAATCCATTCTAACCAGTTTCAGGAAGGAGAGATTTAGTGCACATTCTGCTTTTGGAATCACTAGAAGAGTGAAAGAAATGGACTCCAGGTTAAAACACAACAGAACTGGGCTACCAAGGGAACTGCTTCCCTCTTCTGGAATCAGTAAGCCACCAGATCCAGAAGCACACTGCCCTCGCTGTGGTTGGGATCTCCAGAACCATCCTGTGCCTGCTCTGGTCCACACCAGTTACGTGGGGATGCCTGCATGTGTTTGTCTGCTTTGACAAGGCTGGAGACCTGGTGCAGGGCCTCTGCAAATGCTGTGGCTAAAAAACAAAAGCCTTCCATGACTGTCCAGAAAACAACAGGAGCAGCAGAAAGCATGCTAAATCTCACACAAGTATATCTGATTGGCTGAACCTAACAGGAATCTTAGAAATAAAGCTTTTAAGTGATTAGCTTCTGAAGTGCAAGAAAGCTTGCTAGTAGGTTGGAGTGCATCTTCAGTCTAACCTGTTGTATCTGCCACATAGAGTGAAGGAAGTGAATGGATTTCTATTGAGTTCCTACTACGAGGTAGTACTGTGTAGATGCATAGCTGTGCCACCACGTTTATAATTTCCAAAAAGATTATGAGGTAGACAGGTCTCCCTATTTTTGCAGGTAAGGAAATTGAGGTGTTTAAATCACAGGGCTAATGAGTGGCAGAGCCAAATTTGAACCCCATTCATCTAATTCCAAAGCTTAGATTTTTCTCACTACACCCTGTTTGCCTTTCCCAGGTGCTTCTGTTGATTTTACCAACATACAGACTGAATTTCCACAGAACATGTGGAATACCAAAATGGTGGGTAGCCAAGTGGTCCCGGTTATCCAGAGCCAGAAGTGGGGGACAGGCAGCAAAGGGTTAAATAGTGCTGTGTTTTTAGGGGTTGGTAGGGCTTGAGGAAACCAACTTTTTTTCACAGTGGCACTGGAATTTTGTACCACAATGGCAAGGGAAGTGGCCAGGTACATGATTTTCGACATCTGGGACACTGGCAAGTGGAGTAGCTTTTTTATCCTTGGCCCAGGTTTCCTCATACCTCCATCTTGTCATTGCAGGAGAGCCCTCTGTTAGACAGATGCCATTTTGCATTACTGGCCTCCAACTCACAAATGACTACAAACGTGACACCATGTTTCCCCTGTACTATCAAGAAATCACCACCTTAGCCTAACTCCTGCTCCTGGCAGAAAGGCAACCTTGCTTGTAGTGGAGACCCCCATCCTCTTGTATGGGTCACTCACAGGGAGGGAGCGTATGGCCCAGCCAGTTGAGGGAGCAGTCTTGCCTTCTGCCACTGTGTTGAGCCGCAATGCCTGCCCTTTTTGGAAATAATTATGGTCTCAAAAGTGCCTGGGCTGATTTCATTGCTCTGTTAGTTCATGGCACAATATCCCCAAACTTATCCTCAGTGCAGCTTCAGTTTCTGCCAGGGCATAGAAAACTCGGACAGACAGACATTTTTCTTCCATGGGATATTATTTGAGATCATTTGAAATTTGCATGGCTCAGATACCTCTTTACCCCAGAACTGGGATAAAGGCATGAGTGAGGTTGTGAGGCAGGAAACGCAGCAAGATTCTATGCCTGTTTTCAGCAATTTTGTTTCTAGCCTCTGCTCTGGAGTCCATTGGGGGAAGAAGACAGTACTGAGACACATCATTGTCAGTGTTCCTCAAAAGGAGCCTGAGTTCTTGAGCCTCAGCATTCTTGGTGGTAAATGCATTAAAATGTCTTTTGAACAACTGAACTGACCCATACGTTCCCAATGACTGACTTCATGTGGGAGACAGAAGGAGTCAGTTTCTTAAAGAACATTGAAAAGAATAATTTAACCTCCTTCTTAGAAACTGTCTTTCAAAGAGCAACCCTCCCCACCATTCTTTGGCTTTTCAACTAAGATATTTTTCTTCCTTCTGAAGGTTCTTGGAGCAGTGGGAGGAGCCACCCCTGGCTCAGGAAGTTTGACTGAGCACCAGCAGCATGTTAGGCTGCCCTCTCTCCCAGGGTGTTCAGAGAGCCCTGCCTGGCCTCTGCTGGCCTCTCAGTGTAGGGCTTCTACTTTAAAATGGTTAAAATGGAAAATTTGTTGTTCTATACATTTTACTACAATAAAAGTTTAAAAAGAGAGAGAGAGAGGGAAAGGAAGGGCTTGGCAGTTGGTTGTTCCCATCTACCAGGGTAGAATGAGTCAGGTCACCTCAAACCTTCAGCTACGAAACTGGTTCTTTCTTTCTTCCCTAGTCATCCCCCCGGAGCATATTGCCTGGAATTTCATTTCCGTAAACCTTTTTTGTGCTACAGCCCCTGAACTAGACTGGAGAAACCAGTGAGGAAAACAGCCTTCTTTGCTGAAGGATGGTGCTTCTACTCTGTTCCCACGTGTCAGGAATTCTCCCTGGGTGGGAGTCGGGAAGATGTGAGGAGTGCGAGATAAGGGAGTGGACGGTGCTCGTGTTTCTGCTTTTGTACATAACAGGATAAATTTCTCCCTCCAGAACAGGAAAAGGGCTCAGGATAAGAGCCCTATATTTAAGTTTTGGAACAATCAGAAATAGTTGTGTATAGGTATCATCAAAGCTTTTCTGAACCTTCCAATGACTGGGCCTTCTGGTTTGCCTTGTAAGCTTAGAAAGGGAAAAAGATGCAAACTGTTGGCCTCACCTTTCTCTTCTTCTGTGATCATGGAGGGCAACAGTCAGAAAAAGCTCCAAGCTAGGAGTAGGGGGAGACTTATTTTCCCAGATTCAAAATATGTTATGACAAAAAGGCATGGCTTCGTGACCCATAAAGTGTTTCTGCACACCTTATGTCATTTGGTGAGATTAGAATGATAAACTACTCCATCTTACCAGGACAGAATAGAACTGCCCCATAGGGTTTCTAAGGCTGTAAATCTTTATGGAAGCAGACAGCCACAGAGTGGCTGGTGGATTCAAACTCCCAGCCTTTCGGTTAGCAGCGCAGTGCTTAATCACTGAGCCACCAGGGCTCCTTAATGTGAAAGTGCCAAGTAAATTGGCTTTGTTGATAAGAGGCATTCCTGTCGTAACTGTAAAATAGAGATAATCCCTGCTTCCTAAAACTGTGTTGTATTTCTCTTGGGAAATATAAAGCTTGAGTCTTGGTTTCCTCCCATGTTGAGTAAAGCAGATACTTTCCCTCAGGATTGATGAAAGGATTTGGTGAAGTAACAAATGTACAAATACCTTGCAGAATGCCTTGCACTTAGGAAGCACCTAGAAAATGTTTGCCAAATCTCTTTGTAGGGATGTTGAAAATCAAATGAGGTAATTACTATGAACATCCAACTAAACGTAAAGCACTACATCAATGCAAGATAGGATTATTACTCATGATGGCCAGGAAGGGTGGGATTGGGAGAGATGGAGGAAGCAGCCTCTTATTCCTGGCCAGACCTTCAAGGGGACCTTCTTACCTGACAGAGGTAGAGACAGGTAAGGGAGACACTGACTAGAGGAACAGGGCAGCAGAGAGAGATGGAGTGAGATGTGTAGATCCAGTTGCCTTCCCCTGGGTCCCAGTTTCAAAATGCTGGGACCCATAGCTCAAGAAGACTAGGCTGATGCATTGACCATTTCCTAGGTTCTTCCTAGGATGGGAGGAAGTAGCGAGGAATGACACTGATGCTCAAGAGGGGGGAAGGAATTAGGGAGGAGTGACGTTGTTAAGGGATGATTACATTCAAAAATTCAAAAAAAAATTTTTTTTTTAAATTGGTCTGATTCCCAACTTAAATTAATTTAAGAGGATTTATTCTGGTTTGTGTTTGTTCCAAGGTTCTTGGCCATATATACTGTAGTGCCTGCTCCATCTCTAGAGTTAGCTTCTGATTAGAAAGGGACTTTGTCTGCCTCGGGGAGCTGGGCTTTCATGGCTGTGGCCCATCAGAGTCTCATCCCTGACCTCTAGGGCCTGGTGTCTCTGAGCCAGCCCTGTACCTGCTTTTCTCTCTCTGGCTATGTGTCCTGGGCTCTGTTCTCAAAAACCTTGTTTCTATGCTGCAGGCTCCCAGAACCCTGGCCGAAGCTCGCCTCCCCCTGGCTATGTGCCTGAGCGGCAGCAGCACATTGCCCGGCAGGGGTCCTACACCAGCATCAACAGTGAGGGGGAGTTCATCCCAGAGACCAGCGAGCAGTGCGTGAGTATGGGGGACCAGGCTGTGACCATGGAGTATGTCAGACCAGCGTGACAACGGGGGTTTCTCTGTGGGCATGGTGCAGAGGCGAGGGGCTTGAACCCCATCTGGTGGCTCTTTATAAACCAGGCCTGCCTAAATATGGATCATTCCTTTCTAGGAGCCCCTTTTAAAAGGGGCCAATATCAATTCCTGCCAAGGACAGGATCTAAACTACCGAGTCACCTTGGTGTTGGATAAGCACTTGACAAGTTTTTCTTCTTCTGTGGTCCTCTTGCTGGTTCCCCTGCAGAACACCACTCTGCTATTTGTATACTTCCTTATACCCGTCCATCTTCATTTCAGCAGAATTTTAGCGTATGACCAACCCTAAATGGACGGAGTTTGTTTTCCATTGGCTATATTTTACTTTTGCTATTTCTTGATGATAAGTAGGGAATAAACAATATCCAAATTACACTGTGAAATTTGTTACTTTGGATGAACTTTTATGATGGTAAACAGCTGTATTATTTATCTATTGCTGTGATAAATTACCACAGATTTAGCTGCTTAAAACAATATACATTTATTATTTCACACTTACCCAACTTCAGGAGTCTGGGCATGACTTAGCTGGGTTCTCCACTCAGGGTCACCCATGGCTGCAGTCAAGGTGCTGGCCTGGCTCCATTTCCTTCTAGAGCTTGAGATTCTCTTCCAAGCTCATGTAGTGGTTGGCAGAATTCAGTTCCTTATGGTTGTAGGACTTTTGTCCCTATTTTCTTGCTGGCTGTTAGCCAAAGGCTACTCTAGCTCCTAGAGGCCACTGCAGTTCTTTGCCACATCGCCCTCTCAAACATGGCAGCTTACTTTTTCAAGGCCAGCAGGAGAGTCTCTTGCTGCAGTCAGGAAAGATGGAATCTTACATAATGGAATATAATCACAGGAGTGATTGTTCTATCTCTTTGCTATATTTTGTTAGCTAGAAGCAAGTCACAAGTTCCAGTTGTACTCAGGGGAGGGGATTATACAAAGGTGTGACTCACTGGATGGTCACCTTAGGATGTGTCCACCACAATGGCTCACCCATGTTAGTGGCTAATTTTTAACCAGTGGCCAACTTGGTGAAAATGGCTATTTGACCTAATGAACTCAGCAAGGGTGAGATGTGGCTTCAATCTGAAGTCTTTTCAATGAGCTTGCCTTGATTGCAAGGAAAAAGATCTGCTCTTATAAATTTCTGGGATTTGACTCTGGGAAGAGGACATTTCCTAAGTGTAAAATGTCCAGTAGAAGGGCTAGCAGCAACATGTGGGGGATTTTACAAAAATCTGATTCTTGTCTAACTTTTCTTTGCCCTCAATTGCTAATCTGCATACAGCATTATTCAAACTATATCGGCTATGAGAAGTCCTTTAGCTGCTGCTTCTGTCTTCTGTGCTCCTACTTCCCAGGTAAATGTTTGGAACTGTGACCTGGAGTGCTTTTAGCTGCAGAATCTCACTTGGGGATTTTACCAGCCATCCTTCTGTTTTCTCTAACTGGAGCACTTGTGGACATAAGCTGTTCTAGGGCGACTGGTGTAAGGTCACAGAGTTGTAAATGAATTCAGTTGCCTTTAGCCTTGTCCCTCTGTGTTTTTACTTTACTTTTATGACCCTGGGAGACATTTGAATATTCAACTTCTGATGAAGACAGACTTTTAGAATGAGTCCGAGGAACGTGCCCACTGGGGAATGCTTAGGTCTTCCCCCAGTAGAGTGGGTGTCCTGCCTCTTTAGCTGAAGACAGTTACTCCTGGAAGCGAGCCATTCAAGATAAGTCCACTCAACAGGGCCCAGAGTGATATATGAAAAATATATATATATAGTAAAAGAACGTTCAGTTGGGACTTTTCCTGAAAAGCAAAACTAAATTTATTTTGTTTTTTCTTTAATCACATTCAGCTAATAGCTGCATGTATGTGCTGATTTTTAGAATGAGCAGAGCATCTTTCATGTTAATTTTTTTGGTTTAATTTTTCCAACAAAAGTTTGTCAGCACAATGTATTTTCCCTCACTTCCCCTTTGACTTCTGTAGCACAGTTGTAAAGAGGTTCATTTCTTTTTGCAAAAGCATTCATAGGATTCAGCAGTTTTTCCCAGGACCATTCTTGAACCTTAGGCATTCTTCCTTGAGTATCACATCTGTCATGTTTTACTTGTCAAGTTCATTGTCTTCTGTTAACTGGTCTGACTTTTCCAAATACCTACTTGGTGGATCGAGAGTGATTGTTTCCTGTAGTGGTTTAATCCACTCTGGGAAACTGTGTGTCCTTAGCAAGATTTTTAAATTCACTTTGCAATTAATTTGCCTTCATTGGCAGTTTTTTATGATAATATGACCTAAAGCATTTGAAATTGTTGGTAGGTATAATTTTTTTTTTTTTATGGACCCTAGTATTAAATGGAAAGAGGTACTTGAGTTGGGAACTAATTGTATAAACAGTTTATTTGTGAATTTTTGTATTTCTGACACCTTGTTCCCTGTGTAACATTTAACTTTGGAGTTCAGATAAAAACTACGCTGATAAAATGAAGACCCCCGATAGAGGGAAAATGACGGGGAGGACCTTCAAGAGATTAGTTGGAGAAAGAGCTATTCTGCAGGCTTTTTCGTGGCTGCATTTGAAAGCGGTTCAGAGAAACAGTTTATGTAGGTACCTGTTGCCTCTGCATTGAAACCAGGGTGGGAAACTCTTGTTCAGGTGCTAGCTGTGCACTAATTTAGCCATATGACTTCAGCTCCATTCCAGGCCTGCAGTGGCTCATCTGTAAAACGATGCCAATACTTGTCTTTGTAAATTATAAATTACAGAGTGTAAACAGAAGCATTTCAGTCCCACCCAGACGTCCTGGAAGCCTCTGCAGGGTAGTACCATCTCCAGCGCCGAGCACCAGTGTTAATGAGCCAAGAAAATGCCAACAAGAGAAGCAGCATCTCCGCTTTGCTCTCCTGTCAGAGCTCCTCGGGATGCCAGCCAGGCTCTTATCTGCCTTCTGGAAATTTGCCTTTCAAACTGAGGGGGAATGGCACCTTTCTAACTAGTGTTCCCACTCACTCTCATATTCTCACAGAAAAGCCCCTGTGCTGGCTCTGACTGGGCCATAAATCTCTGGGTCACCTGGCTGGGTCACCTGGCTGGGAGTTTTATTGTATGACTTGCCTTGCAGATGCTGGATCCTCTGAGCAGTGCTGAAAACTCCTTGTCGGGAAGCTGCCAATCCTTGGACAGGTCAGCAGACAGGTATGGGAGCATGGGTGGCTTGGGGGCTAGTCCACTGGCATTTCTGGAACTTCCTCTGGGCTAAGGAAGTCAGCTAGTGTGTGTCTGTGATCTAGACGCTGGTCCACAGCCCCGGGGTTAAATGCCATTCTTCTAGAAAAAAAGCCTCTCGCTGGGCTTCCCAGCCCTCCCTTCATTTCCCAAACACCTGGAGAATGTTATGTCTGTTAATTAAATGAATGTAATCACAGCTCATAATACTAACAGCTCACGTTTACTAAGTGCTTTACATGTTCTGACTCTCCATGTGATGTATGCCGCTCTTATACGCTTGGCCCTGCTGCTGTAACTTGGAAGGAGGAGCAGTAGGCCTTTTGTATTTTGGGGGAAAAAACTAAATTTTTATCCATGAGTTTACTTTCATTTTTTTTTTCTTCAAGTTTTTCTGGTGGAATAGGAGATAAAAAGCAGTAAACAAATACCCAGACTGTCTAGCTTACCACACTGCCTGCCTGGTCTGTAATCCTGTTCTCATACTTTGGGAGGAAGCAGCTGCTGCCCTGTACATACACATGGCTCTGCTGACCTGGGTTGCTCAGCACTAGGGGTGTATGTGGACCTGGTTTCGGCACTGATACAGCCAGCTTTCGCCTAAACCTCGTTACAACCAAAAACCGTTTGATCACGTCTGGCTGGGATCAGGGCTGTGGACAGAGGCTGTGGGGTAAGGTTGGGAATTTTATTTTCTTTGTGCAACTGATTAATTGTTCACATGACTACTGAACTTGTGACCTTGGCCGAATTTGTATTATTTTTTTCCCATCAGATGTGAGCATTGATTAGTGCTATCTTCCCTCTAGATACCGTAGAATACAGTCGTCGTTACTTGTTGGTACAATCTGTAGCTTTGCTTTGGGCTTGCTCTCCAACCAGGGGAGCAAGAGGGCACAGGTAAAAGTGCCAGGAGTGGCCGCTGCAAACTGAGCGCTCTGCCAGGAAGGGACTGACTCTGGCTTTGGACTATGTCCTAAGCTTTGTGGCCATGAGCAAAGCCCTCCCTCCACTAGGGGTAGGGGCACTGTTCAGAAAGTCTAGTAGTTGGGAAGGAGGGGCAGCCCGGAGTCACAGAGGGTTCCTGACCTGTGACACTCTCTCAGAAGGTACTCGTGTGTAAGGGAGAGGACCCTTCAGGTGGACACTGGGAAAGACAGATAAATTTACCCACTTCTCCATTCTTAGGTTTTTCCTCTCTCCCTGCAGAATTCTTTGAATTCTTTTCTTCTCCTTGGGAGTGAAACCCAGCAATCTGGGCTGACTTCTTTGGGACCTGGCCTGAATTGAGCTCAGGGTTCTCATCTTCCCATCAGGGATCAGGAGCCAGCTAGACCTAAATCGAGTCCCAGCTCTGTCAGTAGCAGCTGAGTGGCTTTGGCTAAGTTCCTAAACCTCTCTGCTGCTCAGTTTTCCCCTCTCCAAAACAGAATGGTGATAATCAGTCTGAAAGGAAGCTGCTTAGTTTAGTGGCAAGAACACAGACTTTGGAGTCACACAGCTGGATTTAAGTCAGGCTCTGTGCTTACTCGCTGTACCTATGGGCAATAATTACTTAAACTTTTTGGACCTCCGTTTATCCACTTGTAAAACGGAGAGCTTACTAGGTACCCTGTTGGATGTTTGTGAGGAACAGAAATAGCGTAGTAGCTGTTCAATCATTGGTACCTGCTATTATTTCATTTTTATTATTTTTCCTACCTCACGTGGTTGTGAGAATTAAATGAGAAAAAGCTCACTTTGTAAAAGAAATGAGAAAGCAGTACTCCATAAGCTACAAAGACTCTATATTAAGTGTTGTTACTGTTTTTGGTACCGCCCTGGGCAAGGGGTTTTCTTGCAGCTCTTCACCTGTTAAAGTCACACAACCTGAGGTGGGAAGAGAGGCCAAGAGTGCAGCCAGGGTGGAGTCAGCAGGCCGAATCGACTGCTCAGGGGCCAGTAGGATTTGAGCCTCAGGCTAGGGAAGAGAGATGGAGGAAGTAGGAGGCTGTTCCTCTCAGTCACACTCTGCCTCCTAGCATATAATGATGTGGGAGGGAGTTAGGCACGGGTGTCCATCTGGGCATCCTGCCTTCTGCCTGGTGGGGTGCTTTGCAAATACACTGAAGTCTGTTTTGTGACTTATTTTTGTTCTCCACAGCCCATCCTTCCGTAAATCACGAATGTCCCGAGCCCAGAGCTTCCCAGACAACAGACAGGAATACTCGGGTGAGTTCCTTGGATCCTGGGTGAGCAGTGCAGGGTGTCTGGGGTGTTACAGCAGCCATTCTGTTTTTGACAGCTCTGAGCTGGGGAGACTGAACTGTATTTTCATTCTCTTTGGGTCTGCTGCTCTGAGGTCTCAGGTGACCCAGAGGCTTAAGTGGCTCACTGGTGTTAACATACAGAGAAGCCAGTGATTCCTCTCTCCTCCTCAGATCGGGAAACTCAGCTCTACGACAAAGGAGTCAAAGGTGGAACCTACCCCCGGCGCTACCATGTGTCTGTGCACCACAAGGACTACAACGATGGTGAGCCCACCTCTACGCTGCCCTCTGCTGGCTGCCTCAGGAACGGGCGAGGTTGGGGCTTGGCTATAGAAAAGCTGGCTGCAAGGGGATGGGCCCAGGCACTCTGGAGTCCGTGTTTTCCTTCATTCCTGAGGAATTGTGCTCCAGACATGACGTATTGGGGACCAAAAAGAACCAGATAGGGAGGATGATACTTATAAACCAAGATGCTGCCTCTGGGAACTGTCATTTGAGCCCAGGCTTGCTGTAGGGCCACCAGCTCTCGAACTCCCTCTTCAACCCTCAGCAGCAGGTGGAATGGAGCCACTCCAGAGGGCCTGAGAGCAGGTGGTCAAGGATAAAAGAGACTTCAGTCATGGATTGGCTTGCAAGTGATTTGAAGCCTGGAGGGCTGCGTTCTCCTTGGCAGGGCTTCCTGAACCATCTGTGGCTACTACTCCCTAATTCCTGCTTTTGTCCTAATTCTCAGAGGGCTTAGGGTGGGCAGCCTTTCTGGCATGAGTCAAGTGGGAGGACAGAGAGGATGGGCTGGAGCTGATGCTATCTCTCACCTGTAGCTAGGGCCTGGTTTGCACATGCTGCCCTGTGCCCAGGGGCCTGACTTGCCCTACTCTGGCCCACGCATGCTTTCAGGCAGAAGAACATTTCCAAGAATACGGCGCCATCAAGGCAACTTGTTCACCCTGGTGCCCTCCATCCGCTCCCTGAGCACAAACGGCGAGAACCTGGGGCTGGCTGTGCAGTACTTGGACCCCCGTGGGCGCCTGCGGAGTGCAGATAGCGAGAACGCCCTCTCTGTGCAGGAGAGGAATGTGCCAACCAAGTGTGAGGAATCACCCGGCTAGGAGGAGGGGTGCGGGGCTCCATGGCTGTTAGGCTCAGCAGCGGCTGCTTTGTCCATCCTTAGCACTCTGGAGAGCCTTGGTGTGGGCAGCAGGCCCCCCGGACCTTAGGCCTGACTCCACTGTTGTGTGACAGGCCACTCTTCTGTCTGGTCTTCAGTTTCTCTGTGTCTAAACTGAAGAGCAACGTCTTTAATCCCATGTTATTTATGGGCTTTGGAAGGAAAGGCATTTGAATGCAGAAGAACATTTCACCATGGTCTTAGCCAGTCCTCTGCTTCTCAGGACTCTGATCTTAAGGTCTGGTTAACGGGGCACCAGGCCTGTTCCAGACTGGGGTGGGGATGCTGTATCAAGGATGGTGCTGGGGGAGGGGACTTGAGTCAGAGGTCCCATCTTAGAGCTTCTGGGGAATGAGGCAGGATGCAGACAAGTGATGTACGTGAAGTAACGCTGCTTTCCCGTCTCTTCCCATGTAGCTCCTAGCGCCCCCATTAATTGGCGCCGGGGGAAGCTCCTGGGCCAGGGTGCCTTCGGCCGGGTGTATTTGTGCTATGATGTCGACACAGGACGTGAACTTGCCTCCAAGCAGGTCCAGTTTGACCCAGACAGTCCTGAGACAAGCAAGGTACTGCCTTACCCATGGCAGACCCCGCTTTTAGCAAAAAATGCCCCTTTCATTGCACAGAGCAGTTGCTTCAGATGCTACAGCCTGCTTCCCCAGTCGTCCTTCCTCCCAAGCTCCCTTGCTGTCCACTCTGGCCCTGAGGTGAAGGGACCGTGGCCTAGAGAACAGCAAGCACTGGGGTGGGGAAGGGACTGGATATGAGGAACTGTGGGTTGATGCCCCAAGCAGCCCAGGAGGTGATGACCAGTTTCACGAAGAGCACAACCTGGCCTACCCTCACCAAAAAGAAGTCTTTCTCCAGCCCAGGGCCAAGGAAGGAGCCACAGGGCTCCATTCACTGGGTCCAGCTCTAAAGGAAGAACCACATACCCTCCCTTTGGAGTTGAGCTTCAGGTTTGGATGAGTCCAACAGTTCCCTCAACTAAATATCAACAGCCCCTCCTCCCACCCCACTGTCAGCCTTTTTTCAGGGCAGCGGGGGTACCAGCACCTGAGGGTGCCTGGTATTGTGGCTGAGGGCCAGACAATGGAGCGTCCCCTTTTCCTCCTGCTGGAGTTCCCAAGGCAAAGCCCTGCGAGGTCCCTGACTAGGGCACGGAGAGCTGGTCCCAGTGGGGCAGACCAGGGCCCTAAGAGCCGTGGTGACCTGTCCCTCCCCAGGAGGTGAGTGCCCTGGAGTGCGAGATCCAGCTGCTGAAGAACCTACAGCATGAGCGCATCGTGCAGTACTACGGCTGTCTGCGGGACCGCGCTGAGAAGACGCTGACCATCTTCATGGAGTACATGCCTGGGGTCAGTGCCCTCCGGAGGCATGTCAGACACGTGTGGAGAGGGCCAGACCCGGGGCTGGGGGCTGCGAAGGAGACGCAGAGGCTCAGGAGAGCAAGGCGAGGCGACACGGGGCAGGACTTGGCATCAGGAGGCCCTGCTTCTGGCTGCAGTGATGGGTGGGATGTGGCTTGCGGGTCTGGTGCTTGAGGCCAGTAAGTCTCGCCTTTACCTGGAGCACAGGGCCTCCCTTCTCCTGGGTTTGCGTCATATGTTGCTTGAGGGAACAACTGTTTCTTATGTATTCCCAAGCTGCCCAGCAGCCCCTAGCAAAGTGCCTGGCACACTGCAAATGCCCCTATCCCCACCTGTGACTCCTTGTGGCTGGCAGGGCTCAGTGAAAGACCAGTTGAAGGCCTATGGAGCTCTGACAGAGAGTGTGACTCGCAAGTACACCCGGCAGATCCTGGAGGGCATGTCCTACCTGCACAGCAACATGATTGTTCACCGGGACATCAAGGGTGAGCAGGGGTCTGGCTGTGTGGAGCCCCCAAGATCTGGTTCAAGTCTACCGCTACTGTCTGGTTGTCTTGGGCCAATCACTTAACCATTCTGAACTTTCTGAAAAATGGGGCCCTAATGACCATCTTCCTTGAGGGGTTAGTCTGAGGATCAGTTGAACAATTTGGGAAAATAACTGTAAAATGCTCTGCAGATACTGGTCATGGTAATGCCCATGTCATATGTGGGGCTGAGGCTTCCCTTCACGTGACTGTTTGCTGTCTGCAGCTCCTGGCTACTTCAGTGGTAGCCCCTGCCCTTGCCAGCAGCCCTCAGTGACTGAGGGAAGGAGAATGGTAGAAAAATGCCAAGAGGGTCTGGGATTGCATCATCTGCCTTTTCATGCCCTAGGAGCCAACATCCTCCGAGACTCCGCTGGGAACGTGAAGCTGGGGGACTTTGGGGCCAGCAAGCGCCTGCAAACCATCTGCATGTCGGGGACGGGCATGCGCTCAGTCACTGGCACTCCATACTGGATGAGCCCTGAGGTGATCAGCGGTGAGGGCTACGGAAGGAAGGCAGACGTGTGGTGAGCGCTGGGGCTGGGGACGTGCTGGGACCCCATCTCCCTGTCTGGGCTGCAGTGGGTCTGATGCTTAGAAGTGAGCCTCGGTGGCTCCTCACTGTGGCGGGAGGGAGTGAGAACCAAGAACCTGCCTCCTGCCAGTGAGGCGAGGACTCGAGCTGGGACCCCCAGGCTGTGTGGTGTGCAAGGGGTGGCGGTGTACAGCAGCAGGAGCATATGGGGCAAACTGTTACTGCAGGGAACTTCAGTCCTGGAAAGCATCCCTGATGTTTGCTAAATCCTTTCAAGAAGCAGGACCCACTCTGGTGGCGGGGAGCAGTCTCTAAGCAGTAGCGGGCTTCTGCGCCCCCCTGAGAACTCAGGCAGCTAGCATTTGCTGTGCTTCACGTCTGTCCTCTGAAAGGGCCGGAGGATGGGAGAACGTCTCCTCCCTTGGGGAGTTATTGTAGGCTGAGTGATGGTCCCGCAGGGTACCCACACACTAGTCCCTGGAACCTGCGACTGGAACCTTATAGGGCAGAAGGGACTTAGCAGATGTGATTAAATTAAGGATCTTGAGATGGGGAGATTATCCTGGGTTGTCCGGGCGGGTGTACGGTAATCATAAGGGTCCTTATAAAAGGTAAACAAGAGATCAGAGTAGGGGATAGGAGATGTGACGATGGAAGCAAGAGGCTGGAGTGATACAGGGTGGGGCCACAAGCCAAGGAGTGCAGGTGGCCTTTAGAAACCTGAAAAGGCAAAGCAGCGGAGTCCCCTCAGAGTCTCCAGAAGGAACCATTCCTGCTGACACCTTGACTTTAGCCATGTGTGACTAATTTTAGACTTCTTATCTCCAGAACTGTAAGATAATTGTGGTAATTATCATAACAGCAACAGGAAACTGAGATGGTTATCTTGGAGCTCTGTCTGTTAGTGCTAAGTGGCTCTCTATTCTTCTGTCCCTCAAAAAGTACCCAGGTAAATGGTGATGTGTAGGTTGAGGAGGCCCCTGTGGGTGAGGGCCAAGCGTCCTTGGGGACCCTCTACAGGGGTGTCAGCCTCAGCTTGGCACACCCTGCCTCAGTGTGTTCTGAGAAAGTCACCTCCTTTTATAACAGTGGGTCAGGCAGCTGGGAGCTTGGGGTGACATGGGGCTCTCTCTTTCCAGGAGCCTGGGCTGCACTGTGGTGGAAATGCTGACAGAGAAGCCACCTTGGGCAGAGTATGAAGCCATGGCTGCCATCTTCAAGATTGCCACCCAGCCTACCAACCCTCAGCTGCCCTCCCACATCTCTGAACACGGGCGGGACTTCCTGAGGCGCATTTTCGTGGAGGCCCGCCAGAGACCTTCGGCTGAGGAGCTGCTCACACACCACTTTGCACAGCTCGTGTACTGAGCTCTAGGCCACGTTGCTGCGGGCCGCTTCCTGCTGCACGGGCAAGGGGCCGCTGGGGGCTCAGCAAAGTTGCTGCTTCTCCCGGGCAAGACTGTGGACCCTAGAGTCGCAGTCCAGCCAGCGTTTGCTGGGCCTCTTCTGCCCTAGGGCTCAGAGCCAGGGCGGGGGCTGCAGCCTTGAGAACTGGGAGCCCCCAGCCTGCCAGACCAGAGGGCTCCAGCGTCCTGAGCTCTGCATGGAGGGGTGGGGCCAGGAACCATGTGTGAGGTGACCATGGGCCCCAGCCTCAGAGCTGTGTCCAGACTCCGCAGTCAGCACCGAGGCTTCAAGGTCTGGGGTGCAGGACTGACACAGGTTGTGAATAGTGTTATTTTCATTCAGAGTGTTACTTCGTTTCTGGAGGCCACCACAGGTGTCTCGAGCCCACCCAAGCCTGAGATCAAGTCCAGCATTCGGAAGGCAGAGGCCGGGCTGCCCTCTCCCCTTGGCCCCCCGGGCCAGCTTTGCCAGTCCTGTCCTTTACCAAAGATGAATGAAGCAAATGTTATGCTGCCTTATTCAGGGAAGGAGGCGCATGTCCTGCCTGCCCCTGTTCCCCCCATTCCCCCCCCTCACCCAGCAGGGGCCTGAGGTGTGGAATTGCCCCCGCTGAGGGGGGAGACCCAGTTTTGTCAATGCAATTGTCTGTTTTACAAGTTGGAGTCACTCTTATGCTGTACCCAGTTTCTAAACTGGAGCCCTTGTGTGCCCTTTGGGCTCTGAGTACCAGCTGTAGGCTCAGCCCTTGAGCTGGACGGAACGCTTGGCCTGTGTTCCTGGCCTGGCATCCGTTACCCTGCTGGAGCAGAAAGAAAGGTGGATAACATGGGGCGGGTCTGTGACCCGGCTGGCTGCCCCAACCGGAGTGCGTCATCCAGGTAGCCAGGGGGGTTGCATCAGGTGGGCTGCGAGTCATGACCCCACTGGTCCAGGAGCCCTCTCCATTGGGCAGAAGGGCAAGCCTGTGTGCTACCAGCTGTGTGCAGACCAACAGCTCTGCACCTCCTTAGCCAGTCTGGCCCATACCCATGAGGTCTCAGCCTCGTGCCCTTCTTGATCCTCCCCTGGGGGAGGGATGGCAACAGGGGTTGGGGAAACAGTATCTCCAAGCAGCTTAGAGTTGGCCATATTTACCTCAGCCTGGGCGGTGGTCCTTTCTTCCGGCCCCTCCCCTCCAAAAACGTGCCTATTGCTAAAGCTCCTCCCTCTGGACACTCAGTTTCCTCGGGAGTTGTCATTACAGAGAAAAGAAGCCAGTGCCCAGGGAAGGGTGTCTCCAGGGAGCTGAGGATTAGCGCCAGGCAGCTCATCGCCAGCCATGCCCACTTCCCCACGGGCACCCAAACAAGCCAAAGCCTTCGTTGTCTGTTGACGATGCACTTTTATGAATGTAGTTTCTATCGCTGTTTTTAGCCTTTTCACATCATGTAATGTGAGGCCTTGTACTTGTTAATTTATATCTCAGATCATATTTGATGGTTTTTATATATATCAATTCTAGACTGTTACAGGTGATGGACGCCTCAAGAGAGAGAAGAGAAAATGAAAGCAGCTGGTTTTGCAGAAATGTGTGTTGCATGGTGCCACTTGGGCCTGGGCCCCTCCATTTCTACCCCCTACTCCAGGGGCTTCTGTCAGGCACCCCAAGCCCTGCTCCCATCTCGGCCCTGGCCCAGGGTGGGGACCGGCCCCTCCTCTCGACCACAGCTGCGACCACAGCTGCCTTGTGGCAGCTCGGCCTCTCCATGACCCCGCCCTGATGGCGGTAGCTCTCTTCTTGGCCTGCACCCCCACCCCAGTACCTGTTCCCCAAGAGGAGACAGCGTGGTGCCGAAGACTGTGTGTCCTGGGTTCAGGCTCCCACAGAGCCCCACCCCCTGGGGTCTTACCTTACAGAAAATGTGTTCTAAAAATGAATTTGAAAATAAGCCAACCAACCCTGCACTCTAAAACAAAAAACCATGATTTTTTTTTGTGCCAAAAACTGTGGACATGCTGGCTCAGCATCCTCAGGACCAAGCTGTTGCTTAATTTTTTTAATTAAATAATCCAGATAAAAAATTACAGGGCCCTAGAATAGCCTGGGCCCAAAGGTTCTGAAGGGCAGCTTCCTAACAGCCCCCAGGCTTGCTGTGGGAAGGGGCCATGCCGCTATTTTCTCATCATTCCATGGGCGTGTCTGCCTTGGTTGAGCCAGCAGAGGCCAGGGCTGGGGCTAGGCCTCTCTCTGCTGCCCCTCCCGACCTCTCTCCCCCACCAGCTCTGTGTCTGTGTCTGAATCGTGGATTGTGCAGGAGGTTCTGCAGCCATAGTTATTTGACTATATCTTGACCGAGGGCTTGCAGTGCAAAGCCAGGCCAGTGTCGCGCATTACTTACAATAAAAGGGATCATTTATACCAGAGGGATCCTGTGGCAATGTTTTCGGTTGGGGTGGGGGCTTGGGAGTAGGGTCAACCTGAAAGGGGCCGGGTATGACGCCTCAAAGCAAGCTTGGGCGCCTCGGAGGAGCATTTGAAATGTCTGCAAGTAGCAGCGTCCTGGGGCGAATTGGCTGGGTACCATTGTCAGCTCAGGGGGTAATTCCTATCCCCCAGGAGCACCAGAGGGCGGATCCATCAGGGCTCTTTGCTGAGGTGACTATTAGCCCTCCCAACTGGAGCTTCACCAGTTTGAGGCAGCACAGTCCAGTCCGCTGCCTATTCTACTGCGGGGTGGTGTCTCCCAAGCTTGTCCTGTTTGCTGTAACTGTTATCCCTCAGTGCCTGAGCTTTCAGGAGATGGCAGTTTTTCCTTGGACTACTGGGGCAGAACTGTGGCTAGCTCACTCCCCAAAGCTTGAAAAGGGGCAAGATGACAGCAATCAGAGGGTGACAGGGCACAGGGACTATAAGGGACACAGGGAGGTAGACACTAAAACCTTTGGTAGCAAATGCTGAGTCTGCTGGTTCCCTCTACTCCTTGCTGATTTCTGGGGCAAAGAAGGCTCAGACAAGGAAGGACTCAAGAGGGTTCTGTCTTGCGCCCTACATTACTACGTGCAGCAAGGCCAGGTGCTACCCCTCACTGACTGCCTGACCCTCATGCTGTCAGGCCTAATGCTTTTCTTCCTCTTCAGAATGGGGTGTATATATGAACTGAAAGCCAAGTGGAATTTCAGTTTTAAAACCACTCTGGGTTTGACACCATGGAAACCTGGTTGGAAAGAGGAGCACCCCCACCCCACCTTCTCAAGCTGGCTAGTGTTTCCCTGACACACACCCAAAGCCCCCCAGCCCCCATCAAGGCCAGGAGGACTCTGGGTGGACCCTATGCCCCTTTCGTTCCCCACGGGGCGTTCACATCCTTCCTGCCAGAAAGCCCCCTATCAGGCCACATAATACAAAGTCAGGATCTGTTTAAACAGGTTTAAAACAGGGTTGGTTGATCACAACAGTCAAAATCGGCAGAAAGAAGGGGTGGAGGGAAGGGGAGCACAGCCTGGCCAGTCCCGCTGCCAGTCTCTGTGGCTCTCAGCCTGGCGGGTGCTTTAGCTTCCGCTTCTTGACTTGGGTGGTGCGAGATGGTCTGCAGCCCCGCTGGGGCATGTCCTGCCTTGACCGGAGCAAGGCTGCTCTACTTCCCCATCCCTTCCCCATGCGGCCATGCTGGGCATCTTGTGAGGCCCAGCAGGTAGCACTCTCGCTGTCCTCCCAGTCTCCTTGGCTCAGGACCAGGCTAAAGGCAGAGGTAGATAGGGAGACATGGGGGCCGCACAGGGTGCCAGGTGGCAGTGAGGGAGCTTGGGACCCTGAGGGGGACATGCTGACTCCTTGCTGGAGAAAAGGCACCTCGATAGGGAAACTGGGCTTGGGGGCCTCCCAGGGGGCCATGGGGTAAGATGGGGTGGGGTGGAGCTGAAAGAAGCAGGAAGCAAGGTGGTGAGCAGACCCCAATCCTGGTTCCCCAACCCCTACCCATTGAGGGAGAACAAAGGAATCCTGGAGCAGAGCCCTGCCCCATAACCCTCCCCTGAGCAAGATGGCCTCAACCCTTCCCATCCTGCCCCTACCCCAGCTCCAATCTCCTTCCCACCCTTTGAAGCCCTCTAGGGCACTAGTGACAGATCAGTGGAGCCTCAGGCTGTCTTGGTGCCGGGGTCCACCTCCTTGTGGGCCCAGAGCTCCTTGTGCTGCTTCCGGCCAAACCCCTCATCGTAGTTGCCTTTGCTCTTAAACAGCTGCTGGAAGTGCGGTTTGCAGTAAAACTCTCCGTGCAGTGCCGCGTAGCTGCCCAGGCTGCGGAGGCAGGACAGCTGGGGTCAGGTCAGATCAGGGCTGGAAAGCCAGGGCGGGGGCAGGCCGGGCAAGGGCACACCTGAGCTTGGTATGACAGTGCTGGCAGCAGAAGCAGGAGTTGTGGAAAATGAGCTTATCTGCCACCAGCCGCTCCATGGGGTACACCGTCTTCTGGCAAGCAGCACAGGTCTCCTTCACCTGGGCCCGGAGGCTGAAGGACTGCGAGGTAGAGACTTAGCCAGGGACCTGGCCTGCACCCGATCTGTCCTCCCCCCAACACCTACTCCAGGGCCCTACCTTGGAGCGCTGAACAGTGCTGCTCCCACCACTGCTTTTAGCTTCCTGGGAAACAGGGACAGTCAAGAGCAGGTCAGCTCTGGGATTCCCCTGCCCATGGCTGCAGTCACCAGCCCGACCTCAGTGGCTCCCAAAAGAGGGCAAAGGTGCCGGGTAAATCCACTGTTCCTCTCCCCTTCACCCCCAGGCGGAACACCTGCCCAGGGCCCCTCTCACCCTGCTGGTCACCTACATGAGAGGGGGTGGCCTGGGCGGCTCCTGCAGCCTGGAACATGGCTCGTTGGAGGTGGTGGAGACCCCGGGTGGGGATCCAGCACCCGCTCGGTTCTGCAACGGGAAGTCGGTTGGGAGGGCCCCACAAGCCCTTCCCCAGCCTGCAGGGTGGGGGGTGTTTACAGGCTGGGGCTGGGGGGCTGCGGTTGGGACTTTCCGTAAGTCATTTCCTGTTGCTCTTGGTCTTGCTGCTTCCGCCCCTCACCCACCTCCCCCTGCGCCTGCCCACCCCCCCTACGCTGCTCCCCAAGGGGCAGGGGTCCCTGAGTGGAACCATGTGTCGGGCGACGAAGAACAAAGTTAGCAGGGAGTGGCTGGGGGGCTCCCCCGCGCAGCCGCCGTGTGCGCCCCCCGGCCGGGAACCCTGCCGGGGGCTGACGGGAGATCAGAGGAGGGCGGCCGGGCGGGAATCGGCTGCCCAGGCCTGACCCCGGCCCGCCACTGTCGGACGACGAGCGGTGGGCCCTCCGGCGGCCGACCCAGCTCCTGGACAGCGCTCGCGGGAGGCCGCCGCCCACCCGCCCGGCGGAGCCGCCGCCAGCGCTCCCCGCTCCTCGGCCCCGGGCCCGCGGGGACAGGACCCCAGAGCCGAGACCCCACGGGCCCTACCGAATGGCCCCGCCCCGCCGGGAGGCTCGTCCCGAAAGACGGCGGCGAGCCTGGGACCCCAGCCCGCGCTTGCAGCCCCCAGCTCGTCGCCCCGCGTGGGGGCGGATGAGGGCCCTCCCCGGCCCACCCGCGGGTCTCACCGGGCTCCGGCCTGGGCCGCGGGGCGGCGCGCGGGGCGGCGGTCGGTGTCCGGGGGCGTCGCGGGTGCGAGGAGGGCGCGGGCACGAGCTGCCACCGCTGCCTGGAGTCCCGCGCGGCCGCCGCCGCCGCCGCCTTATCGCGGCGCCGCCCCCGTTGCCCCCGCCCCGCGCCCGCCCATTGGCTCCGCCGCGCCCGGAGCCGCCTCCGGGGCCGCGCCGCCGCCGCCGACCCCCTCTGCGCTTTGTCTTCCCTCGCTCGGCGTCCCGGCCTTTGTCTGCTCCCCGGCCCGGCCCTCGGCCCCCGCTCGCCGGCCGCCCGTCCCGTCGCTCCGCTGCGGGAGGGTCCGGGGAGCTGCACGCGGGGAGAAGGCGGCGGCAGGGACTGGAGCGGAGGGCCCCACGCCGCATCCCCGGGGCGGTACAAGTTCAGGATGAGGCAGCTGGGGTCGTGGGACAAATAGCGCGCCTGGCGCGGCCCCTGCGGGTTGTGCCTGGGCTTTTCGCTGCCTCAGTTTCCCTGCTGGGCCCTCCCGGGCGCAGCCGCCGGCGGTCCCCGCCCTGTCCGGCGCTGCGTGGGCCCTGCAAACTGACGGGCTCTGCTGGGGCGGCCGCGGAGGCCGGTCCGGAGTCCCCGGCTCGGCTCGCACACCCCCTCGGGCCGCGGAGTCCTCCCGCCGCCAGGGGCCGCCCCGCGCGCTCGCACGGCCGGCCAAGAAGATGGCAGCGGCGGCCCCAGCACGCGGAGCCGCCCCGCCCGGTTCGAGGCCGCGAGGCCGGGCCCTGGGCCATCCGTGTGTGGTCGCCTTCGTGCTGCCCGCTGGCCGGGGGCCGGTCTGCACGCGAGGGGCCTGGTGGGACTCGACCACCGCCCCTCAGCGCCTTCTGCGACCCATAGACAGGGGCGCCGGGAGCTGTTGCCCTTGGCTCTCCAGAGCACTCGTGCTCCCCCGACCCGACGTCCTAAAGCGCTTCTGTGGCTCGGCTTTGTGGGATTGGTCACCCCTGGCCGCTCCGAGGGCACTCCCTTCAGGGAAAGATATTTCCATCCTTCAAATAAGCAAATGCCGGAACACCCAACCCTCATTTAACACGGGGAACCGTGAGGGGTCTGAAGATTTGAAGCGACTTGTTGGAGGTAGCAAAGCTAGTGCAGAGGCAGCAGAGCTGTGTGAGAAACCAGGAGTCCTACCCGTGGCTCTTTAGTCCCTGCCCCTTGGCCATGCTTCATGGCGGCAGGCTCCACTGCCCCACAGGTCTGATGACCATCACTCCCTGATGCGCGAGCAGAACTCAGCTGTGCTGGGGGAAGGTGAGCCAGTGGCCTCCTGGACGCAGCTCTGCGGGCAGGCCAGGGGCCTTCCTGGGCACCAGCCACTGCTTGGCATTGCCTGAAATCCGGCTGAAGCCGTCTCAGAAGCACAGACCTAAACATAGCTCGTTCCCACACTAGCAGAAATAGAACTGGTGGCTCTAGAGCCCTAGCCCACACACTCGTCAGGGAACAGAACAACTCAGCGACTCTAGAGTCTGGCAGGAGAGGGAGGGAGGCAGCAGGCTTCTTCCCCAGCCCCAGCCTGCTTCCTTGGCTCACTCTGTGCACCCCTCCCGACAGCCTTCTTCTTCAGCCTGGTGCTCCTCCCTGGATTCCTGGTTTGCCTAAACTGTAGGCCTGAGGACTCCCTGCATGGGGTGTGTGTGTGTGTGAACCCTCTTAGACTGTGCATTTGCGGGGGGAGAGGGGGAGGAAGGAAGTTCCCAGCTCTGTGATCAGATTCTCAAAGGGGCTGGTTGTGATGCAAGAAAGGCGGGGCACTAGAAGCATAGCTGGGCTGGGCTGGGGGCTGGTGCTGTGTAGACCCTCCTCAGGACCCATCTGTTGGCTGAACTGCAGACAGCTACCACAGGATCCACAGTGTGGGTGCTGAGGCCGAGCTAACAGCTAGTGAAAAAAGGCAGCAAGGAAAGAAAGAAAATGGGCTGATAGAGAGTTAAGAAGAGGGAACCTGAGGTTAAAAAAACAAAAATGAACTGGGAATGGGGAAGGAGAGGGGTTGGAAATAAATGTGACCTGGCCTTCTCACTCACTGCCACTGCCCACCCACTGCCCCATGGTTGGTATTCCCTTCACCTCAGCCCCTATAACTGCCCAAAGGAAGAGGTTTTTTTTTTTTTTCTTTTTAGGCCAGTTAAAATTTCTGAGGAAAGAGAAAGTGACAGCACTTGAGGACTCAAAGAAGCTTCACAGAAGAGGGAGGGGCACTTCCATAATCTGAGTGAAAGAGGAGTACACCTCAGCCTGAGGGACTGACTAGTAAGGGGGGTAAGTGCCAAACTGGCGTAGACCCCTGAGGCACCACGGTCCTAGGAGACCAACATTAGACTCAGTGCCTGGCAGAAGTGCATGACAGACGTGCATCCAGGCTCAGGCTCCCTGGCCACTGGCCAGAATGACAGGAGAGGGGGCAGGTCTGGTTCTTGCGTTACTTGCTCTTTGAGTATTAGTACCAACAGTAAGGAGACACCACAAATCATGTTACAATACAAAACCCTCTGCCTCCTCCATTCCTGCCAAAGGTGAGCTGCTTCTGCCTCAACCCCTAGTGGCCCAACCAGTGGTCCTGTGGAGAGGCTAGTTTCCAGTACCTAGACCTTTCAGCCCCAAAGTGGTTTGGTGGCCACAGGCTAAAATAAACTTGAAAATTTTAGACAGTTAAGAGACAAATCTATTGGGGTTTAAAAGAAACTGTCATGTTCTGAGGCTATCTAATGAAAGAAGACACTGTTGCATTTCCACAAGCACTTCCGGGACCACTTTGAGATGGCAGAACCCCTGGCAGAGTGAATGGTGAGTGTGAGCCTGTGGGGCAATCCTTGTCTGCACAAACACTAGGAAGCAGGGCTGTAGGACCTATGCTGATGCACAGTGCCACTCTTCCATGGATTCAATGAAGATTTTAATTTGTTCTGACAAATTAATGTAACACACAGAATAAGGACTTCAGCCCTCAAGCCAAGTAAGACATTAGGGCCCTTGGAGAAAGCACCAAGGCAGCTGGTAGGAGTTAGGATGGATTCTTGGTGGGAAAGGAATGATCTACACAGATGGATTACGGGAAGCAAAGCTCCAGGTTTTAGGTGTCAGGTCCCAAGGGACAAAGATGCACTGCCCCAGCCTTAACCTGGTGCTTAAAAGGGAAAAATATCCTTCCCTTCCACCATTAGAGAGAAGTCTGAGGGGAAGGGGGCAAGCTGCACAGGAAAAGAATGGAATTAGGCTGGTAGGGGAGCAAGAGATGGGAAGAGGAGGTCACACAGTTCCCTGGGCTGATGAGTCAAACCCTGGATGTGGACTTCAGCCCCCAGGGCCAGAGCAGCAACATCTCTCCCTTCTGAAGCCATCTGAGCTCGCAGAACTGGGAATGTCAGTGTTCTATTCCCCCCACCCCCAACCCTGGTTGTTCCCTTGTGTCTCAAAAGCCTTGGAGCAATGAAGCAATCTCTCTCCAGGAATTTCTCTCCATTCAGAAAGCAGCCAACTCTCCTGGCAGACACGTCCTTCCTACCCAGTCTGCATCCAGGAGGGTGGGAATGGAGCCAGCCCTCAGGAAAGGCCTGCAGAGGCTCCCATGTCTGGCCTGGAGAATGCACAGTCCACAGAGGCTCAGAACTCCCAGTCATCCACCTCCAGTTCTTCCAGGTTTGTTACAAGGCCAAAGATTCCACTGTGATCCTGAGCCTGGCTGCCCTCGAAACTGGTGATGGGGGTGACAGGACGAAGTAATTCAGGCAAAGCCTCTGAGGCACGTCGCTTGATCTGGGGGAAGAGAGAGAGTTGGGTGATGGATCCTGTTGCTCTGGGTTCCAGGACACCAGGGCAAGGAACCACAGCCTGGTGACGGAGGGGCTGTTTTCGGAGCCAAGAGTCCCTATGAGGAAGGAGCAGTGCCTTTAAGGGGCTTCAGAAACAGTAAGTTCTCCCAATTCAAAGGGAAGAGGAACAAACATCTAAAGACCCAAAGCTAATGGGACTGTTGGTAGTAAGAACCACAGGCAAGAAAAAACAGGAAGCCGAGGGAAAGTGCTACTGTACCTGCTTGAAGAAAGAATGGTTCAGGAGGGTGCTGGCACTTGGCCTGTAGAGAAAGGAGGAGAGAGACTCAGATCACTCTCGTGCTCCAGAATCCCCAAATCTTGCTGCTTACACTTTATCTTCAAGTATCCCTCTACTCCCCTCAGCCCACCAAGAAACAACTGGCAGAGCTATCCATTCTGGCTTCTTAGCAAACCCTGTGCTGACCCCTCCTGCTGTGGGGGGCTCAGGGTCACTCCTGGGCCAGCTCTTCACAGAGCAGGCACAGCCTCTAAAGCCTGCCTTTAGCACCAGGGCTCCCCCCGCACCGTGCCCTGGAAAGCTCAACTCCACCACACAGAAATACCTGACATCCGGGTTGCGCTGAAGGCACTGCTCCACGAAGTGGTGGAAGTGGGGTGAAAATGTGCGGTGATAGGGGTGGGAAGGCGAGTCGCCATTGGAGGTCCTGGGGGTGCTGGGGGCCAGGCTCTCACTGAGGCCCGAGTTGGCTCCCGAGCGTGAGGTGCTCATGGTCAGCTCCTCGGCGGGGATGGTGCTGGTGTCCAGCAGGCAGGGCACTGTGCCGTTCAGTTTCTCCAGCAGCATCTGGGGAGGACAGAGCCAGGACCTGGGCTGGAGGAGGGCCCCTGGAAGGCCTACAGTGCTGCTTCACAAATACACTTCTCCCAGTATATAGATATGATCTCTTGGGAGTAGACAAAAGATGGAAGTAGACTAAGTCACCTTTTCTAAAGGAATGCTGGCCACTGGCTCTGTAGCTACACCCTAAGCCAAACTGAAGAGAAGGAGAAGAGGGGTTGCAAAAAAGTCCTCCCCTCCCTTCACTGTGGCTAGAAGGAAGAGCTCACAGTTTCCTTTCCCCCTCTCTAAGGCATCAAATCCCTTTATTTACAGAACCCTCACCCTAAGTGGAAGTAGCAGCCAAGTGACTTTCTCTGAAGCCCAGCCCCAGGTTACCATGCCCAGTTGGGTCCCATGGGGTCCACACAGCACGTGGCACCACATCTGGTTTGTGACTGCAGCAGGCTGCACAGGAGCAGTGCACCTAGGAGCAGGCCAAGCTTGGGGGGCTGTTCCAAAGCCCCCAGACTCAACACAGCTAAAACTAGCTACCCTTTGGTGTTGACTATCGTCATGGATATCGCCAAGCCAGAAACCTGGAAATCTCTCTAGAGTTGTGCTGATATAGTGGTATTTATTTAAAATAAGATTTAAATTCAGTTCCTTGGTCTTATTGGCCACGATTTAAGTGCTCAATAGCTGCAGGTGGCTAGTCACCATCATATTGGACAGTGTGGATACAGAACACTGCCACCATCTTGGAAAGTTCTATTGGATAGCAGTGCTGCTTTTAGATCTCGACCTCTTATTCACCCTAATCAGCCTTTTAATTTTCTTTTTAGAGCATCTTTCTGTTACTGTCTTACTTAGATTTCCTACCTAGGTTTCCACACCCTTCTAACTGGTCTCCTAAAGCCAATCCATATATCCTGACGGAGTGATCTTCCTAAAATACGTATCTGATAGTATTAATCCTGTGCTTAAGACACACATGCAACTCTCCACATGCTTTGGGACAGAAACCCAACACCCACCGTTGCATACAAAGCCCTTCATTACCTCCCCCTGCCTCCTTCTCCAGCCACATCCCCACCAGCCCCCCACAAGCACCTGATTTCAGCTACTTAAGACTACGTGCCAATCCTCAGATGCTGTTCTTTCCAGACTCTGGGTCTCTGCACATGCTGTTCCCCCCATTTTAAAGAGGCTTCTTCTAGCCCCCACTCTTCACACAAGTTAGCTCCTATTTGTCCTTAAAACTCAGCTCAAGTGTTAGCTTGACCACTCTCCCTCCCTGGGCCCCCCTGACTGTCCATCCTCCCTGGGCCCCCCTAACTGTCCATCCTTTCTGGGCCCCCTGACTGTGCATCCTCCCTGGGCCCCCCGACTGCCTTCCCTCCCTGGGCCTCCCTGCATGCCCTCCCTCCCTGGGTCCGCCTGAATACCCTCCTTCCCTAGGCCCCCCTGACTGCCCTCCCTCCCTGGGCCCCTGACTGTCCATCCTCCCTGAGCCCCCCCGACTGCCCTCCCTTCTTGGGCCCCCTGACTGCCCTCCGTCCCTAGGCCCTGCTCTAGAGGGCTCTACTTTGGACATCCTCTGGCTGCACCCCTCCCCACAGGGCAAGCAGTCTGTGGGCTCACTCAGAGCCTGCACTCCCTCCCTCTAGTTCTAGACCACTCTCCAGGTACCCGGGACCCAGGTATTCCTTGCCCAAACGAGCTCAAGTCCACTTCCTGGACCTGATGAAGCCTGGATGAGCCTCTTCCCTGCATCTGTCTTCCCAAGGGTGGCCTGGTCCACTGGCTGTGCACCCCTAGGTCCTAGGGGAAGCCAAGGGGTGGCCATTTGCAGGAAGAAAAGCTGAACCTACAGGCTGGAGGTCCCAACGGTACTGGCCTGAATGTTATGGCATGGAAGTCTGAGGACTCTAAATTAGAAACTCACCTTCTAGGTATGCTCATCAAGGTAGGAGAACACAACACACTTTATCAATGTATAAAAATCTGTTAGCTTGATATACACTTTTTAAATACATCTGTGGCGTGTGGGCTTCCCTTTGCACCCCTGCTCCAGGCCCTGCACCCTTAGGAATGGCCCTGCTCCTGGAGTGCTGGATGCCTGCCTTCCCCTGGCTCCATTACCACAGCATTTACCACACTGTGAAGGAGAGTTACACCACCACCTCCCCCACGGGGTAGAGCTTCTTGAAGGAAAGGACTGTGCCCTTCATCTTAGCGTCCCTGGCCAATGTCCTGAGTGTGGTGGGCCTTCAGCAAACGTTTGTGGAAGTCAAGAAGACAGGCAGGCAAGAAGGAAACCAGGGGGCTGCAGGCTCACCTGGGTGGCAGGCATATCCTTAAAGGGGACATGGCCATTGGCCAGTTCACAGGCTGTGATTCCCACACTGTAGATGTCAGACTTGGCATCATAACCCTGAAGATTCTAAATTAGGAGAAAAAAACCACAGATGACTCAATGTGGCCTTTGCTCTTAGAAAAAGAAAGGGGCGGAGCAAAGACTGAGAGAAAAAAAAAACAGAAGCAGCTGCTAAAGACTTTCTTGCCTATACTAATCCACCGCTGTCGAGTCGATTCCGACACACAGTGACCCGACAGGGTTTCCGAGGCTGTAAGTCTCTAAGGAAGCAGACTGCCATGTCTTCCTCCCGCACAGACACTGGTGGTTTCAAACTGCTGACGTTTTGGTTAGCAGTCAATCGCTTTAACCGCTGTGCCACCACTGCTCCTTTCTTGCCTATACTACTGAAGAGTAACTCTTTCTTTTAAAAGAAACAAATGTTTGGTGATGTTATGTGATAAGCAGGAAGAAAGCTGGGCCCCATGCTCCAGCTCAGTATAAAAGATCTAGAAAGCAGTTTGAAGATGTTCACTCTTCCCATAAGATAGGAAGCCTCTCTGAAGGGAGTTAAAATAGCATCAGGTGCAGTTTGAAAGGCCACAGAGGGGAGAGTACATCCACCTGGGATGGGCAGGAAATGGCCTCACTGAGTGGGCTCCCAGGTACACCTGGCTGACAGGAGCCCTCCCCCAGTATGAGACCACTCAGAAGTGGAGAATGCTCCCATCAATCAATTCTGAAGGCTTCCTTGGAAACCATTAGCTGAGGTGGGGTGGGAGCTCCTGGGGACCCAGTACACAGACCTGCTGGAGGACCTCTGGGCTGAGCCAAGGCAGAACCTTGATACTGTACTTGGGGAAATCGTGGACCACACGCTGCCGCTGCCCATGGCTGATCATGCTGAGGTTGCTGCGTAAACCAGACAGGTAGACCTTCCCATCCACGGAGATCAGGATGTGGCTGGCTTTGACACTCCTGGGGAGGTGGAGAGGGGCGTCATGGGCAGCAGGAGCCCCTCACACTATCAGCCTTTGGTCTTCACACTCTAGATCCACTCAGCTCACTCCCCCAGCCCAGTGTGTGTTATACACTGTATATATGCACATTATGTGTATGTAGACAGATAATATATATTATGTATATATAAGCAGATATTTCATCAACATTTTCAAACATATATAAAAGAGAGAAAATAGTATGATCTCATTTACCCACCACCAGATTTAACAATCTATATCTCGTAAGCTCCCTTTTATGCTCGCAGACTCCCTCTTCCCCCTACCTCCCACTAAGGCTTTCAATCTGTACTTTTTGTTTGCAGGTGTTCTTGTGAAGTGTACCACTGCTTTGTACGTGTGTATTTTACACTTACGAGCAGTGCTCTGTTACACACCTCATTCTTCCTTTTTTCACTCAGTTCTGTTTTCGAGATCTGTGTTGCTATCTACTCTTCTTGTCGTTGCCTTGCACTCTGGGGTGTGCCTCTAACACTTACTCATCACTCTCCCAGGGGAGGATACTCACTTTGCCTCTAGCCACCACAAATATGAACCCTGGCATCCGCATGTGTCCCTTCCTGGGCCTGTGTGAGGGTTTCTTTGGGGTGTCCGAGGTTCGGAGTGACCCTGACTAGTCTGTCTTCCATTATCTGGACCGGAGGGCTCCCGCAGCCTCACCAGCACTGGGCTCATCCAGCTTCCTAATTCCTGCCAGTCTCATGGGTATAAAGTGACATCTTGTTTTAATTTACTTTTCTCTGATTATTGCCATGCTCCTGCTCCGTACAGAGATCTAGAAAGCAGTTCTAAGATGTTCACTCTTCCCATATGATGGGAAGGATCTCTGAAGGGAGTTGGAAATAGCATCAGGTGCAGTTTGAAATGCCACAGAGGGGAGATTACATCCGCGTGGAACGGGCAGATAATGGCCTCACTGAGTGGGCTCCTAGGTACACCTGGATTTGAGTGTCTGTTCATATGATTGTTAGTCTTTTGGGTTTCCTCTTTCATAAAATTCATATCCTTTGCTCAGTTTTTTTTATTGTTTTACTGTCCTTTTCTTGTTGATTAGCAAGATCTCCTTGTTACTAACCTCCTATGTTTCAGACAAAGCAAACCTCCTCTTCTACTCTGTCAACTCATCTGCTGTTAACTTTGCTTATGGTGTCCTTTATTAGATGGAGAGCTTCAGTCTTAATGTAATCAAATTCACCAATTTTTTTGCCTTATGTTTTGTGCTTCTAAGACTTTTAAAAGTTAGTCTGTGCCTCTGATTAGAAAAATATTTCCTCACATTTCCTTCTAGTTAAGTCTATAATTTTACATTTTACATTTAGGCCTTAATCCCTCTGGAGTCCTCCTCTGTATGTGGAGTTAGGTAGGGATCCAGTGTTATTAATCTCCCTGCAGTAAGCTGACTTGCCCAACACCATCAACTAAGCAATCTGTTTTTCCCAGGCCTCTCGGGCACAGGACACACTCTGTGCTGATACACCAGTCTAGGCATCCCAAGGAGGGAAGCTGAGTTGGGGGCAGGGGTCCATGTCAGAAGTTCCTCTCATACAATACTCAGAACCAAGCAGCTCAATAAAGAGAAAGTTGCTTCAACAATGAGAGGCTAAATGATCTATCAAGTCAGAGGCAAGGCCAGAGTTTGGATCCTTGATTTCAGACTCTGGCTCCACTACTTTGAGTAAACGTTCAGCTGTTTGAGGGCTCAAGGGCACAGACACCTGCCCTAGCACAGGATGAACACTCTTAGGACTGTACCTATGTACGTAGCCCATGTGGTGGATGTAGTCTAGGGCCTTCAGCACCCCCTGCAGGATGTAAGCAATCACCAGTTCATTCATGCCGTCCATGAAGTGTGTACAGATGAGATCCTTTGCAGAACCTGCAAATAAACAATTTGGGAGAGCTAGAGGAGAGGCAGTGAAGGGAATCAGCATACAACCAATCTGAAAACAAAGTTCTTAGCATCCTTCTCTGTCATGACTTCTAGAAGAAGTACTTTCCCACTTACCATATGCCATGAAAGATGTGACAACCCACAGTTCATTGTCTGCAATAAAGGTGGCTCGATATGGCACAATATTGGGATGGTTGAACAGTTTAGAGACATGAAGCTCCCCCTGAAAGCAATGGTATAGTTGACGTCAGAACGAAGGGGCAACAAGGCGTGGAGCTGCACATGAAGGTGGCAGAATGAATAACATGGGGACCTGGTGCTTTCTGCACACCCCTCTCAGACCCCTGGGAGCAGCCTAACCAGGTTCCCTCCAGCCTCTCTATGCCTCAGTCTCATCTGTAAAATGGGGATGATGATAATAGCCTAGATCATAAGCTGTTGTGGGAATTCAATGAGTTAATTTAAATGAGGCATTTAAAACAGTATTTGGCATACAGGAAGCACTCAATACATGTTAATTATTATTATAGTTAATAGTAAGTGTTGGCTATAAATGAATAAAAGGAGCCCTGGTAGCACAGTGGTTAAGCACTTGGCTGCTAACCAGATGGTCAGTAGTTGGAACCCACCAAAGGCCTCTCTGGGAGAAAGATGTGGCAGCCTGCTTCCGCAGAGATTATAGCCTTGGAAACCCTATGGGGCAGTTCTGCTCTGTCCTATAGGGCTGCTATGAGTCGGAATCTAGTTGACGGCAACAGGTTTTTAGTATAAGTGAATAAATGGCCCAGAAAGGAGGCAAAGGGAACATAAATTGGGCTGAGCAGCATTACAGAACCGTTGGTACTAAATTCCCAAGATTCTCCACTGAACGCTTTCCTAACTTCTGAGCATATGGTCTTTTTTCGTTTCCTGCCAGGTGCTCTCTGAGGACGGACGTGGGAGATGCCCTGTAATCACTGCTAGAACAGACAGCCTGCCATCCAAGTGTCATACTCATGCTTCATTACCTGCAAGAATGTCACCATCTCGTTGGAACAAGCTTCTAGGTCAATCCTTCGTACTGTCACGTACTCTCCTGTTGGTCTGTACCTTGCTAGGTTCACTGTCATCAGGTCCTCGAATCCTTTGCCTGAAAGAAAATAGGGATCCCGTAAACAGGAACAACAGCAACAACGGTTTTTATCTCCCTTAAAGAAGAAAGGATTTGGTTTTATATATTATATATATATACACACACACACACACACACATATATACACATTTAAAAAAGGTCAAGTTAAAACATTTACTATTATTTTCAAGGCTAATATCTCTTGACTTCTATCGGCAACTTCTCAGCCAACCACTCTAACTGCTGAGGTCACCAGAGGAATAGAGCCAAAAAGAAAAAACTGCAAAAGAGCTTCTCTCTTGGTAGCATGATCTCGTCCCATACTTGGCAGAAGAAAACCAAAGAAGACCCCTGAGAGCCAGTTTTGTCAACATGAATCCCACTAACTAGCCAACTGTCGCTGGAAGGTGAGAGTAACAGCAGACTCTGGACATTACCTATAACGGTGAGTAGCTCATAACACCCTCCCTCTGGCAGAAAGCTACTCATGATCTCTTGTTTAGAGAAGGATGCTATCGACTCTGAGCTCGCCTCATTGGTCTAGAGAAAAAGAAAAATAGGTTAATGAGAGCATACTGAGGGTAGGAGTGGGGAAGTGGTCATTCAGACCCACAAGGAGACTGGCATGTAAGCACACACACAAACCATGACTCTGGAGCAAAGAAATATTGCCAGCACTATTTGAAAAGAAATGCAAAGTAAAACATCAGCTGTTCAATATAGCAATCAGCATAATATCAGAGCAAGTTAAGTGTTAGTGCCATCCGCAAAGAGGGGACAAGGAACAGTTCCATTTAACTGTTGGTTTGCTTATTCTTTCCAACAACTGGCTCATTTTCTTAAAACTAGGAAATTCTTGGGGAAAGGGTGTCTAGAGAAAGGCATATTTGGGAAAAAAAAAAAAAAAAAAAGAGGTGGAGGGTCTCTAGGATTTAGGTCCTGCTCACAAGATCCCAAAAGATCAAATACTGAATCTTGCTGAAGGGAAAATGTGGACATAAGAAGTCCCCTCTTTAGCAAACAAGGAGTGGAGACCCATCACTCCTGATGCTTCCAAGTGAACAACTGATATGTTGAGTTCCAGGCAAGGTACCAAACCCAAAACCCATTGCCGTCAGTTGATTCCGACTCACAGAAACCCTATAGGACAGAGTAGGACTGTTCCACAGGGTTTCCAGGGAATGGCTGGTGGATTCGAAATGCCGACCTTTTGGTTGGCACTGCACCACTAGGGCTCCAGGTCAAATTCTCAGCCATCATCCTGGCAGAAGCAGCCTGCTCTCTGGTTCCTGCCCACTCAGGCTGCAAGTGAAGTTGGAGTCCAGCCATTTAGGGTGTGGATGTCATACCTCTGGCCTCTGAGCTCCTGAAGGAAGTTGCTCAGGGCAGGCCAATAGAACAATAACTCTTCTCTCAGCTTAATAGGCTCGATTTCCTTCTTCCAGACCTAAATCTGTATGACTTAGGGACTAAGAGTTGTTTTCTTTCTTTTGAATTCTTTATTCAGATTTGTGTCTAACTGACATGGAGAGACCTTAGGCCAGCTCACATTTCATATGTTGTACTCATAATCATGTCCTCTCGTCAGGAAAGGCTCCTGGCTCAGCACTAGTCAGAGGGTATAAGTTGAGAATGTCCTGACAAGGTAATACTTGAACCACCACCAGGGATGTGACTCTGCGGAAGAGCCCATAAAAATGACAGTGCTGTGGCACCTGTGGTTTGACTATCGCATATTTTCAGGGTACTTCCACGATGCATATGACTGTCACCATAACTCAGTGGAGTAGAGGGGACAGATATCATCTCCATTTTTCAGTAACAGAACTGCAGGTCAAGGAGATGAAGTGACTTGCCAAAGTCAACGTGTTGAGTACACACGAGCACAGACAGGGCTCAAGCCCAAGCCAGTGAAATGAATGTGCCACCCTATTAGGGGTCCCTGCCGTTTACAGCATATCTGGTTTCAAAACAGTCGATGCTGCAGATGGGGAAAGAAACCAAGGTGGGCTCTGCCTCCCTCACCTCTGACACTGACACTAAGAGAAACCTAGTCAAGCAAAACTGAGCTCAGTTAGCAATCAGGGTCCATTTCTAATTTAATCAATTTTGATATTTCTAAGATTCATCCATTTTCTTGCATTTAGCTGTAGTCTACCCATTTTCAGAGTTTGTTATAATATTCATCTCGGGACTATACCTCAATTTAGTTGTCCTTCCAGTGTTGATGGGCAGTTGGGCTGTTTTTCAGTTTTCTGCTCTTATGAACGGGGCTAGTGTTAACATGCTTGAACGCAACTCCTGATGCATAAAAGCAAGAGTTACCCTAAGGTTCATACCTAGGAGTGGACTTGCTAGACCACAGAGTACATGAATGGTCTGTGTTACAAGATCACGCCGTACTGTTTTCCAAAATGGTTATACCACGTTATGATCCCACCAGCCACGTATGTGTGTTCTTGCTGATCCACCTTTTCCTAACACTTGATCTGAACAGACCTCTTAATGCAAAGACTGTATGTTTAGGAGCCAGATGGGGGACAAAATGGGTAAAAGTAGAAGTGATTTGAGCAAAAACTCTAAACCAAGAGCTCTAAAATGGCAATTCCCCACTTGTTTACAATTTACAAGCTGCATGCTAGTTTGGTCTTGAAGACTCCTATCTTCTTAACTTTATACCTCCAAACCCGCACACATTCTTGCTCTGCAGATACTTTTCTCAAGTATCAAATTACTCCTCAGTAAAATCAATGCCACCAGCTAGTACAACACCCCAAAACCCAAAACTAAACCCATTGCTGTCAAGTTGATTCCGACTCATAGTGACCCTATAGGACAGAGTAGGACTGCCCCATAGGGTTTCCAAGGAGTGCCTGATTGATTTGAACTGCTGACTTTTTGGTTAGCAGCAGAACTCTTAACCACTACGCCATCAGGGTTTCCAATACAACCCAGGGGGCTGCTTTCAGGCCGACTTCCTATTCTGGCCGATAAGGATTCACATGACTCGGCCCCTGCCTGCCTCTATGACCCATCCCATGTCCCTCTCCCCTCACTCGCAACACTTTACCTACACAAACAAGCATGCTCCAGTCCTAGGGAATTTGCACTGTCCCTTTGTTTGGAATAGTGTACCCCTACTCCCCTCCACCCTGCCATCTTCTCATTGCTGCCTCCTTCTTGTCACTGAGGTCTCAACTTAAATGTCATCTCTTCAGAGAAGAGTTTGTTCTACCAAAGACAAGTAGGTTCCTAGTCACTTTATGACATCGCCGCCTTTACTTTCTTCCTGGCAGTTATCACTGCAGTTTATCCATGGCCTGTCTCTTCCACTGGAATGCAAGCATATGATCTTCATCATGTGAAGGCAAGGGCCTTGTCCGTTTTGTTCATTGATGTATTATTATTCAACACCTAGAACAATGTTGGCACATACGTGTTAAAAAAAATATTCTAAGAAAAGTTTGAATTGAGGTTTTCTGCCCATGGCCTTGTCACTCCCATGGACCAAAGAGGAGGGTAGGGCAAATGCACCAGTCGGTTCAAGACAGGGTTTGACATGATGGCCTTACTGGAAATGCCAGCCCTCATACAACACACTCGCTAGACCCCTGTTACTAGGAGACTACAGATGAGAATCTGATTCCTACATATGAGGAAGCACTGAATTTTGGCCGATAACATTATGGCCCCAACAAGAAGCAAATCTATAACTACTTTGTACTTGAAGGTCTTCTCTCCTTTGATCTCCAGGCAAACTCATTTCTCTCATTTGAACAAAAAAGAAAGACTATGAGGGGCAGCTGAGTTTGAAATTAAACTACTGAGTATATGCACTGTTATGAACTGAATGGTGTCTCCCAAAAATTTGTGTTGTAATTCCTTAAAAGGCCTTCCTCCACAGCTGACAGAGAAAGCCCTCCCCTAGAGCCAGCACCCTGAATTCAAATATCTAGCCTCCTAAACTGTGAGAAAATAAATTTTTGTGTGTTAAAGTCACCCACTTGTGGTACTTCTGTTACAGCAGCACTAGATAACCACGACACAATTTGGTACTGGGAGTGGGGTGCTGCTCTAACAAATACCTGAAATGTGGAAGTGGCTTTGGAATTGGGTAATGGGTAGAAGCTGAAAGAGTTCTAAGGTGCCTAATAGTAAAAGCCTAGATTGCCTTGAAGAGACTGCGGGTAGAATTATAAACATCAAACGCAATTCTGATGAGGGTTCAGAAGGAAGTGAGGAGAGTTATAGAAAAGTCTCTATCATCTCAGAGGATACACAGGCCACCAGCAAGAGAATGCTGCTAGAAATGTGGACGTTAAATACGCTTCCGGTGAGGCTTTAAAAGGAAACGATGAACATGTGACTGGACACCTGAGGAAGAGGGATGCTTTTTATGCAGTGGCAAAGAATGTGTTTGAATTACATTCAAGTGTTTGGTGGAAGGTAGAATTTTTAAGTGTTGAACTTGGCTATTTGGCTGAGATTTCTAAGCAAGATCTTAAAGGGGCCACTTGTTTTTCCCTTATAATAAAATGCAAGAGGAAAGAGATGGACTTAAAAATGAATTGTGTAAGATGAAAACGGAAACCCTGGTGGCGTAGTGGTTAAGCGCTACAGCTGCTAACCAAAGGGTCAGCAGTTCGAATCCACCAGCCACTCCTTGGAAAGTCTGTGGGGCAGTTCTGCTCTGTCCTATAGGGTCGCTATGAGTTGGAATCGACTCGATGGCACTGGGCTTGGGTTTTTTGGTTTAAGATGAAAACACAGCTGAAAGATTTGGAAAATTCTGTTGTACAAACTAAGGTCACATATCCTAGAATCTTTACCAAGGATGTGGCTACACAATCTTTTGTTAAGGAGATTAAGCCTGTGACTGATGGACCTAACAACTCCCACAGCAGAAAACCCATCAGCTTAGATTAGACTAAAGGGGACAGAGAAAGAGAGAAAGGAAAGAATGCTGTCTTCCTCTTGGACTTCTATAGGCAGGAAACAGGCCAAAGGAAGTATATCTGTTGTCCTCCAAGAAAAGAAAAGAAAAAAGAACCATCCCTGGTGCAGCTCAGAGATCAGCAGAACTGCTGGAAGGAGCAAGGCAAGCAGAGCTGCCTTGGTCACAAAAGGTGGGGCCATGGCCTCTGGGGTTTTAAATGGTGGGGCCATGGCCACTGGGGTCTCAAAGGGTAAAGCCACATCCTCCTAAGTTTCAAGACTGAGATCTTCACCGACTCGATTCCTGAGTGTGGGGCTGCCATTGAACTTGGCCAAGAGGATAGGGCCGCTGCCCAAAGCTGAGGGGGCAGGGCTGTCATGCCCAAGGTGCAGAAGAATGGGGCCCCCGGGGACTGAGGAGTTGAGGTCACCACTCAGATGTTCTAGGAGAATAGGGCTGCCGAAAACGGAGAGAGCAGAGTTGCCATCCCAGTGAGCCTGGAAGGCAGGGCTGAAGCCCAGGCCAAGGGGCCTACACCCAGCATCTGGAGGGCATGGCCAACGCCCAGAGTCTGGAGGGCAGGACTATTGCCCAGATGGTATTGTAGAACAGAGGCTTATTTTCAAGTCTTGAGGGCTAATGTAGTTTGTTCTGCTGGGTTTTGTACTTGTTTGGTGCCTGTTACCCCTTCTTTATCTATAATTTGTTATGATTCACACAGTCAAATGCCTTTGCATAGTTAATAAAACACAGGTAAACATCTTTCTGGTATTGTCTGCTTTCAGCCAGGATCTATCTGACATCAGCAATGATATCCCTGGTTTCACGTCCTCTTCTGAATCTGACTTCAATTTCTGGCAGTTCCCTGTCAATGTACTGCTGCAGCCACTTTTGAATCATCTTCAGCAAAATTTTACTTGTGCGTGGTATTAATGGAACCCTGGTGGCGTAGTGTTAAGAGCTCCGGCTGCTAACCAAAAGGTCAGCAGTTCAAATCCACCAGGTGTTCCTTGGAACCCTAGGAGGCTGCTCTACTCTGTACTATAGGGTCGCTATCTGTCAGAATCGACTCAATGGCAATGGGTTTGGGGGGTTTTTTGGTGATATTAAAGGACACTGTTTGATGATTTCCACATTTGGTTGGATCATTTTTCTTTGGAATAGGCATAAATATGGATCTCTTCCAGTGGGTTCGCCAGGTAGCTGTCCTGCAAATTTCTTGGCACAGACAGGTAAGCACTTCTAGTGCTGCATCCATTTGTTGAAACATCTCAGTTGGTATCCACAGATTCCTGGAGCCTTGTTTTATGCCTTCAGTGCAGCTTGGACCTCCTCCTTCAGTATATTTGGTGACTGACCATATGCTGCTTCCTGAAATGGTTGAACATTGACCAAGTCTTGTTGGTATGGTAACTTTGTGTATTTCTTCCATCTTCTTTTGATGCTTCCTACCACGTTTAATATTTAGCCCATAGAATCCTTCAATATTGCAACTTAAGGCTTGAATTTTTTCTTTAGTTCTTTCAGCTTGAGAAATGCCGACTACATTCTTCCCTTCTGGTTTTATAACTCCATGTCTTTGCACATGTTATTATAACACTTTGTCTTATCGAGCCACCCTTTTGAAATCATCTGTTCAGATCTTTTACTTTATCATTTCTTCCATTTGCTTTAGCTGCTCGACGTTCAAGAGAAAGTTTCAGTCTCTTCTGACATTCATTTTGGTCTTTTCTTTCTTTCTTGTCTTTTTAATGACCTCTTGTTTTCTTCACATATGATGTCCTTGCACAACTAGTCTGGTCTTCCGTCATTAGTGTTCGATGCGTTGAAGCTATTTTTGAAGTGGTCTTCAAATTCAGGAGGGATATACTCAAGGTCGTACTTTACTCTTGTGACTTGTTTTAGTTTTCTTCAGTTTCAACTTGAACTTGCATGAGCAATTGATGGGCTGTTCTGCAGTCATCCCCTGGCCTTGTTCTGACTGATGATATTGAGCTTTTCCATCGTCTTTTTCCACAGATGTAGTCAATTTGATTCCTGTGTATTCCATCTGGCAAGGCCCACATGTATGGTCGTGCATAACACTGCAAAGAATGGGAATCCTAGAACATTTAATTGTGCTCATGAGGAACCTCTACGGAGATCAAGAGGCAGTCGTTCAAACAGAACAAAGAGATACTGCACGGTTTAAAGTCAGGAAAGGTGTGTGTCAGGGTTATATCCTTTCACCATACTTATTCAATCTGTATGCTGAGCAAATAATCTGAGAAGCTGGACTATATGAAGAAGAACAGGGCATCAGGATTAGAGGAAGACTCATTAACCACCTGCAATATGCAGGTGATACAAGCTTGCTTGCTGAAAGAGAAGAAGACTTGAAGCACTTACTGACGAAGACCAAAGACTACAGTCTTCAGTATGGATTAGACCTCAACGTAAAGAAAACAAAAATTCTCACAACTGGAGCAATAAGCAACATTTATGATAAACGGAGAAAATACTGAAATGAATCAAGGGTTTCATTTTGCTTGGATCCACAATCAACACCCACGGAAGCAGAAGTTAAGAAATCAAACAATGCATTGCATTGGGCAAATCTGTTGCAAAAGACCTCTTTAGTGTTGAAAAGCAAAGATGTCACTTTAAGGACTAAGGTGCACCTGACCCAAGCCATGATACTCTCAGTTGCCTCATATGCATGTGAAAGCTGGACAATGACTAAGGAAGACTTAAGAAAAATTGATGCTTTTGAATTTTGGTGTTGGGCAATAATACTGAATATACCATGGACTGCCAGAACAAAAATCAAATCTCTTAGAAGAAGTACAGCCAGAATGCTCCTTAAAAGCAAGGATGGCAAACCTTCATCTAATGTAATTATAGAAGGACATCATGCTTGATAGAGTCAGTGAAAAAGAGGAAGACCCTCAACAAGATGGATTGACACAGTGGCTGCAACGATGGGCTCAAACATAGCAACAGTTATGAGGATGGCGCAGGACTAGGCAGTATTTCCTTCTGTTGTATGAGTGGAAAATGACCCACCAGATGGTACCTAACAACAACATACTTGTGGATGTAATCCTATTTGAGAATAGAGTTTTCTTTATTATGTTAATGAGGCCGTATCAGTGTAGGGTATATCTTAAGCCAATCCCCTTTGCGGTATAAACCAAGCTGATTAGGGAGAGTAGGAAGAAGAGATGGGGAAGACACATGCCAAGCCACATGAAGATCACCCAGGAGCAGAAGCTCAGAAGAGACAAGGATCTTCCTCCAGAGCCAAGAGAAAGAATTCCTCTAGAGCCAGCACCCTGAATTCGGACTTCTAGCCTCCAAAACTGTGAGAAAATAAAATTCTGTTTGTTAAAGCCATCCACTTGTGGTATTTCTGTTACGGCAGCACTAGGTAACTAAGACATGCACTTTAAATAACTCCCCTTGGAAAAACTGGGTAGACACTTTTTTATCACCTAAGTCCCAATCACTTTAACCACTGCCCCACCAGGGCTCCTTAGTTTTTTTTAAGCGCCCTCTTCATTGCCTGGAATGCATGTAAGACACCCTGTCTGTTAGACTTTATGCCAAAGACACATTCTTGTGGAGCCTAGGTAGGGAATGATTCATTAAATTACTAATATGACTAGTTGGTAATCTGACAAACATTTCTACTATCCTTTTTGAGTACAGCTATCTACTCAAAAGTATTAGTTTTAGAAAATAAAATTCTTTAGATAATTGGGAATATTAAGTTCATGGGCAATCTGGAATTGTATGCAATGAGCCAGTTTAGTGGTTGCTGTGGTCCTTTAATGCTATGTCCCCAGCTCACCGAAAATGATTCTAAAATGGAGGCTTTCTACTTGGTGGGTCTTCTATGCGACTGAACTCAGTATCTGTTCAATGTAAGTCTCTGCTGATAAAAATGTTTGCTATATGGGGATTTTAAAGTAAAAAAATGAACTTTTCAGGAATGTTTCTTTTTAATGAAGTCAGTAAACACTAAAATAGCAAGAAAGGCACAAGTGGTTCAGCTATTAGATTCCCAGGACCAGCAGTCCGCCAAGTGCGACACACGGAGGGTATTTTCAGGCAATATTTCCAAAGAGATGGGTCCGGTTGGATAGTGCCATAGAAAAGCAGGTTAGTTCATACACTGGCTCAGATTTAGAGGTCAAAATTAAGGCAGAAAGGATGAAATATTTAGCCCATTCTCTTTAAATACTGTATGGCATAATTTTATTAGTGTAACATATAATCTCAAATTATCTTAAGAAAAGCTAATTCTATCAAAGTCTGTCTTAATTTCTCCACCTATGAAAAACATTTAATTCCATTTGAAGCATGTGAAAAATACACAAATTACTGATATCCAGAGATAATGATAAAATGATAATTTTGTTTAAAGAGTTTAAAACAGAACACAACAAAGCATACAAAAACAATATTTATGAAATGATACCAAACAAACACATTCAACTGCCTGCAGGTTTCACCTAGGATAACTTTTTTTATAACGTCAGTAGCTGTGAAAATATAAAAACGATATGTAGTTGGCATTATATTCTGGAAAAATAGCTAATTGATTCTGTAGGGAACTTTTTTGGTCTCTTGATTATAAAACATTTTAATCTGATAGACAGGTGCTCCTGACTACCAAAGTACACAAGCACAGCCGCCACATTACTCTCACAAATTCCTAGTTGACATCATCATCCTTCACTCAACCTCTGGGCTGCCTGCACAAGGTGCAAATGTCTATTACTCTGAAAAGAGTAGAAAGTCTACTTAGACTAGTGTTCTCATCCTCTCTCTTTAGGAGACGCTGACTCACATGTCAAAAATAGCTAGGTACACTGTGCACATTGGGTACCATTTACTTAGGCAAAATAAACTAGAAGAGTAGGAAGCAGGGCAAGAGTCTTGCCACTTTGCCTACGTAAAAAATAAACTTCTGGTTCTGTGCTTTTTAATTTTTCATTTTGCCTTTAAGGTGGGAGATTTGAGGTCCGGCCTTATGATCTAGACAGAGATCAAAGCTTTGGTTTTGGAAGGGGTGGTGGGTAGTTGGTAGAGTTGGGAAGGGCGAGGGGACCTTAATTCCCAGGAGACAGATATTAAGTACATGAGACTTTTCATTTTTCAAACTACACACTGTAATTTTTCCAAGGTGAAACCTGAGTTTTCACAAATAAAAGAATTATACTACAAATACAGCTCAATGAGATAAGCAGCAACATAAAATGATAAGTCAACGAAAAACACAAACTTCCACTAAAGTCAACTCCATGCAACAGCCATAGTGCTAGAGCCTAGAAAGTCACTTACTTTTCTCCGAGTGTCACCCGGAGGCTGCTCTGGAGTAGAGAAATTGATTGTTGGCATTTTGTTTTTTTAGCAGAGGACATACCCACATTCAGAACAGCAATTACTGCACTCAGGACTACATTTATTAATAGAAATCACTTGAGTCATTACAGGAAAAAGTGCCTGTGGTGCTACATATAGACATAGACACATACACACAGAGTCACAGTAAAAATGCTGCATATAGATGGGTTTTTTTTTTTTTTAATGTACTTTAGATGATGATTTACAGAACAAACTAGCTTCTCATTAAACAGTTAGTATTCGTGTGGTTCTATGACATTGGTTAACAGCCCCATGACATGTCAACACTCTCCCTTCTCGACCTTAGGTTCCCTATTACCAGCTTTCCTGTCCCCTCCTGCCTTCCAGTCCTTGCCTCTGGGCTGGTGTGGCCCTTTAGTCTCTCTCTTTTCTTTTAATGGGCTTGTCTAATCTTCTCCTAAAGAATGAACCTCAGGAGTGAGTTCATTACTGAGCTAAAAGGGTGTCCAGGGGCGCTCGGGGTTTCTGTCTCTGTCAGGCCAGTAAGTCTGGCTTTTTTTTGTGAGTTAGAATTTTGTTCTACATTTTTCTCCAGCTCTGTCCCGGACCTGTCAAAGCAGTCAGTGGTGGGAGCCAGGCACCATCTAGTTGTACTGGACTCAATCTGCCAGAGGCTGTGGTCCATTAGTCCTTTGGACTAATCTTTTCCCTGTGTCTTTAGTTTTCTTCATTCTCCTTTCTCCTGAAAGGGTGAGACCAGTGGATAGATGGGGTTTTTAATGGGAATCTAAAGATCTTCAAAACTCGGCAAGGCTACCACTCTATGGGTATGCTCTACTGGGTATAACTGAACTGCTACAATTCTGGTTCTACATTCACTTTTCATGAGCACACAATGTTATTTTCAATACACTGGCTGCAGAGTATTATACTTTGTGAACAAAACATTTATTATAAAGTTAGGAGACGGCTGGCCATTTCCCAGGGAGTGAGGAGACTAAAAATCAGATTTTAAAAAAAGTGGGCGAGGGGGCGGTAGGGAGAGTTTTAATATGACAACACTTGTATGAAGGACACTTTGATCCTCCAGTTAGACAAATTCTATTCTGAAGTGCAAATAAAGCAGGTGTTTTTTGACACTCAGCTGCTCTTAGTGAAAATGAACAAAGGACAGCTAAGATAACTTTTTGTTCTTAAATCAGACAAATTTTGAATCTATGCTTCTGATTTTCTCCATCCTGTAAAAGTGATCAAAATCATCAAAGAAGATGACTTTTAATGTAAAGTATTGGGCTGTTACACATTTCCAAATACCTTCAACTATACAGTTCCAAATATCTTAAACTATACAGAATCATAGCAGGACATCTAGTCGTCAAGGAAAATGCTTTCTCTAAGGTACACTATAGCATCCAACTGTAGTGTTTAGAGGAGAAAAGCAGCAAAGTGGAGTCAACTGGCCTCATGATAGGATTTTTTTTTTTTTTGCTTTGGGCATCAATTTTCTAGTACAAACAGTAGGAGGAGTTCCTTGAGACAGTCTGTCAAAGATTGGAAGTCAGGTTAACAGATTAAAGGAAATCTAACCCCCTCTTCCAGAGTATAAGGCAAACTGCATGTTGTATAAGACTCGATAATATAGGCTTCATCAAGCTGTAAACATAATATAGAACGTCTTCATCCTCCTCCGATTTGAGATTATGACATTGTCAAAAGACAGCCAGAGTTTCTACACTCAAGACACTGAAATCAAAACCAAGTCATTTAATTCACATACACTAGTGTATTTGTAACTTACTTATTGTAAACTAGACTTCCAAGTCAATGCCCATCAATGCCAATGTTTACTTTTAAAACCATTTTATTCCCATCAATGATAGGAAGAGAATGAGAATAGCACCAGAATATAGTATTTTTGTTCCATTAGCCCTTCCTTTACCATGCAGCTAATTTTTACTCTTTAGAACAAAAAGAATTCATCATTTTTAAAAACCCTCACTTGTCTAAAATACAACATTTTGGCAAAGTTCACAAATACTACTACACAGAAGTTCTTTGAGAGGCATTAGGGAAAATAAACTAATCGATACGAACAAATTTGAGTTTTCAATTACTTAAGCCTCCTTTAGTATATTTTGTTGTAGATTTTGTTTCTTTTGTTGATTTGTGACTTAGGAGACCCTGTGTGTTACACAGTAGAACTGCTCCATAGGGTTTTCTTGGCTGTAATTTTAGGGAAGCAGATTGCCAGGCTTGTTTCTTCATGGTGCAACCTGGGTGGATTTGAACCACCCATCTTTTGGTTACCAGCGAAGCACAAACCATCAACACCACCTATGGACCTTTATTTGGGAATATTTTGGATCAGTTAACCAATGCGCTCAATCTGGCAATCTATTCCTCTAGCTGTAGGATCCTAAGGATAGAGAATCTTGATTCTCAGATACAAAGAATATGGCCCTACTACTATTACTTTTATAGAAAAGAAATTTCTTTGCCTGAAAATAAGATCACAATCCCAAAAAGGCTCACTTTAAAAGGGGAATGCCTGGGCCTGTTAAACTTCAAAGTTACAAACCTATTTTACTTCTAACATCAACATTTAAACAGATTTTACTACAGGAAAATAATATTTCTGCTCTGACAGATGTCTTAGTTTTCTTGAGTCTCAATTTCTACTATGGAAAGATGATTCAAATAGATTGGTTAGTAAAACCAGAATTTTTCTATGATTGCTACCCCTTTGTCTTGACTGCAAAATCTTCAAGACTAGAGACTTCTAAACACTTAATTTGTTTCTTTTAAGAATACTTATTTCACCTGGATAAGTACTTAGAAGAAACACATACATCTTTAAGTAAATACTGGCTTTCTAACAATCAAGACATGCTAAGAACAACTGCCAGATTAGTACAGAGATTTCCTCAAATCTTTGGGAACCCAAGAAATCAAAAAGGAGCCAAGTAAATCCAACAACTGCAATTTACACTTGCCCTTAGAACAGCTAATTTTTATAAACTGATTCAGTCAAAAAAGAGTAGTGATATTTAACCTGAAATGGTGGCTAAATACCATACTGTACTTACCTCCAAATAGTTCCAAATCTCTTAAGCCCTCAACAATGAACTTTTCCGAGACCCACCGCTAAAGAGGAAAACCCCAAAGAGAATTAGTATTTCTCCCAAGTTAGAGAAAATTAGGTATCAGCCATTAGATAGACAAAAACACAATTACAAAACCAGATCCACAGTACAGTTAAGATACATTTCTATGGAAAAGTTTTAAAAAGAATCTTGGAATTCAACAACTGAAAACAATGGATTTATATCTCCTTTCTCTACTCCTCTTTGCCTAATTTAAATCTTAAATCTGACAGATGAGAAATAAGCAGTACTGGCCCTAAAAGCAGAGAATGTGTCTGTCCTTCCTATATATAACACTGCCTTTTGTTTCCATCTTACTCATTCCATTGCTCTCCATTACAGATGCTTTGGATCATTAATGCCAACTTGAAAAATATTAGAATTCACAATACAGAAAATAGGGACAATTAAGAGTTTTTCACAAGCCTCTGTTAATTTGTAAAAGCTGCATACTCTTTCATCCATGACAGTGTCCAAAGACATCACTACTCACATTTTCTACCAAGTTTGAACACATGGACCAAACAAGCATGGCCAACCTATGGTTCACTTTACTGGCCTATTTCAAATGAATATTTGATTTCCATCATGCTGTTCAGTAGTCTGGTTTCACCTGAATCAGACTAGGCTGAAACAGAAAAGATGCTGATCTTTAAAAGCAGTGGAATCAAGACTGTATTTCACTTAAAGACTGGTATCAAAAGTTTGGCTTGGGGGCATTCTTTCCACTGGGCAGAGTTCAGGCAAAGGGGAGGTTCAGTTTTCCTCTTCAATTAACAGTGAAGTTTACTCTTTTCAATATAAATTCTTATATATGTAAACATAAGAAAAAAGATTAAATCACATTCAGAAAAAAGCTGCATAATATAGATTATGAAATGGAATTATAACATTATTCTCTGTACATTTCTGTCAATTTTTTCCAAATTAGAGAAGAAATAACACCCTAAATAATAAAATTTGATATAAGAAAATCATATGCACTATACCACAAAGTATAATTTACACTTTAATATTGAAAGAGAGAGTGCTAGAAATTTTTTAAATAATTTATTACTGAATTTAGAAATTAAATACTTGGTAATGAACAAAATAAGATACTTTTATGAAATCATAGCAGTTTTAAAGAAGCTAAATCCAGTATTTGCTTTCGAGGTCATTTTAGCTGATAAAATTTTGAGGTGTAATAAAATTTTTCATGTTCAAAAAAATCTTCAACTAAAATCTATGATTATATTCAGAAAAAAGTGTTCCAGTGATTACAATTTGATGCTGATTTTAAAAACACACAAATCCACAAGGGAAACGGGGAGATCATTCACTGAAAATGGCCATTGAGTCATTTAAAGTTGGATGACTGATACTCATGAGATAAGTCACCCTGTTGCTTCTTCTCTATCAGACAGGCTTGGGGGTATATTCTGTGTCTCTGGTCAGCCTCTGCCTGCAAGCTCTTTTCTCAGGAATAGAGACTGCAATACCTCTTACTTTTCTTTCTACAGCCTTCACTTCTGTAAAACTCTAAGCATCACATAAAAAACCACTTACAGTATCTGTCAAAACACATTGCTTTTCAGAAAACAAAAAGAGTAAAGCCAGAAGAAGAGGGACACTCACCCTAATCCGTTCTGGTTTACTTACAAGAAAAGACATGAGTTCCTAGTGTGTAGACCTATTTCAATTTCAAAAATTTAAACCTAAAAGGAAAATAGAAACAAATTGAGTTAGTCAAGGCTCTTTTTATAGCAAAAACTTTTGATTAAAACTTACTAGGAGTTCTACCATTCAAAAGGCCCTGTATTATACCTGTACATTACCACTCTAAATGTTTGTTTAGATAAACTTTCAGTGATAATAAACCTGGATGTATTTGGCCAACTATATTCTGTAATGCTGTAATCTCTATAAGAAGTTTGTTATTATATGGTTTTCTTTCTTTAAATTAATTTTTATATTTAAAGTCATACATGTACATAATCTAAAATGTCAAACAGTATTGAAAAGCCTAAACCAAGAAATAGCAGTCCTTTCACCCAACTCTCTACCAAGCCCTTCCCAGAAGCAATTGCCTTCAATTCTGGTTGTTTTTTTCCTGCTTTTTATCACCATCATTCTTAAATAATGTTTATATGACTATCACTTATCAATTTTAGACATTTGCCTACTATCTACCACAGTAGATGAAGACTAAGCTCTCCTACATTACCTTACTCCACCTTACTTTCCCTCCCTTCACCCTCCTGACACAGTCCTGGCATAATATTTGGTTTAATCAATAGTACACATTGACATTAATATTAACTATGCAAGTATGGTTCACAGCTGAGGGAAGCAGTTAGAGACAACCATTTCTTCCTTCTCATGTACCCATTTTTTTCCTGGAGTTAATAACTGCCTCATTTTTTCATTTGTTTGGTTTCCCATGTAACTATCATTTTTTTTCCAAATATACCTACATCTCTGCTATTTGCCTTATCAGTATGTTTTTCCATATACTCAAAGCCATGAATTGCAGTTTTTCCCTGGAAATGCCTCCCCAGAGACCTCCATTCTGCTACTCCCATCTGGATTAGTTGCTTTCTAGGCCAGCTGCCTTTTTAGTCTGGAGATTTGAGTCCTCCAGTTCTGGGAATTTGTCTTGTATCATTTCTTTGAAAATTTTGTCTCCTCTTTTTTCTGTTCTCATTTTACAGAACTTCTAATAGTTAAAGGTGTACTTCAAGATGCATGTCTAATTTTACACTTGTTTCATTCCTATCTCATATCTCTTTATAGAAGATTTCTTCAACTTTGTTTTCTAACCTTTCCTACTAAAGTTTTAAATTTTGGTTTTACATTCCCGAGAGCTTTTGCCATTTCTTGAGTGTATCTTTTTCATATCATCCCAATCTTATTTTATATTTATTATTTATAATTAGAATTTATACCTAAAATAACTAAAAACGTAATACATCATGACCAAATGGGGTTTATGTCAGGAATGAAAGGTTGGTTTAACGTTTAAAAATGAGTGAGAATGTAATTTATCTTATTAACCAAGTAAATAGGGAAATAAAACAAACATACAATCAGCTTAATAGATGGAGAAAAAGCATATGACAAAACTCAACACCAGTTCATGATTAAAACTAACAAACAAAAAACAACATAACTTTTAGCCAACTAGGGATAGAAGAGAACATCTTCAAGTTGGTAAAAGACATGTATGAAAAATTTACAGCTAGCATCATACTAAATGGTGAAAAGAATGAATGAGCACCCTCCAAGAACAGGAACAAAGCAAAAATATCTGCTCTCATCACTTATATTCATCATTGTACTAGATAGAAGTCCTAGCCAGTGCAAAAAAGGCAAGAAAAAGAAATACGAGACATACAGATTGGAAAGGAAGGTGTAAATCTCTGTGTTCACAGACAACATGATCATGTACACAGATAATTCTAAGATTCTACCAAAAAACAAACAAAAAAATTAGATCTAAATGAATTTAGCAAGGTCATAGAATACAACGTCAATATACAAAAATCAATTATATATCTATACACTAGGAATAAACAATCAGAAAATGAAATTAAAAAAAATACCATTTATAATATCAACAAAAAACATAAAATAGTTAGGAATAATGTAAACAAATTATGGACAAGATCTGTACACTGAAAATTATAGAGCACTGCTAAGACGAATTAAAACAACCAAAAAACCAAACCCATTGCCATCAAGTCAATTCCGGCTCATAGCGGGCCTATAGGGCAGAGTAGAACTGCCCCTATAGAGTTTCTAAGGAATGCCTGATGGATTCAAACTGCTGACGTTTTGGTTAGCAGCCATAGCTCTTAACCACTATGCCACCAGGGTTTCCAAGAGAAATTAAAGGAGATCTAAATAAATGGAGACATAAGCCATGGTCACAGATTGGAAGACTCAATACTGTTAAGATGTCAATTCTCTCCAAATTGATCTATAGATTCAATGGAATCCTATTAAAAAATTCCAACAGGATTTTTAAAAGAAATATACAAGCTGATTATAAAATTTATAAGGAAATGCAAGGGACCTAAAACAGCTGAAATTATTCTGAAAAATAACAAAGTTAGAATACTTATGCTACTGGATTTCCAGACCTACTTTAACACTACAGTAATCAAGACTTTGGTTTAAGGACAGGCATATGGATCAATGGAACAGAACAGAAAATCCAGAGATAGACCCACACGTATACGGTCAATTAATTTTCAACAAAGGGCCCGAAGTAATTCAGCAGGGAAGAGACAGTCTGGATACAACTTGATATGTATATAGAAAAAATAAACCTCAACCCTTACATCACATCATACACAAAAATTACTGTGAAGTGGCTCACAGAACTAAAGGAAAAAGATACATTGTAAAATTTGTAAAGAGAATGCTCATATCTTAGCTAGGCAAAGATTTTTAAAATAGAACATCAAAAGCATGAAATATAAAAGAAAAAAAATGATAAAGTAGATGCCACCAAAATTAAAAACGTCTGCTTCTGAAAGATACCACTAAGAAAATGAGAAGATTACGAGAAAATATTTGGCATATGTATCTGACAAAGGACTTTATATGTATCGCATATAAAGAACTCCTACAATTCAATAACACAAAACACTGAATTTAAAAAACGGGCAAGTGATTTTAACAGACACATCACAAAAGGAGATGCATGAGTGAGCAATAAGCACACGAGATGATGCTCAATATCACTAGTCATCAGGGAAATGCACATTAAAACCACAATGAGATACCACTACACACCCACCGGAATGGCTAAAAATAAAGACTGCTTTTGAAGAATCTAGAAAAAAACCTGCCACATATTCCCCCCCCCTTTTTTGAGGTACAGTGGGGTTGTGGTAGTGGTATAGGAGTGGGGGTGGGGTGGGGGAAGAGGTTCAACCTGGAGCACAGAGTTCTAAGAATTCCTAGAAGAACTGTTTCACAGAGATCAAAGCAATGGTTCTCAATCTAAGGGGGAGACAGGAGGCCTTTCAAAATCATCTGCAGTTATTTATCAAATTGCATACACCTATCCCCACCTCCGGTCTGGCAGCGGTGGGATTCGAACCCACACCTCCAAAGAGACTGAAGCCTAAATCCAACGCCTTAGACCACTCAGCCAGGAAACCCTGGTGGCGTAGCGGTTAAGTGCTACAGCTGCTAGCCCAAGGGTTGGCAGTTCAAATCTGCCAGGCGCTCCTTGGAAACTCTACAGGGCAGTTCTACTCTGTCCTATAGGGTCGCTATGAGCCGGAATCGACTCGACGGCACTGGGTTTGGTTTTGGTTTTAATCCCCACCTCCACCCTGATATTTTTATAGAAGCCCCATCCCCCACAGTGAAGAATCATTTATCTCACTATGAAATGTTATAAATATAGACTGAATTGGGGTGGGGGGAAGGGCTGTGGGGATGCACATTGTTTAACAGCATTAAATACAGAGCATCATGTAAAAGAAATTTAAAAGGAAACAAAGTCCACACCCATATGTAGTCTACAATATAAAGAAAAGAGAATATTAATGTGGATAAAACACAGTAGGTGTTTTTATCTGCAGAAGGAATTGCCTATGTGCTTGAAAAAAATAAAAGCAATTTGAAAACACTGTAGAAACTGATATAACTACCTACCTGAAAAGACCTAAAAACTGGTTCTAGGTCATCATACATGGACACTTTCATTAATGATCTCAACTGTTGGTTCTCAGCCCTGGATGTGTTTAAAAATAACTTGTGTGGTTATAAAAACCTATGGATGCCCAGACTCCTACCTTCAAGAATTCTAATTCAGCAGGTCTGGGGAGGGCCTTGGACATAACTACATTGTAAAAAAGTTTTAGTGGCTGCTGACACCACCATTTCCCATCTGCCCTCTCCCCTGAAACCCCACCCAACAAGGACAACAACAAAAATCTTGCATTGTCAGGGTTGAGAACCTCTGAAAACATGACAGAATGGTAAATTCCTGGCTCGTTTCTGGTTTTCTGATTGGGTCTTGGAACAGTTTCTCAAAATGTATAGCTGATTAAAAATGTCAAGTTAAATACATAGCAAGAGCCAAACTCCAATAAAAACCCCGGGCACTGTGTCTCTATAGAGCTTCCCTGGTTGGCAATGTTTCACAGGCCTTGTCAAAACTTGTTACTGGGGGAATTAAGCCTGTCTTGTGTGACCCCACTGGGAGAGGACCCTTGGAAGCCTGCCCCTGGGGCCCCCCGGACTTCGCCCCACGTGCATTACCCCTTTGCTGATTCTGCCTTGCATTCTTCCATCGTAGTGAGTCATAGCTGTGAGTACAGTACCTGCTGAGTCCTGTAAGTCTTCCTAGCCTGTTACTGAGCCTGAGAGTGGCCCTGGGGATCCCTAACACAGAGGTGCCTGAAAGAATTATTCTAAAAATTCTCAATCTATTCGTGGATTAAGGCAGGTCAATGGGTAGTTATAGGCCTAAATCTTACTCTATATGCTTCCAATAAAACTGCTTTTACTAAACTGTATTTGAATAGCCTTCATTTTACATTAAAAGGCACTATTAGAAAAAGTCCTAGGGAATGTGTCACTCTGCTTCCAATAAGCATGTCCTGAAGATGCTGTTTATTACTGTGCCCACTAATGAGAACAATCAGAAGAAATGTTATTCCGGATCAAGCATAGGAACAATTTTTGCTTTTTCTGAACTTCTGCCAAATCTACTTCAACCTTGTACAAAGTAATCTTTCCTTAACAACAGTTATCAAATGTGTGCTTCAGTCCTGTGTAAGAAAATGACAGGAACACATGAAGAACTTGAAAACATTTCAAGGACAGTCAAAACAAAGGATTAATTTAGAAAAATAGAAGCTCTTAGGAAAGGCTAAACTTTAGAAAAGAGCAAGCACATAACGTTACTATACGAATGGTAAGAACAACCAGGAAGACTTAAAATAGCTAAAGGCCCATGAAGAGTAATCTGAAGTCACAGGAATTTATACTTAAGGGTGGCAACACGGTGCAGCAGAAAAAAGCACAGGCTCTGAAATCATGCAGGCCTAGTATGAACCTTAGCTCTTGTTTTCGCCATCTGTGGTAACTTGATCAGGCTTACTTTGGTTCTCTGGATCTCAACTTCAAAATCTCTAAAATGAGGCTAATGGCATCCATCTAATACCTGGGACATAGTTATCCTTCTCCCTGCTGATGGTGAGGCTTATAATAATGGATTACATTTCTAAGAGAGACCTTGAAATCAACTTTTTCAGAGATTTAAAAATGGGAGATACTCAGGCTGATTCAAGATTTTAACCTGAGCACAATAATTTACCTTATCTGTCTGTCTTACCATTATCATTAAAGTAAAGGAGTAAAAAATAATAAGCTTATATCAGAGAATAGAATGAGAGGGGCCACTAGCAAATGAAGTTTCAGTGCATTTCTAGGAGCACAAAGTGGGACAAAAGAGTGTTGTCCCATGAACTAGAGAGAAGAAAGTCTCAGGCTAGAATGTGTGCAAAGGGGAATACAGCAGAGGAAGGGGGCAGATCTGCCCAGCAGACCAGACCTCAGGGGCTCTGAATCAAGACAGTAGCAACCAGAATCCAGGGAGGGAGAAGTGGGGCTAAAAACAAGCCCCTAGCATCATTACCCACTTAATGTCCACGCAACCAATAGCCACACTTGCTAGCGGATTAGTCCTGGTTGTCCGGTCGTGTACACAGGGTTCCTAGTCAGCTTTTCTATTCCCTTATTCCTATACACAAGCAAATAGCAACGATCATGAAACATTTATTTAAAAAAAAAAAAAAAAAAGGATAGCATTTAAAACACACACACACTAAACTTACAGAAAAGCTGACCCCAGAGAAAACAAAGACGATTCAGAGAAGAGAACTTTAGAAAAAAAAACCAACACCTTAATTTCTTCAGAGGTCTCAGAAGATACTGCCTCCATAAAACCAAAACAGAACAATCAGAAAGCAAGAAAGAATTCTTGAAATTATAAATAACGGTAATTAAAACTTCAATAAGAATCGAAGAAATCTTCCAGATCACAAAGCAAAATGACAGACATTTAAAAATATTAGAAAAAAACATAAGAGGCATACAGGATCAAACAAGGGTATATAGTATCTCAATTGTAGGAGTATTATAAAAACAAAGGGGAGAAATATTAAGAAATGCAGAAGAAAAACAAGAATCAGAATGACATTAGACTTCTTAAAAACATGACAAGGTGCTAGAAGAAATGGAGCAAGGCCTTCAAGGTTCTGACAGAAAATTATTTTGAACCTAGAATTCTATACTCAAATGGGTTACCAATAAAGTGTGCAAGCAAAATAATTTAATTGTCAGACATGAAAGGACTAAAAAAAGCCTTACATCCCACATAAGGTTTTTAATGAAATTACTTGAGGATGTACTCTAGCCAAATCGGGCTAAAATCTAAGAAAAGAAATATATGAGACACAAAAAAAAAACAAAAAATGATGAGTTCATTGAAAAATCTCAGGATGACAGTGATGAAGCAGAACAAGAGAGAAATCAGTCAAAATTAGAACACAAAGTTGGTGGGGCTAAAGAAAATGAAATGATTTTGTAAAATATATAAAATGAGTGAAAAATATGAAAATCAACAGGAACAAAGTATAAAGTAGCTTGTTTCTTAAAAAAACAACAGAAAGGCAAACATAAACTCCCCCCCAAAAAATCATATAAAAAAAAGTAAAAGTTTGAATTTGAAACAAACTTATAGGTGGTGTAATTTTGAGCAGTTGAGCAATGAATGTGAAAGAATCCACTTGATCTTGAATGACAGAGAAGACAGTGAACTATACAGAAACATACCACTTGGCTCTTTAATGAACAATGCTTACAAGATTATAATGTAAATGTTCTCAGCTTTCAAGTTGTAGAATGGAACTATAGACAAAACACATAGACTTAATTATGGTTCTAGAAAAGAATGTGAATGTCATCAAATTTACATTTATGGAAGTAAAGGTTCAGCTGGCAGAAGGTGGGAAGCAGAGGAGGAAGGAGATACAGAGGAATGACCATCGAAGCTAATATCCTCATCTTCCAAAGAAGGTAAAGGTAATGCTGAAAGTTGACAGGTAAGAGATTTATGGAATGTACCTTTACTTAAAGTCACAAAGGTAACCAATTGTTGTTGTTAGCTACCTTTGAATAGCCTCCTCTCCCCCAACTCACTCTGACCCCAAGTACAACTGAAGGAAACACTGCCCAGTCCTGAGCCGTCCCCAGGATTGGTTGCACATCGGACTGTTGTGATGCATAGGGTTTTTGCTGGCTGATTTTCAGAAGTAGATTGCTAGGCCTTTCTTCTTAGTCCATCTTAGTCTGCAAGCTCTGTTGAAACCTGTTCAGCATCACAGCAGCCAATAGATAACCAATAAGAGGTAACCAACAGAATAACTAAAAATAGAGTGATTCAACTATGGGCAACTGGGAGGAGGAGAGGAGAAGGTAGCGTGAGTTAAACCCTCATGTAAGAGCAGAAAGTCTCTGCATGTTGTTCAGAATTATGGAAGTCCACCACAAGAACTAAGAACAGCCATGGTTAATGGGGAGCAGACCTGGGATGGAGACAGGTGGAGAGGAGGGTCTGCTGCTTTTCATTATTAGCCCTCTGAATCACTACTTTAAAAACTGCATGCTGGTATTTCTGATAAAATTTTGTTAATTAATTAAAAAAAAACATATTCATCTGAGATGGTTTAGAGTAGCTCTATCTGGTGTAATTAGAGGGATATACTATGTACATTTTGAACGACTTTTCTAGTTTCAAACTGAATCTTATCTGACAGGGCCCTGATGCTGGCCTGAAGGATACAAAAACGTGTAAAAGAGATTCCTGGAAAGTAAAGTATTTACAATCTAGTTGTGGATGCAGAACACATAAGATAAGTCGTAACACAACAAGAGGAGATGAACGAGTACTACTTATAGAGTTTAGCAAAGGGAATGATGGCTATGAGCTGGGGTGGTGCTGCATCGTTTCATGGAAGGGGTGGGGCTTGACAGTCAAATAAGACTAAAGAAAATAGGAATTTCAAGCAGGAAGTAATAATAGCTACTGATTATCTAGTGCTTACTTTTTCTTGTTTGGAAACCCTGGTGGTGTAATGGTTAAGTGCTACAGCTGCTAACCAAAAGGTGGGCAGTTCAAACCCACCAGGCACTCCTTGGAAACTTTATGGGGGCAGTTCTACCCCATACTATAGGGTCACTATGAGTCGGAATTGACTCGACAGCAATAGGTTTGGTTTTTGGTTTTGTCTTGTTCACGGAGCCCTGGTGCTGCAGTGGTTCAGAGATACAGCTGCTAACCAAAAGGTCAGCAGTTCAAAACCATCAGCCACTCCTTGGAAACCATAGTTCTACTCTGTCCCACAGGGTTGTTATGGGTCGGAATTGACTCTATGACAATGGGTTTTGTCTTGTTCACAGGTGTATCCCTCGGCTCCTATAATAATGCCTGCCACATAGTAAAAATAGGCACCAAAAAATATTGAATGACTGACCAAACATGCTGAGAAGTTTGTTAAGCATTTTGCATATACTTTCCAATTACAATGAGGGTAGTTAAAGGAGCAGAACCCTGTGTATGTGAGAACAATGAATAGGCTTAAATACAAGCTAAAATACGGATTTTAGTCAATGGGCAGTAGGAAGCCACTGCAGGTTTTGAACACAAAGGTGGCAAACACAAACCAGTGGTCTAAGTCAGTGTCTCTCTCAAAACTTACTGTGCATACAAATCACTTGAGGAACTAGTTAAAATGAAGATTTTGATTCAGAAGGTCTGGAGTGGGGCCTGGTATGTCTTCTTGTTGTTAGGTGACCCCATATGACAGAGCAGAACTGCCCCATTGGGTTTTCTACACTGTAATCTTCACAGGAGCAAATCACCAAGTCTCTCCCACAGAGTGGCTGGGTGGGTTCAAACAGCCAGCCTTTCGTTTAGCAGCCAAGAGCTTAACTTCTGTGCCATCAGGGCTCCTTAAAAACCAAAAACCAAACCCACTGCCGTCGAATCAACTCCAACTCATAGCAACCCTATAGTATTGATATTTCGAACAAATTCCCAGGTAATGGTAATGCAGCTAATCTGTGGACCATCATACTAACGCTGGAGAAGCACTGTTCTAGGGGACATTCTAAACAATATTAATCTGTAAAGGGGTGGGGATGAAAAGAACCCAGAGAAAGAAAAACCATTTAGAATACAATTATTGTGGACCACATTTGTGGTGATAAGAGCCTATGGCAGCAGTAATGCTAGCCCATCCTTTTCCTTTGGAAGAGTATCTTTTTCAAACTCCTGGATATATGGTTTTATAGTCTCTGCTTGAAAACACCCAGTGCCGAAGAGTCACTGCTTCATCAAGGAGCCCATTCCACAACTCTGGTGATCCTTAATTTTTTGTGCCAGAGTGATGGGAGAATAGCAATGTGTCAAAGACAAACAGGAAAGCTCAGAGGTGGAACTGGTTTTGGAGAAAAGATGAGTTTGAGTTTTAAAATCCTATCAAGGTTGAGAAGGTAGTTATATATCCCAAGTGGAAATGATATACATATAATCTTTACGGGAGCAGATCGCCAGGTCTTTTCTCCCTTTGAGCCACTGGGGGTGGGTTTCAACTGCCAACCTTTCAGCTAGCAGGCTAGTGCTTAACCACTGTGCCACCAAGGACACACACAGGCACACAGCATTCAGTTAGAAAAGTAGTACTGATGCTTAAGAGAGAGGTTAGAAATGGCAAGGTGGACTTGGGAGTTAGCAGTTAACGCTATTAGAGCGAAAGAAATTCACTAAAGACAAAAATGATGAGAGAAAAGCAGAAGGCTGGGAAGCCAGCCTTGGGAGAGGTTCACATTTAGGGGATGGAGCTTGAAAGTCAGGAAAAGGAACACAGAGGGAAAACTTCAAAGCTCATGCACCCTCTGCCTGCTCCAACCCCCCTCCCGCAACCTAGCTAACTTTTGACCTGTCCCTCAGTACTCAACTCAGGTGTCCTGTGCTAGACAAAGTCCTCCCTGACACCCCCCCACCCGCCTATGTTACCCAGAACCCAGTGCTGTCGAGTCGATTCCGACTCATACCATGTATTCAAACCTCAGCACCTACCATACTCTTATTTGCCTGTTTACCTGTCTCCTCCACTAGAATAGATTTCTTGAGGGCAGGAAATACATCTCCTTCATCGTTGCATTCCCAGGGGCTGATATGCCCAATCTGGAAAGGTTGAGGTTCCTCAAATCCACCCAGTGACCATGATAGAAAGGCCTGGCAGTCTGCTTCCTTAATGATTACAGCCAAGAAAATCCTATGGAACTCAATTCTACTCTGTAATACATGGGGTTGCTATGATTTGGAATCTACTCTATGGCAACGGGTTTGGGTTTTCGGTTTAACACACCCAACACATAATAAGGGCACTCACTTATCTGTTAAATTAATAGTAGAAATAATTAAAACAACAGATATTAACTGTGAGCTTACTATGTGACAGAAATCAATTCACAATAAGTATTATCATCCCTGTTTTACAGACCAGGAAATTGAGGCTCAGGAAGTTAAATGCCTAAGTTCATACAGCCAAGTGGTAGAGGACTGATTAGCTTGGTTCCAAAGCTCCAGAACTCTGACAGAGTGATAAGAGATAAGTCTACGAAGAAGTTTCAACACTGGGTGTGCAAAGATAAAATGACTGAGAAGGCATCACTTGATTTGCCAATGCTGTCAACTGGGTGTCAAATGCCACAGAAAGAGAATTCATTTACCACGATTTTTTTTTCCTTTTTGTCACTGGTTTCCTAAACTTCCTTCATGTCTGGGTTCCAAACTACCTTTAAGAAACCTGGCTAAAGGGTGGGGAAGAGATCTGACCACTGTAAGTAACCCGGGGTGGGCGGGGAGGCGGGGGGAGCGACACTGCCTTCTTAAGGACTGAATTAATAGGCTCCTGGCTTGAAGCAGGTATTCAGATCAGACTGTTTTTTCAGCTCTCAGAGACAAGAAACAGTCTTGGGTGTCTCTACAAAGTATCAGTGAATGAAGAACTCTTGTGATGCCACAAATACATATTCAAACATAATTCCACTTCAACAGATACTACACTTTAAAAAGGACCAATTCGAACGGCTCTTCCTTTTTCAGCAAAGAATGAGAGAAGCCAAGTTAACGTTAGCAGAAGGCTGGGCTGAGAGGTTGGTTCCTTAAAAACTGAAAACTATGAACAATTTTATTAATCACTACCCTTCTCTCGCGCTCTCTTCCCGACCTCTAACCCCCATCTCCGCCCCAAATCTATTGTGGGCACTTAAACATTCTTGAAGGACAAAACGATTGTTAGAAGCTCTTTGCTTTGGCTGATTTGGGGAGTGACCTGGATCCTGTGTCCTGACGGGGCTCGAGCTGCGGCCGGTCCAGCCTGGGGATGTGGTTGGGGTGTGGGGAGCACTGCAATCTGCCGTCTCTTGGCTTTAGGACAAACTGACACCTGGGCCCCAGGCTCCCGGAAAGCAGGAGCTCGCCTCTCCGCCAGGCAGCCCCGCTCTGGTGTCCCCGGTCCGGTCCCGGCCTATTGTGCTCTCGGGCTGCGGCCCCTTCTTGCGGGGATGGAGGAGGACGAGGCTGGGCCCGGGATGGCCGCTGTGACGAAGACCTGACCCTGAAGAGATGGAATCCGCATCAGGGCAGGGAGGGGCTGAGCCCTGGAGCGCGCCAGGCGGCCCGCCAGCCCGTACCTGGTCCTGGAGTTAGCGCTCAGTCCAGACTCCGTCTCGGCTCCGCCTCCTGAGTTTATGGCCGCTTTGCCGCCAGGCCCGTTGCTGGGAGGGAGAGACGCAACGTGCCATGCGCAGTAGAGCGACGCGGGGAGGGCCCGTAGAGGCGAGCCCCGCCCCCGCCCCGCCTGCCCCAGGGCGCTGCGGCCCCGGAGCAGAGGCGCAGAGGGTGGTGGTTCGCTAGACGCTCTGTTCTCTCGTTCGGCGCAAAGTCTACCCGAGGGCAGTTCTCGAACGGAGGGGCCCCATTTCCCCCAAGAAAATTGCGGAAGCCAAAGACCCAGCTTGCCATCGGGACAGTCTGCGGGTGCAGGAAGGGCAGTAGGGTGATTTCAACAATGAAGTGTCGACGGGACTAGGGAAAGGCAAATAAACCAGTACTGGGTGCTGGCGTGGCCACTTGGAAGATTTTTTAAATTCTTTTCCCGAGTGGTAGAATTTCAGTGGAAAAACCTAGTCTGCACTTTTTTTTGAAGACGTCTGAAATGGCTCTCACTTTGGCCTCTCGGGCACCAGACTGACAAGCTACAAAGGGGAAATATTTTTCTCCCTCCCAGATCTTTTTGTCCCTGGACTCTCCTTCATCACAACTCTGAAAGACATCCTGTTTGCAGAAACCTATGATATGTTGTCAGGAGGGATCAGTCCCTGGAGAAAGACATCATGCTTGGCAGAGTACAGGGTCAGGGGAAAAGAGGGAAGACCTTCAACGAGGCGGATTGACACAGTGGCTGCAACAATGAGCTCAAACATGACAGCCGTTGTAAGGATGGCTCAGGACCGGGCAGTGTTTCGTTCTGTTGTGCACAGGGTCGCTATGAGTCGGAAGCCACTTGACGGCACCTAAACGCAACAACATGATAGGGTTTGACCTAATGGGTAAGCTTGCCCAAGCTGAGACATACAGGGCTTGAGAAGTGATGGAGCAATCAAGTAAGTGATGAAGCAAAACTCCCTTCTGTAAGACTGTTTTCAGTTACTTACTTCGTCCATGGGGGGAGGGCGAAATTAAAAAAAAATTTTTTTAAGTAGATATATGTTTTTTAAGTATGTGTGTATATATATGTATATATATCCCATCAAGTAATGAACACTCACTCTTCCTGGCTCTGACCCTTGACACAGATTGATACTTGGCCAGACTGGTCGGGAGAGAAATTCAGCTACATTCAAACAAGGTCTGATGGAATAAGATGCTAAAACTGATAGTGGACTTTGCCATACTATCTGAGAGTCTCATTCAGTTTTTCTTACATTACTTTGATCTTATTTAGTACTTTAACATTTCAAAGTACTACCCTCATTATGTGGGAGAAAGATGTGGCAGTGTGGTTCCTTAAAGATTCAAAACCCCATTGCCCTCAAGTCGATTCTGGCTCACAGCAACCCTATAAGACAGAGTAGAACTGCCCCCTAAGTTTTCTAAGGCTGGAATCTTTGAGGAAGCAGACTGCCACATCTTTCTCCTTCGGAGCAGCTGCTAACCAAGTGCTTAACTACAGTACCACCAGGGCTCCTTCCTTGGAAACCCTATGGAACAGTTCTACACTGTACTATAGGGTTGCTGTAAGAATACACTGGACGGCACGCAAAAACAACCCTCACTCTTCTCTCATTCTCAAAATAAGATGTCTCTTGGGAGCAAACTTGATACATTCACAAAGCAAGATAGGAGAAACTGAAGTTAAATATCTGGCGATGTTCTATTGACCACATGTGGTCTTTGAAATTGCGGGTACTAAAGACAGTGCCTGAAAGATGCTAAATTTATGCAGCATTACAATGGGGTGTTTAAACATACATTTCCTGTGTTCTAATGCCTAGCCTAGTTGCTGTGATGTCGTTTTCTCACTGGATGTCATAACTTGTATCTGTTTGCCAAGGAGGCTAAGAGATCTTACCATCTTCATAACCCACTGCTGTTGAGTCCATTCCGACTCATAGCGACCATCTTCATGACTGCCCACAAAAGCTATTTGGAGAACCCTTTGGCCCAGACCCTCTCATGACTATTTGAAGGAGCAAATTTCTATTAGTTTTAGTTTTCCTTATGACAGGGCCTCCCATCTACCAATGCAGGTAACTTACAGCAAGCAGTGTAACAAAAGGTCAAATTTCAGAGTTTACAAAGTGAGTTGTCTTTTCCTTCTTTGCTTTTGACTTTTCAGGAATCCTGGGATGTACAAGCTCCCTAGTGCTTTTCACTTGCTTATAAAAAGGGTCAGGACTCTCCAAGATTTCTGGAGCTGTCAGAAAATGGCTTAAAGCCTAGAGTAATGGAGACAGACTGGAGATTCTCACTGATTTTTTTTTAAGTGAGCATCTAATTTAAACTAAGTATGCTGATCTATTCAAAAGATACCACATAAATTAGGATAAAGTGTAATCAGTTGCCTATAACCACACTCAAGGGAGAGAGAAATGCTTATGAGGTATTTCAGCAGAATTATTTAGTTTGTATTTTATATTTCTCCAAGCACTTTCATAGATATTATCTCGTATGCTCCTCTGAGCAGGCATTTTAGGAGAAGGTAATGCCTATTTGTATGTGAGGAAACAGATCTGTTAACAGAACTAGGACAGAACCCAGGTCCCTGCCTACAAATTCAGAGTTCTTTCCTGAAGCAGAGGCTGGCTTCAATTTTAGCTTTGCTGCAACCATGCTAAAAAAAAAAAAAAAAAAAGGCAGAAGAAAGCTATTTAAGTAATTTGAGTTTAAACTGTGGTTTATTGATAAAAAAAAAGCAGTTATGAGAGTACTCCCTCAAGAAGTTGATGCAACAACCTAGGCAGATTGATTTGCAAAGTACTCCCATGGAACTGAATACTTGAAAAGCCTGGGTATCTTTTAAATAAACAAAGTTGCTCTATTTGGGTAGAATCAATTAGGTGAAATTAAAGAGGACAGTTATTCTTAAAAGATGTACAACAAGGTATCCAGTTATAAAAATGGTGTGGGGGCAGAGCCTGACCTCCTTGTAACTGCACAAGGGGGAAGGAGAATCAAGATCAACAGCCCAAGGCTGATTCCTGTGAAGTGGAGGTCAGACATGCCTCCTCTCTCTGCTATCTTTACCAGTTTTGACACTAGCCGTCTCTCCCACAGCAATCTCTACTCATCTTCTGAGTTTGATAATTCATTGCAACAGCCATACAGAACTCACAGACCACACTCACGATTATGGGGTTTATTAGGAAAGTAACAGGTTATAATTCAGGTTCAGGAATGCTCAGGATACAGCTCTTCCAACAGGACGGCCTCTTCGCTGCCAAGCCACAGGCACACCTCTCCCTGTCCCTCAGCCTCTGCCCTCTCAGGCAAGTGTTACAAAGCTCTTTTAGCTCTGCTGGTAAGTACCCCAAGGCCTTCCAATCCGTCAGCAAGCCTTGGCCTGAAGGCTCTCAGCTCTAGCTCCATGGTCAGCAAACCTAGCTCCACCAACTGCCCGGAAGCACCTTACTCTGCCAGCAAGCTCCCTGCCCTGAGGCTCTCATCTTTCTCAGTCAGTGTGCTGGGAAACCCACCACACCATCTCCTGCTGGTCTTTCCTGCTGCCATTTCTCTGCCACTGTTTCTCATAGTCTTCAGTGTTACAGCTTTCTGTCTGTCTCTCCTGGTTCCAGGAGCTTCTCGGCACAGGGATCCTGGGTTCTAAGGCTGTGCTCCGCTCCTGCCTATTCTTCCTTGGCGATGGTGGGATCCTCTTTCTTGCCTCTGGGGCAGCTCATTTCAAGCCCAATGGGATGGCAAAACTGACTAATCCCCTTGGTGAGCCACAATTACCCTATTTGCACAATCCCATCCAATCACTGGGTGGGAGTTATAAAACCATGGCAAGAAAGATCACACAAAAGGGATACATTGCACTGCACCAGTAGATACTGATACCCGTTTAAAAGTGGTATAGTAGCACAACACAAGGTTTTCCCTTGGAGAAAAAAATTAGCCAGTTTTCTTCTGAAATTGGTATTACTTCTCAGCTCATGGAGCTGAGATGGAATCCCATTTGTGGAAAGATAAAAACATTACTTTCTTCCATATGCAAATAAATCTTACTGGTTACCAAACAGAAATCAAGAAAAGTAATATTTTTTTGCTATTGTTTTAGCAGTCAGTAACAGAAGCCATTCCTGTGGATAAAACCGTCTTCTTCCTCTTATATCCTTTCACATCATTCAAAATGAGTGGCGGTAGGAACAGTAAGGGAAGAGAGCCTGGGATGATAAAGCACAGTATCTCACCCCTCCCCACCAAACCTAGTAGATCCTTGGACAGTAGTGCTTTATACAGTCGATTTTCACATTGCCAATTCCTGAGAGGGGGACAAGGCTGGTTTCCTTCTGGATGGTAGAACAAGAATACCAACAAATGTTTTTGTCTGGTGTAAGTCTCATCCAAAGAAAGAAGTTTCGTATCTGGGGCTTGACAGGGAAAGGTTTCCTATTACTGAAGAAAAAAAAATACTTAAGCTACTTCTCTCACCCCCAAAAAATACCCTGTCAGTTTTTGTGGATAAAGTCTGAGAACTCTGAAAGATCTGTTTGGTTTTCAATGGGAGATGGGAAAACAAAAGAGAGTAAAGCAAAAACACATCACTTGGACAACAGTCCTAGATGATACATTTGTAAACTGCTTATTGTAATAGCTTACATATATTATCTCTTGATGTTGACTTCAGCCCTGTGAGGTAGGTAGGGAAAATAATTACTGTGCTCATTTTATATAATGAAGACTGGAAAAGAGACTCAAAGAGGTTAGTACTTACCCAAAGTCAAAGGATTAGCAACTGGTTTTGCTAGCACTAAAATCTGGATCCATGTCTTCCAGACTAATGCTTGTTTAGCACTGCTAGGTGGCTACAGGCAATGCAGACGAGATTGGAGGGTTCAGCGGTTTTCCAGTGTGCAACAGCAGACGACATTCTCCACTGTTTCCTCGCATTCATGAGAGAGATAATGCTGACTTAAACGGGGACTAACACATGGGGCTCTAAAAACAAAACATATAAAACATTCTAAAAACGATAACTGGTAGTAACAAAGTGAATACATTCAAGACCAATTGTTTTGAAAGAAATGCATTTAAATTGGGAAGAATACAAAAAGAAACTCCCTCAGTGCTGACTTTTATTCAACAGAAAGAAGGAACATTCCTGTGGGTTTATACTCTTGCAGGAGAACCCCAGAAAAGTAAAGGCGGCACTCTGAGATTTTGTTAATTAGTTTAATGTATATCCATAGGTAGTTCATATGAATGCTTGAATTACAAAATTAGCTGCCATGGTCCAAAGGTATGGGACTTTAAGAAAGCTTTTATTAATCAAAAGATAGCTACACATGTCAACTTTGACTTCTAAAATATATTTTAAAGGTTTGTAAACAAGGCTAATTCTAGGATTATATAGCATTGAATTAAATCTTGTTACTTTTTTGTTATTTTAATAACTTAATTTCACGAACTTTTAAAAAATATTATATTCAAATCCCCCAGTTTACATTTCTGCATCAATCTAGAGAAACGTCCGTGTGAAAAGTTTCCATGCAGTCACAAAGGCAGCAGCAGCAGCACATGCTGTTTTCACAGCCACTTATTGTTATTGCCTCAGGACAGACCCTCGCATAAAGCATCAGCAAGGAAATACCCACCCACCCGACCCCCACCAAAAAACCCAGCCCTTTCCCATTCCCAGCAAAAATTACCTGGTTACAAGCAGTAACTTAAAAAATGCTTTCTTAGTAGGAAGCATTTATAAAATGCAGAGATCTGAACAAGCTAAATGCTCGTGCAGACAGATGGGCCTCTCTCCCAGAGTTCGGTCCTCAAGAGGCAGAAAGAACTCTCAATAGTTTAGGAAAGCCAAGTTTTTAAAGTATATTTATGCATATACATGGCTATTTCTCTGAAGAAATATACCCAGCCTCAACTGTGGAAGAGAGAAAAGCAGACGGAGAAGCAAAGGTATACAGCTGTAACTCAGAGAATCAAGCTTCTCCACGAACATCCAATAGATTGCAGCAACCAAGAACACTTGAAAGACTCCACATAGACCACAGATCTGATCTAGGCAAAGCAGTTTTGCATGCATTTGTTATTCAAGAAAAAGAAGCATACAACCACTTAAAATACAGCATTCACATGGTCATTAGCTCATGATATCAGGTAAGGAGAAAACTGCTCTTGTACTATCTATCCCTAGTATTTTCCATGTTTATGTAAGTATCCTAAAACCTACAGATATCCTATAATACTGGCATTAGCACCGCCCACCTATAAAACATATTCTGAACTACATTATGGTTTGAGTCCCTGAAATTTCAATACCACATATAGTGTTCTAATTTTTACTTATTTCACAAGTTTAATGCAAGACACAGAAGAAAACACCAAGCAATGTTTATTGTGCAATTTCAATAGTTATTTGTGGAATGTTGGTTTAAGAGCCAGTCTTCATAGCCATTTAAATTGCTTAGTTTAAACAAAAAGCAACGATTTAATTACCTATAAATTTCATGATATTTCTTCAAACATCAAAGCACTAAAAGCACTGATGATTCATGTTATAATTTTAAAAATATTTTAAAACTATACAGATTTCATGTATCATTCCTTTTATGAAATGATCAAAATAGTTTGATTTTCTGAAAGAAAATTATGGCCACAGAGCCCTTCCAATGTACCTACAACTTCTGCAATACTCCAAACCAAATCAGAACAGAGGTTGAGATGAGGTTTGCTCAGTCACTGGGAGTATTTAAACTTTACGATGAGAAATGATTGGTATTTTTTATGTTTCCTGTGAGTTCAGAGCTTATAAGTGGCACCAGGACTCAGCTCTCTGGGGTAACTTTACATGGCTTTCACTTTGATTTGTTTCATTTTCATTTGCTTCTTCTCCAACTTCTTTTGCTCACGCCTCAGAGCAGCTTCCTAGAGAGAGAGAGAGAACCAAAATTAAGCTCTAAGCACATGTTAAGAAAAAACCAACCATAGTATTCCCTATTATTCGAAACCTTTGTCTTGTACCATAAATAGTATTTCAGAAGATAGTAATAAAGAAATTGGTGAATGAAAACTAAGTTGAAATGAAGCAAAGGTAACTAAAGCTTCACTTTAGAAACTGACCATAACGTTTAACTAGGTTTTGTTATCCTGGTTTGATTTTTTCTATACCCAGGAAAGCCCAGCTTTCATCATAACATTTATATACATCTGCCAAGGATTATACTTCAGTTCAGAAAACCATAAGAATCTTGTTTGATCAAAACCAAACCTGCTGCTGTCGAGTCAATTCTGACCTATAGCTAAAGGACAGAGTAGAACTACCCCACAGTGTTTCCAAGGAACAGCTGGTGGATTTGAACTGCCAATCTTTTGGATGGCAGCCGAACTCTTAACCACTGTGTCACTGGGGTGCAGGTTATTAACTGTAAACCCCTTATTAGCATAGACGTTATACATATACATAAGAACTTTCATTCATAATGCTGATATGGGAATTGTTATATTTTTAATAAGGAAGTAGGAGGTTACACAGAAGGAGAGGAAGAAGCTTCAAGTGTGTTACTTCATAGCAAAAGTCACTGGTTATTATTATTACCAGTATGAGGCAGCCTGAGACACCAAAGTATGACTTCACTCTTGGTTGACAGTGGTCACATTTGATTATAAAGTTTGTTTCAGCTCTAACTTCATTTTTTTAGGAGCTTGGGGTAGGAATTTTCTCAGAAATATCTCAACTGCTACAGAATAGAGGAAATATAAGGAAAAAGGGAAGCAGAGCATGCGCATACATGCATGTATAGTTTTCGACATAACAAATTGTATTTCAAAGGATGATTTGTGTATTGGTGGTTTGGAAACTACTAACTGTGATTAGGAAACCCTGGTGGCGTAGTGGTTAAGAGCTACAGCTGCTAACCAAAAGGATGACAGTTCAAATCCACCAGGTGCTCCTTGCAAACCATATGGGGCAGCTCTCCTCTGTTCTATAGAGTCGCTATGAGTTGGAATCGACTCGACCGCAATGGGTTTGGTTTTTTTGGTTTTGGAACTGTGATTAAGTTCCTATACTAAATGACAAAACCCATGCAACTATATAGTACTGTAAACCTGGACATTTATCCATCTATAGCTGTGCTACTGTATAAGTAGCCTGAAGAACTGAACCACCATTGTTAACACCACTTTTTTTTTTTAATTAATTTTCATTGTACTTTAAGTGCAAGTTTACAAACCAGGTCACTCTCTCATATAAAAATTTACATTCACCTTACTATACACTCCTAATTGCTCTCCCCCTAATAAGATAGCACAGTCCTTCCCTCTACTCTCTCTCCTCATGTCCATTCGGGTAGCTTTTGGCCCCCTCTGCCCTCTCATCTCCCCTCCAGAAGGGAGATGCCAATAGTCTCATGTGTCTACTTGATCCAAGAAGCTCGTTCTTCACCAGTATCTTTTCCATCCTATATTGCAATCCAATCCCTGTCTGAAGACTTAGCTTTGGGAATGATTCCAGTCTTGGGCTAACAGAAGGACTGGGGACCGTGGCCTCCGGGGTCCTTCTAGTCCAAGTCTGACCATTAAGTCTCGTCTTTTTATGAGAACTTGGGGTCTGCATCCCACTGCTCTCCTGCTCCCTCAGGGGTGTTAACACCACTTTTATGGAAAATGCATTCTGAATTTGGATTCACAGAGGCAAGAGTGAACCTACCTCCTATGGCAATGCTGCTGCTTCCTGTGGGGCTCAGTAGTAAGCAAGCAGCAACAGTATATAT